>NC_079159.1:29995620-30344598 GCF_947563725.1 Argiope bruennichi | reverse complement strand
TAAAGAATTGTCAAAATTGAGCGAAATTTCGTACGACTGATGATATAAAATGATGAATTGACTGCCGACTGATGCCTGATGAATTAATATGAAAAATATTTTTTAAATTCTTAATTGGCATAAAATTATTTTTGTATAATAATATTTATGAGCGTTAATTTAAGAAACCCCAAAATTCAGCTTAATGTTTAATTAATTAGAATTCTATTTAATTAAAAAAATGGCAACTCTCTTACATGATATACATACCCAACCTCAAAGGTACATACCTCTTTAAGTTGGTAGCTTTAGTTCGAAAAGCCTTACCTGAGAGAGCCAGCAAGCGCACGCATATGCACACCACATTCATCTTTATTATTCGTAGAATTGGTAATTAATTGCATTTTAATTTATATAATAACTAGCCACCTTTGGCGACCAGCCGGTTCGCCAATCTTAATGTTCGTTAAAATTTTAATAATTAAATATTTTATGCACTTCCTACTTTAATAGCTTTTTCATCAAAATATTTTAAAACTTCAAATTTTGATAGTCATATAATTCACTCATAATGTTATAAACGCCTTCAGTCATAACGTAATATGTGTCTCTCTAATTTTCTGTTAGCTCCCGTAGAATTTATACTTTAAATTAAAGTAGAAAGGATTAATCTGAAATTAATATAATAATATTTTTTATTGAAACAAAGTATTTTTTTGTAATATGATTACTGAAAACAGTCACTGAGCGTTTAAACTTTATGAGCACTAAAGAATATCTTTCCTAATTTATGTAATATTTCAAGAATTTGTCAACAAAATATTCTCAGATTCATCATGACCAGAACGATTAATTAACAATGTTTAATTTTAAATGCATCAAACACTAAGAAAATAAAACGAATCGTTTAAAATAATCCGTTGAAAACAGGGTAAAAAAAATTACTTAAAAAACGATGTACTTAAAACTATAAGCCTATACAAAAAATATATAACTAACATAAATACAATTTAATTACAAAAACTTGCAACTAACCTAAAAATAATTTTAATCATCCGTTGATAATGGTTGTCATATCAACAATCAGAACACAATGCGCATGCGTGAATTTTCAACGCCAGTTACGGTAACGCAAATGCGTGAATTTTGCTACGTCAGTTGGGGTAACGCTATGCAGATTATACATTTTTAATTTCCTTTATTCTGTTTTATTTTAATTCAAAAGTACTTCAGAATGAATCTGAAAGATCGATTCATTAACAATGTTTAATTTTAAATGCATCAAACATTAAGAAAATAAATAGAATCGCTTGAAATAATCAGCCGAAAAATCTTAAGCCTAGACTCATTACTGTTGGGAGAAAAAAAAAAAAACTGAAGCCTTACTCATTTGGCGGTGGGGAAAATGGAAGATTTTTTTGGCGGGAAAGTTAGTTTTTAATTAAAAATATTCACAGGGTGAAAAAAATGGAGCTCCTTAAAAAATAATGGATTTCGGAAATAATTTTTTTAGATAAAAAATCATTCTATTCAATAAAACCGTAATTCAGAAATAAACACTATTTTACCTTAGTTATTTTTATATCTCGAAAAATGAATTTTTCTGCATTTACCGAAATGAGCTAGTTTTCTAATATTAACTCGATGAGATGGGAGAGGGGTGAAGGGAGAGGGACGGAACTCTGCAATACGAACGAGGATAAAAAAAAAAAAATGAACGCAATCTACAGCGCCAAATCGTCTAGACTTAACTGCTTCCTTATTAAAATAGAAACAATAATAGGGTTTCGCTGTAGGTAGTCACTTCCGAATAGGTGGTCTTCTCATTTCTTTTTTACCCAGAGAGTAAGTATAACCGACGATAATTAGATTATACCAGTCAATTTGGAATAGATATTGAAACAGAATATCTTGAATGTTTGTCGCAAAGTAATTGATCGTCTTTTTTTCGAGGGTTATATTTCAGTCTAAAACTGCATTAGGCTCAATAAAGTTATTGCTTCAAAGAGAAAAAAAAATTCTTTTAACTTATAAGGATTAATAATGTTCAGTTATTATATTTGCTACCAACAAACTGAATGAGCCAAATAGCGGATTAAATGACGAATTCTTTCAATAAATTTTTATCTCATATTAGAAGATGTGATTGTACTAATGCGTTATGTAAATGTATTAGTATACAAATGTTACAGCCTCATAAAATTTTTCTGATAAGCATCCATATTCACTTTCTTTGTTAGTGGTGTTTTTATATTACGTTTTCATCTCACTTCAAAAGTCTCAATTATTTCGATTTTGTTAACAAATTATAATTTTAATAAACATAACAAAATATTAGTAAGCATAATAATGGTTAAAAAACAGGATTAACTCAAATAACCTTTCAATGCATCTTGTAGGCAACTGGCTACATGCTTTATTTCAATTTATAAATTTCACATGACTGTTCCAAAGAGTGACAATGGATGTTTGGAAATCCTTTTTTAAATGATTTTTCATTAAAAATATAATAGCGATTATAGATTATAATAGCGATATTAGAATTAGATTTCAACTGGAAACTTGGAAAAATACCAGGACGGTTGTTACATGAATATTTTTATTATTAAAAATACAATCAAAATGCTTTTTTTTGCTTCGTAAAAATATATTAATAAAAAAGGACCTTTATTTTTATTGACGAATTGTTATAATAGGGTTTTTGTCATTGGGATATTGTTTAATTCATAATATAACCTTTTGACACTTTTTTTTTAATTTCATGAAAAAAAAATGCTTAAGAATTTTTAAAATAATTTTCTTGAATTATATGTTTCTATTAAAAAAATATTTTTTATTTTGTAAAAAAAATGGCATGAACTGTAGAGATAAACTAAATTGATTTCTGAAATTTGGATCTGAAACTGTGGAAACATATATATATATATATATATATATATATATATATATATATATATATATATTCTAATCGTGTCTAATATCGCGCAAAATTTATGGCTTCTTCTAAACAAATCTAATATGGTATACGTCTCACAGTTCCAGTTACGATAAGACAGAGCTTCAAAATTGAAAACTTTTGCTAATTCTTTAAAAAAGAAAAAAAAACTTTAATACTATGCATTTCTGTGATGAAGGTATTACAAGAAACCACTAGTCAAATGGGGAATAGTAAGAAAAATAACATCACCATTCTTGAGAAAGATAAGTGAAACCGTTTCTGAGTCTCACTTTTTATGGAAGTTGATATAGGATGGCAAGTTGGCAGTGACATAGCAATAGAAGCAATTGAGGAATCACGTGACCGCACGCACACGTTTCTGTGTAAAAACCAGACGGTAGGTGGTCAAATAGCAAAATTTCGTGAGCTTATTTAGATTTGCTGTGATGTCGCCTAACCAGTTTGCTCTTTTCCTAGAGTCACATACTTCATATTAATCAACAGTATTAGTTTTTTTTAACATTTTAAGCTGTTCTTCAAATTGCTTTGCAGATTTTTTTTCATTAGCTTACTTATTTGCTTTAGAATTGCCTACTAATGTTGGGGGAAATAAACTACGCATAAGATCAACAAAAATCAAGTATTCAAGAAATATGCTCTAGTTATTTTTGTTATATGATTTTAATTGTATTATTATTAAACACAGATAGTAAATAAATAGATAATAAAAATAGACTACGTCCGGTATGTGACTAAATTCAAAATGATTTCTTCTAATGAAAAATGTTCGAAAATTGTTATATTTTTTAATATTTGCATAAAAAAGATTGGAAAAACATCCATGAAACTAAAATACATCAGTTAAGTGGCAAAAGTTTTTAAAAAATTGGACAAAGGGATTTTTTTTGTTTAAAAAGAGGTATAAAACAAAAATCTAATTTAATAATTTATCGAATTATTTGCTAAAAATTTTGCAAAGAGCTCAAAAAACACATAATCTATTTCCTCAACTAAAAAATAAGCTGCATTTCTATTCAGTTTATAAATATTGGGGTTCGATTGATACAAAACACGAATTTTTCAAATTTTTTTTTCACATTGTGAAGAGTTAAAACAACCATAAAATGTTTCTAAATAAATAGATTACTTATTTTCTTGTTCAGGGACAGCAGAATGTATTGAGAAATTATTATACAAAATTTGTAAAAAATGTATTCATTAGAGTTTAATTTATGAGATTTTTCGTAAGAATATTCTATCAAAGATTAGAATTTGAAAAAATGGCACCTGGAAATGTAAGTTAACATTAAAACGTAAGTCAATTTTTATATTTGAATTATCAAATGCAAATATAAAAATCAGTGTAACTGCCTAAAAAATAGACTTAGAAACAAATTCCTGACGTTTTTAGAAAGAAACCTGTTTAAATATTAAAAATATTAAATAAAAACTTCATAATTTTGCAAAAAAAAAATAAATAATAACGACTTTTTAACATAGTCACCTACCTACCTTAAAACCTTCCAAATCATATATTCATTTTTTCTTCTCTTAAATCTTTCCATATCTTTCAAAAAGAAGATTCAGGAATATTATATTTTGATTGCAATTTTTATAGAATTTTAATCAAACTTTTATTTTTATGGTCCCACATATGGAAGTGATGTGCTTCATAATATAGTTAAAAAAAACAACTGATAATTGCGTATCAATTGCATGACACTGGCGTAAAAAGTTACGAAAAATCGATCCTCGTTTTTTTTTTTTTTTTTTTTTTTTTTTTTTCGATTTATTGCTGGTTTGCGGTTGATAGATAAGTATCCGAAAGCCTAATAAGTATTTTGGATACAATTTTTTTCGAAATCCAAAATTTTACTCAGATCACAAGATCACACATCAAATTTCATTCATTTAATTTATTTCGTTTTTGAGCTATCGCGTACACATATGCATGCGAAAGTACACATTGAGAGACATGTCAACCCCTTATTGAATTTAATTTTAAATTTGACATGGATTCCTATTTTAGATTTTTAATCTGTGTGTCAAAATTTACCCATCCGCCTCTTTTCTTCGTCTTATAGCTATAGTGTCACGGATAGCGGTACTGACAGATTTTTTCTGAAAGAAATTCTTTAAAAAATTGATAAAAATCTACAAATTTGGTATAAAAATAATGTACTATATTTCATTTGTCTAATTTAAAATGTTTTGAATTACCATGTACACAGATAGATAGCCTTACTTAAAAAATAATTGTTTTTCGGTTTCACGGGGGTCAGAAATGCAAAAATTCCTTAAAATCTCGATTTTGAATTTTTTGCGATTATACTGCTTTTTCGTATACGAGGAAATGAAAATATATATAACTTAGTGAGAAAATCTGAAATTTAAATATAAAATTTAGAATATTTTTTTCGCAATTTTGTGAAGAGAATAGATAAGTTAATAGTTTATTTCAATAAATACAGTTGATGTGCCAATCCAGAAACATTACAGTATTAAATATTAGATGATACAATGAAAATGTTTCGAATTTCAGAATAATAATATAATCTATTGTTAGAAATATGGAACAGAATATATATATATATATTTTAATTGCAAAATATTTAAGAAAAATTTGGACAACTTTTAAATCGGCATTCAAAAATAGTTTATTGAGCTTTAAAATGTCAATATATATATATATATATATATATATATATATATATATATATATATATATATATATATATATATATATATATATATATATATATATATATATATATATATAATTTCAGTAATGTGTGAATTTGGGGATTTACATCGGAAAAATGCTAAAATTTTGTTATTTTTACTTAATTAAAACTACAACAAAACTCTCCGGGGTGCATATTTGTACGTTCTAAAGTACATTTTTTTTTCAAAATTTGTAAATCTCAGTTTAACAGTCTCTCTTGTAGAGCGCTATCATGCATAGACCCATACATCTTTATTATTATTAGAGATTAGAAAAGCCTTGGGCGACTAGCTTCTTCGGCCTTAATCCAACATCGGTTAGATTAAGTTGTTTTATGCATAACTTCATGCCCGTTTTCATCATCAAACAATTTTTAAGCACTAAATTATCTTACACAAAGGAAACTAGTCTCATGATATCATAGGGCTATTAAAAAACGAAATTTCTCGGTTTATCTATCTTCTAATTTTCGTGGTGATATGACTTCTTTTTCTTTATTGGTCATTCCTTTCACCACATTGGATATTAAATAGAATAACCTTTTCCTTAGCTTTCAATAAATAAAGAAAAATCTTGTGAAATCTCGAGATTTGATGAAACAATGAAAACGGTTTGAATCTTGAGACAACAATGCAAACGACTATTCAAAATATAATTTAAAATATTTTTCGAAAAAATTGCGCAAATTCAGAAAACATTTGCAGGAATTTTAAATTGGTTTATTTGAAAAATACAATTTTATTTATTATGACTAAAAAATCATTTTTTATTTTATAATATTTTCGAAATTTATCACGGAAAATCGTCAACATTTCGTTTAATTTTTGATTATTTAAAATTTAAATCAAAATTTCTTTAAAAAATCATTACAAGGTGCATAATCTCACCTTCATTTGGTAACGCTAAGTCGAATGGTGTAACACACAGACACACACACTCACTATTATTATTAATAGAGGTAGAAATGATTATAACGTTGCAATTGATATGCTTCATCTTCTTGTGCTAATAAAATAGAACGATAAATGATAGTAGTAAATTTTTTTTTAGTAAATTAAAATTTACAATTATATTGCTGATATACAGTTTGCGTCACCTTATATTCCGATTAAGTTCATCAAATAAAGTCAAAACATCGTCTGAAACTTATAAAAAAAGTTTTTATTATACTTTTTTAAATGCGCTTTTTAGCGACAATTGACGATAATTGACGTCATTATATGAGATTCTGCACTTGAAAGTTCAAGATGGTCACTTGTAAACTCTAAGTGGGCTTTCAAACTTTAAATACTTTCATTTGTTAATTATCAGATTTAACACGGTGGTCCCGATTTAAATGATAATGGCAATATGAAGAAAATGTCTACCACTTACCCTGATTTCGAAGAAAAGTTTTTTGTTTTCATAGGAGTTTGTTCCCAATCTAATATGAATAAAAAAACACTAAAACTTAAGAAAAATCAAATACGTTATTTATCTTTTCTAAGGTTTTTTAATATAGGTGACCAGATGTTAGGTACAGATCAGCTGAACAGTCCAGAGTGTTGACTACTTATTACAGATTTAATCGCTTTTAATTCTCTCATATTCGAATTAAGGACAAAAAATAAAAATAATAATAAACAAAAATTAAAAAAAAATTAAAATGAAATCTACGATTGCAAATTTCAAGTTATCATGTGAGAACATTATTATTTTTTAAGTCATTATTTGTCTTAATTCATTTAAGTCATTAACCAGTTTAAACCGGTTTGAAACAATCACGAGACTCCTCTCTCTCTCTCTCTCTCTCTCTCTGTATATATATATATATATATATTATTTTTTTTAACTTTCATTTTCAATTTTTCTAGCTCGCAAACAAAGTTTTGGAGCTCGACCGATTATTTTGAGATGAAATAACAGTTACGATGTCATAATTCTACGTCAATCTTTTAAAAACTTATCTTATTTTAAAAACTAATACGTAATAATAAAGCAATACTGGTAAAAGCAGGTCAACCTTTTAAAAAACGCATCTGCTTTCAAAGAAGCATAAATAATGCAATACTGGTAAAAGCAGGAAAAAAATATATGCGATTAAAAGGTGATGATGAAAATCACCATTTATGCTTTATTCATTGCCTACGTGATTTTGAGCTTCAAAACCCCCTAACCAAAACAACATCATGTTCCCACATGATAATAAATAAATATAAATATAAATAAATAAACGAATATAAATAAGTAAATATAAATATAAATAAGCAAATAAAAATATAAATAAACAAATAAAAATAAATAAAAAATAAAAATAAGTAAATAAAATAAACAGATGCTTTAAATATGCTTTAAATATCCCCAAGAACGAAAAAAAAAAAAACATTTTCGGAATCATTGTATGTGAATTCAAATTATGATTTAAGCTATAATTGAATCATTCCAGTTTTATTTATTTCTGCATTATGTTTTTTTTCTTTTTAATATATATAATATTCTTTCTGTACTTTTTTTAAATCTGAGTAGTTGAAGATGAAATTTGTAATTTATTTTTCACTCAATTTTAAACATACTAGAAATTTGAAATTTTATCCACTTGAGTGCTATTTAGACATTACCTTACATTAATACTTTCAAAATTTAATTTTTAGTTAATTGATTTATTTTAATTGAAATTTTGACTCATATCAGTGGCATTAACAGGTAGCTTATTTGTGAAAAATTATTTTCTATAATACATTATCTCTACATTTGCTAATAAAAAAGGAAAATTTGTGTGTGTGTGTGTGTGTGTGGTTGGCGTTCTATAGGACAAACCATTTGTTTTAAAGCTATCAAATTAAGCACAAATATATTTTGAAGGATGGAAATGCGCATGTTCGACCGAGTTTTTTGAAATTTTAATTGGAATTTTAACTAATTAAAAATGAAGCTTAATTTTGGAATTTTCTAAGTTGATACCTGATTTTAATACGTCCTATCATTACTGCATAGAACTGACTTTAACAACACTTTAAAACTTTAAAAAAATATTTATGTGCATTATAAATTTAATTTCCGTGTAGTTATTTTTCTAAATTATGGAAACGTAAAAAAAAAAAAAAAAAAAAAAAAAAAAAAAAAATTGCCTAAGTTTTAACAATAGATTTCACTGTTGCTAAGAAATTAAATTTTTTACATTGTATAATCAAATATTTGAAAGCATGATTTTCATTCTTTGTTGGAGCTAAGGAAAAAGGATTCTGATCATCATCGAGCCAGTTTATATTGCCGTATCCTCTCCTCCTTCTGCTGACATCTTAGTTAAGAGAATAAGAAGACTCCGGCATGTTGCATCCGGTGGTTACAGAAATGGTGTAGGGTTGGCTACCTCCTATGATTAACGGTACGTGCCTCCTAAGGGGTAATTTCACTGTGATCGTTGATGGCTATTATAGCTTAATCATGCCCCCCCCCCCTCAGCTTTCAGGTCTTTCAGATATATCCTTGCCCCTCAAGTGTTGTTCTCGTCATCTGACTACGGTTTAAAATAATGAGCCCCCCCCCCAAAAAAAGCACTTTAATGTTGCTTTAAAGCGGGGCGTCAATATAGCAAAACTAAACAATACTTTTAGGAATATTAAGAGAATGAGCGGACAGGCTCTAAGTACGCTCGTTCACTTTACATTATTTTCAAGCATGGACGGCTTCTTCACAAGTCTAATAAGTATTAATATAGTAATATTCAATTTTGATAAAACACATTGTATTAAAAAAAAGAGAATATTATTTAAAAATATGATTCATAAAAATGATACAGCATTCTGATTGGTTTAGCCATATTTGCAAAATAGCTAAAATAATTGGTGATGAAAATTGGTAAAATCAGACAGTGTTTCAGTTCGAAGACTCTTTCAAAGTTTTAATTTTGCAATATCTCTCGAATAAGGAGGCAGTGGATACAAACGATCCTTGATGATGCATCTAGGGGTCCCAAGTTTTCATATGAAATAACCAGCGCGAGTAGTCTCCTCAAAATTTTCTCACATACTTTCTAATAAACTTGCCAATAAATATTAACTTTCTAATAAATATTAACTTTTGGCATGAATTTTTACTGAATCTATCGTGTAAACCTTGACTAGGTGTTTTTTGCTATTAATTCCTGGCATGCGGTAATAGTTTCCGAAAATCGAATTTTTGTGGTCTTAGATGCGTTTTTCTCAACCTATTGAAACGAAAATTTAACACAATACTACACTTGTAGTCAGAAAATCGCATACTGATTTTGATATATTTAAGTCATGTCGTCTTTGAATTAATTACCATGTTTGCATTTTTTAGAAAGTAAGGGCTGACAGACAGTCAAACCTTTGTTGGATTTGACTCAAAATTTTATAGATGTCTACACTAAAGATGTTAAATCTGTACACCGAAATTTATCTGTTTAATTCTCTTTGTTTTGTAGTTATCATGTTAATTTATATTCGAACAGCCAGACAGACGTACTTCTGAACACATGGCCGCGGTGTCCTGGTGGTAAGGTTTCGGCTTCGGAACCGGAGGGTTTCAGATTCGTGACCCGATTCCACCGAAGAATCGTCGTGTAAGGGGGTCTGTTGCACGTTAAATCCGTCATGACCAAACGTCCTCCCGCTGGTGTGGTGTGGAGAGGGGGTGCCAGCTCAGGTGTCGTCCTCGTCATCTGACCATGGTTCAAAATTACGAGGGCCGTCCCAAAATAGCCCTAGTGTTGCTTCAAACGGGACGTTAATATAACCAAACCAATCTTCTGAACAAATTTTACTCAAAATTTGGTAGAAATCTACAAATTTTATATAAAGACCGCATACCAAATTTCAACTATCTAGCTCAAAGCGTTTTCGAGCTATTTTTTTTCATAGATAGACAGACAGACGTGCATTTTCCAAAAATGTGTTTTTCGAACTCAGGGTGGTCTAGAACGTGGAGATTCGTCAGAATCTCGAGTTCAAATTTTTTTTTTTTTTTTTTGACGATTACTGTACTTTCTCTATACTATACACACTAGAAAGTAAAAATTGGTGAAATCCATACATTAGTTTATCTAGTTAGTTTTAAAGCAGTTAATTGAAATATCTTATTTACAATACATCCATACATACACTAATCTTATTATACATGTGAACAATTTTCACCTAAGGCTTCAGAAAAAGAAAAAAAAACTTTTAAAAACAAGCATTGGAATATAAATATATTTATATAGAAATAACACCTGCTACAGTTCAGTGATATTGATGGTTATTGCAACGCATTTTAACTCAGTTACTGTTAAAACTTTCGACTAGTACTGCCATACTTTTTCTTTCTCCTTAAGACATGTCGATAAATCAGTCCACAGCACGTAGAGTTTGAGAGAGGGCAATAATTTCGTTTGGAAATTAACGTGAATAGAATGCAAATTCGTCGAGACCGTTCATTCAATGGAAACTGTTAAATGCGCGATGGGATTTTTTTCCCCTTCGGTTAAATGAGAAAGAAATTTCTATTAGCGTAACATTGATTTATCTAACTGTGTGTTAAGTTGACCTTGATGTCTAGCTTTAGATTTTATTTTGAAGTTTAAATGTAAATTACTATACAAGTTATAGCACAGAGATTCCATATATGTATGTCAAATGATTACTTAATTATTGACAATTTCAGTACTTAAATTCTTAACTACTTAGAAATTACGTACTGAAGGAATAAGATCTCATTAACAAAAGGACGTTGCATAATTTCTTTCTCCAAAAATATATATTAATTACGTTTTTTAAAAATTCAGCTTGAAAAGTGTCATTTAAGAACAGAGAGAGATAATCATGGATTAATTAAGGAAATATTCAAATATGTTTCTACTGTTTTTTCCAACTAATAAAAATATTTTAATATTTTCTAGATAATCTCACTTTTTATTGAATATATTAAATAGCTTGTGACATTGTCACTTATCTGTTTTTATTTATATTTTATTAAATATCTTACCTATTTAAACTCTTTAACCTCTTAACTATCTTGAATTTTTCATTTTCTAAATAGACACTTTGAGAATGTGCTATCTTATTGTTTTAGTTAGGTAGTCCATAGGAAATTTGAGGCACTTGTGAATTATGCTTAATTTTTTAGTACAATTATATTGAATGTTTTAATTGTAATTTATTTATGATTCGATGCCCATATCACATACAGACGTTACGATTAAGGAGTTAAACGCTATGTCAGTGTTACAGGGTTGCGATAAAACAGTTTTAATATTTGGAGGCATTTGCAAGAAAGATGAATGAACGGAACCAAATTTCATATATAATCTATTAAAAGATAAGTTCTCCAAAAATATATGATGATTTGATATTGATATTTTCCGATACGATATCTTTTTACTCGAGAAAAGTAACAACTGGTAAAATATTTCACACGGATCAAGAGACCTTAACGTTGATTAATAAAAAAAAAAATATTTTCAGTGAGTTTGATACTGTATGTTATTCAATCCTGCATGTGAATTTCAGCACTCGAATGTTAATAACATTTCACTTAATACATTCACCAAGTGTTCATTGGTAATTATTAATCCATTTTTGTTCCCAATAGCGCAAAAAAAAAAATCCTACAGATGGATTTTTATTGTTTAATTTTTATTTGCTGCATTCATTAACTTGTCGTGAAGCTTATAAGCCAAATAACAACTTCCGGATACGAGTCTAGTGGTCTTGTTACTCGGCTACAAACCCCACCGTTGCGAGTTCGATCCTACCCAATACACCAATCTTCCTCAAACTCATGTCTTTCACAATCTATATATATAAAATTTTGTTTCGTACTCCTTTCAGTAGCTTTGGCTGCAGATGTCTCCAAACAGGGGAATTAATTTTAAGGCCATCTTTCATTGGTGCACTTATATTAATAATCAACAGGCAATTATCATTTTGAAGGATTAGGTCCAAATTTAACTTACATCTACATTTTTGATGATAAAATTATGTGCCATATTTTGTTCATTTAGCTGTTTGCACTTCCCTATTTGCATACAGACGGAGAAGCAGAAGACTTCAAGCTCATTCTGTCCAACATTTGATAGAAGTTTACAAATTCGATGCTAGAATAGCTTATAAAATTTAATTCTTCCAATTCGATGCGTTTTTTTGACTTACAACGTTCTTGGACTGACGGACAAATTTCTTCCATAAATTTTTTTTTCAGCCTCCGGGAAGTGCAAAACAATGTGATACATCAAAATTTTTAAGACAGAATAATTTGACTTTTTTGGCAATTCTGTTACAATAATTTTGCTTTGAATATCTCGTAACAGTAACAGAGCGAACGAGGGGCAAAAGGGTATAGACGACCCTGGGCAGTGGTCTTAGGGGGGATATGGAGACAAAGTGATAGTATGTTAATGAAAAATTTTTAAAAGAAAAGCATGATTAAAAGCCGAACAAATAATACCATCTTCTTGGCACCGTTTGCACTTGGAAAGCCACCAATGAAGATGTTTCTTTTTAATTACATCCAGTCACCCCGTTACTACACAACTAATCCCACCAATAAAGACTGGGCGTGGGAAAAAATCATGGAGTGCTCCAGGCACGATTTAACTTCCTTTCATCTCTGCTAGAAAGCAAACCTTATATTTTTCTATTAATATTTTTTAATTATTTGGAAATCACGATATAATGAATTTAAAAGTATGCAGTGTTTTTCGTAATTTCGAGTGAATATTAGTCAGTACTATATCTAAGAAATCAGATATTGTGGGCAAGATTTAAGAGGTAATTGGATGATAAAGATGGACCTAAGCTTGCATCCCTTACCAGGCTTCCGCACCACACCAACTAAAAAGGAGTGGGTAGTCATTGATCCCTAAAGGTTAAAGTTTCTCGCAATTGCTGATATGGCAAATTTCATGGGGCCTCGAACTTGTAAATTTTCTGTTCTCCGACCTAAGAAAGTGGGATTGCAGACAATGTTTTATATTTAATTATGGGTATAATTAAATATAAAACATAAAAAAATATTAAATAATTTGTTCACTAATCTAAATAATTTTTGTTAAAATAATGTAGAGATATTTTCTATATTTAATGTTTTTCAATTAAATATTTTATTATCTCTAATTTTTAAACTTGCAGTAATAATGATTACATACCTTTTTTTTATATATATATTGAATACTTTTAGGAACAATTGCAGTCTGAAAAAATAAAAAAAAAAAAAATCTATAAACTAAAAGTTTTTTAAAAATTATTTTAGTTTATAGATTTGTATTTTGCGCAAATTAATTCAATTATTTTATTTAAAAATTCATCACTTTATTCAGGAACATTCTTCAATAATAGGATGATAAAAATGAAGATACATTTTAGATAATATAGTCATTTGACTTACAAACATTGACATTGCTAAAACAAACAATTAGAGATAAATTTAAAATTTAATTTGCTTTTAATAATTTATTGTTTATAAAAATAAATTTTTAAAACGCAATGGTGAAAATGCGTGCCTGTGTAATTAAGATTACCTGGTATTATTTGCAATATTATAATTTTTTTTCTTCAAAATTGTGTCTGATTTATTAGATGAATTTTATCATAATGACATATTTTGCCAGTTGAAAAATTAGTTAATTTGAAAAATAATAAAAATAAAATTCTCTAATTTAATAAAAAGTCATCAAAATATTTTAAAACATTCAAACTTGCGATTTTAACGACATATTGAAGCTCAATCAATAAAAAAAATTCTGTCTAATAATATTGTCTGCTTTTTAACAAATAAAATAGATCATTTTTGCTATTTCAAAAGCAAACGATTTGTCTCTTCGCGCCAGATTGTTCGTCATTTTTTAGAATTATTTTTCGATTTCTGGCATCATGTCATCTTACAAAAAAATTTTTTTTAACAGAATGTTAATTTTAAAATTCAGAATTTTGTTATCATTTTCTACTTTAATGAAAACTAAAAATGAAAGTTTCTGCCACTTTTACATTTTTTTAACACTTTCGAAGCGAATGAATAAATAAATAATAATAATGATAAAAAGAACAAGAAATAAGGTGAATGAAAAGTCTAGCTGAAACCGCGCGAAGCAGTAGGGAAGGTCGAGAACCGAATGAAGGCTAGTTTCGATTCCCGCCTCCGAATCAACGCCGTGGAACGTTTTTGTTTTTCTTTCGAACGGTTGGCAGCGCTCCTGCAGGCCACTTGTAGAATCCGTGAATCGGTGAGTCGTTCGGCTCGCGACTGTGAGGCATGGCGGTTTTCTCTCTGCTCTCCGTTTATCGTTTGCTCGGCATTGGTAAGTGACCATTGTTTTTTTTTTATTCTTTACTATTTTTACCTAACTACTCTATCTTTTTTTTAAGCTTGAGACTGAGGTGCTTGAACTCTAAGAGGGCGGTTCAGAGATTTGGATTGGTTAAAATGATTCGGAAAAAAATTAATTTTGTTCGATATTTGAATATCGATATTATACTTTTTAAAATTAAGAATATTTTATCCGATTGTGATACATTTCTTAAGATACATTATTTATCAAGTAAAATATCTAGTTTCGATGTTTTTTAAAAAATATAAAATTAAATTACTGTCATTTGAAATGCTGTACATTAAAATTGCGGAAACTTAAAAGAATCTTTTAAGATGCGTTTTATTATATGTTTTGGATTAATAAAATCGATTTGAAAAGAGTATTTGTAATTGCATCGTTACGTTTTTAATATGCAATCTTTTACTTGATGGGTCATTTTACAAATTTGTATTTGACTTTAAATGTTCTGTCACATCTTTAAAATCTTGAATGCATGAAAAAAACTGGAAAAATATATTATGAATGTAAGTAAAGATAATAAGCATGCTATAAAAATGTATGAAATTTTTCTAGACTAGTAGTAGTATATGCAAATTGGTCTTTCCAAACTTGGTGATTCAATAAATGCATTCTTATTTGAGCCACATTAAAATAAAAATTTAACTTTCTGCTTTCTAATTTTAAAAACGATTCCTATATTATTTTCTTCATTAAGAAAGTTATCTTAATATGCTTATAAATATTACTTATTCATATTCTGTTTTAATTGCGACATAATTTGAGGTAATATTCGATATTCGATAGAATTGTTGAACATGGTATTATACGATTTTACATAGAAACATCTTATTTCGCAAATTAACGTTGTCTTAAGTATTAAGATTCGGACTAATAATTCACAAGTGTCTAAATGTCCATCTCTTTACAATTACTGTACAGCATTGTTTACGAACTATTCTACCGTGATTTTGAATAACTGAAAAGAGTTTGCTCTAATTCTTCAAAACTATTTTAAATATTATTAAAATCCATTTTAAATTATCTTTTTGTCAATAATATTCTTTCGTCTTGTGGACTGATTTTATAAAATCTTACAAGAAAATCATTGCGAAATGTAACCCAGCGAAAAACAAAAATTAAAGGATATTCAAATTGTTAATCTTAAAACTATTTTATTTTTTTAAGTATTAACTTATTACGGATAAGTACAATTGCATTCTGTATATATTCACGTTAAAACAAGGAAAATACATATGAATACAGCAGAAGAGTTTTAAAAAATGAACCATTAAAAACAAGCAACAGAACTGAGTAAGACAAATCAATCTTTGCCTTATAAACAATTCCAACGCAACCTCCAACAGCAAGTGATACTGAAGTGAAATTCTATAATATTGTTCTGTGTCAGTTTAATTCAAGTATAAAAAATAGAATAAGGTAAAGAGTTGTTCTAAAGTAAAAATTGGCATTTGTTCCGGATGTTTCAAAGTAATTTTTTGCCGTTTTTTTTCTGCGGTCTAAAATGTGTACATCAAGTTTTGATGTTTGTGTTGCAGATATTTTATTCTTCACAGATCCGTGAACAGGAATATAATTCAAACTGTGTGAAAATATTTTTTTTCTGGGTGAAATGATTTGATTTTATCTTTGAAATTATATAAAAATATAATTCTTTGTCACTCATCTAAAGCTCAAATATTTATTTAGTATGCATTTAAAGGGCATTACACTATATTTATTTTGATTAAAAAATACTCCTTAATACAATGTTAATGAAAATGGCATTTGAGAACATTTTTTATATATTTGATGAAATCGAATTAAAATTTATTGTTCACAACGTTAATAACTTTTTTGCATTTTGTTTCGATGTAGAAAGTTCGTTAGTTTTAAGTAATTCCAATTTAAAATACTATATTAACAAAGCCGATGATTTCTAGGACGTTAAAATTGTTAAAGTCCAGTGGTAAGCAATTCAAAACCGTTGGAACGAATAATATAAAAGAGAAGAAAAAAATTAAAGAAACATCATTAAATTATTCATTACAGAAAATTATTAAAGAAATATTTTTCACTTTATCAGTAGCGAGATGAATTTTATTGTATCTTATTTGCATTGCTTAAAATATCATTCGATATTTATAATAATTATTTGTATTTTTTGTACTCCTATATACTACTTACAAATGGTAATAAACATGTTGAACGTTGATTAAGTTATATTTGTATTGAGAACTGTTCATTTATTTTTCAATTTTTGAAACTTCCTTGTCATTCGTTTTCCTATGTTCAGAAAAATGTGTCGTTAAAAAAATGTTCATTTAACAATAAATTCTTATCTTAAATCTAAGGCGTTCTAAGTAAGGATTCTAGAAGCCGTTGTTATTTAATGTTAATTCACCCTTGCGACGGTAACGGAATTACATTTTTAAGAACTGATCTACACACACTTTTCAATTTCTAAAACACAGTTCCATCATTCAGTTTACCATGACTTGAATGCATGCTACCAAAATTTTTCTATGACAACAAAATTTTATCTATAGTTTTCAGAATCGGTTTAAAATTTTAATAAGTTACCATTTTTCAAATGGTAATAAGTATGGTGATGGTATTTATATTGAAGACCATTTATTTTCCCTTTATATTTTAACTTTAGAAACCTTTTTGCTTTTCATGTTTCCCATGTTTTAAAATACCTAAATGAGATGTTCTTATGACTTACAAATTTTTATCAACAGTATTCTGAATGTATTCTTTAATTCAGATAAACGTTATTACGAACGTGTAGAAAGATGCAACATAAACTGTCTAATAAATACCATTTCAAATTGTTTAATTTTGTAGAGCGTCATAAGTTATTTTTCTTATTTATCTAAATAAGCAATATTGGATACAGTTACTTCATTTCATTATAAATTATTGCTTCATTCAGTATCTTTTCATCGTTAATTTAACGCCTTCTGCTATTTCCGACTTGCTTACTCAGGACTGATAAGCATTTTAATGCTCTACAATCTAATCAACAGTCTTATATTCGTTAGGCCTCAATAGCTTGGTAGTAATCAAAATTTTCGTAATGTATCCTTTTACAGGCTGTAGTATTTTGGTGGCAGTCAGTTTTTGAGTATACCCCTTTTGTTGGATAGCAATATCGTGCAGTAATCGTGTTTTCCGCATTGTTTGCCTTTGAACTTTTTGTGATCGTTGCTGCTGCAGTGACAACATCTTCATATAGTCATCAAAGTTGGCATATCATTTAATTCGTGTTCAAAATTTCAGAAATAAGTAGTGTAGAAAATTACTCTATTTCTTAAATTTTGATTGTAAATTTTATATGCCGATTTCTAAAATATGAATCTAATATAATAATATAAATATATAAAGAATGAATCTATAATATAATATAAATATAATCTAAAATATGAATCTATAATATAATAATATAAATATAATCTAAAATATGAATCTGTAATATAATAATGTAAATCTATAATATGAATATAATCTAAAATTTGAATATATAATATAATATAAATCTATAATATAACCTAAAATTTGAATCTATAATATAATATAAATCTATAATATAATCTGAAATATGAATATGAAAATGCCACCGTTGCAGCGACACCTATCGCAAAAGGTTAGTAAGCGTCAATAGCTTGATGGCTGTCTGTGTTTTCTACATCAAATAATTTGAAGATCGAAATCGGATTCCATTTAAATTGTCGTGTAAACGGCCTTATGTGCATTAAATCTATCTTGGTCAAACAGCTCTTCCATATACTATCTGTCTCGGATACGTTGGTAAGGGATCATTTGGTAAATTCCTAGTTTAATGCACCTTATTTCGTCAAGGATGCCAGTAATGCAAAGTCACCAATCAAGATACTGATCATATAAACAATAATCAAGAAAAGTTAGCTACCCACCATTTTTATTAAAATTGTGAGATTTAATGACGACGATTGTTTAATATCAGAACCTTTTGAACCTTTATGGGTCAAAATTGATGAATCCTGATCAATTTTAACCCAATTTTTGACCCGTCCTCCTGAAATATGAAATAACGAACTTCTACAAACTAGCTACGTCGGTATGTACTTTAGACAATAAAATTCGAACGGTCGATGCTTTCGGCATCTAAAGAAGGCACAAGGCAGAATTTTTTTAACTTAAAAAACATCTTACGGCTTTGCGAGAAGCGGGAGCGGAAACCTAATAGCTTCGCTAGCACACTGAACATAATTTTTTTTCGAATAACCTCAAAGAAAATGGAATAAATCGGACACTCAATGCTTTTGGCATCTGAAAAAGGCACCGGGCATAATTTTTGTACTTTAAAAAAAATCTCACGACTTCGCTAGCAGCGGGTGTAGAAATCTAATGGTTTCGCATTTCATTAAAGTAAGGATTCTGAGAATAACAAGAACAGCAGAAGAAAAAAAAAAGGAAAATATCGGTTCTTAATAGCTAGATTAATATTTTCATTAAAAAGAAATTAGAAGAAATGCACTTACTCTGTTCAACTAATTCTTCATTTGAGAAGACAACGATTTTCTTTTAAAAACAGAACTTTTCAGTGAAGCAAATGTCGTTCTGTTGGCGCCATATATATTTCGAAATGTAGTCATCGAATTCACAAAAATGATACTTCTCCAAATTGTGATCATAATATTTCTGATTATCCGAATTATCAGGCATCGGATTATCGAATACTCAGACTTATCGAATAATCATGGAAAATCCATGAAAAGAATAACAAACTGTAAGTAATTCCGTTAGAATGGTAAGATAATATTAAAATGAAACTGAAATAAAAACAAACGATTAAAAAAAACTCTAGCAGATGTTTTCTGTTCTGGTGAGATTCGTAAGCAGACGATTTTAATAAGAATAACATAATTCGGTAAAAATGGCAAAAAGATAAATATTATCTGTGCATAGATCACTTTAAAAATAATACTGAATGTTTTATTAGCAGTGATAATACTACAAATTATAAAAGGTAATTTAATTAAATTATTTAAGGGATGTTTATTTGTCGATTATTTTTAATTTTCATTTCTTATAAAATTGCTGCAGTAGATGTATAACTCAACAAGCGGAAAAAATTGTAAACAAGTCAGTATCAAGATTACTATAAAAATTATTCCGCTTCCTTTTTTTTTTTTTTTTTTTTTGGAGGAAGAAGGTTATCATATTGGCGACAAACTCGAGAGTACACTAAACTAGGATTCAACCCATTATTTTACTTTCTTATATACAAAAAGTACAAAGTATTACAATCGTCAAAAAATTCTATATCGGGATTTCGAAGGATCTTCACTCCTTTCCGAATCCGAAAAACACATTTCTGGTATTGTCTGTCTGTCGGTCTTTGTTCACGATAACTCAAAAATAGTTACAGGCATAGTATTAAGCATATGACATTTTTATCAAATTTTTCGACAGAAATTGTCTAGTAAGTATTTCTGTATTTCTATCCATATTTGTATGAACATGACAATTTAAAATTATAAATGGGTAGATAGTTGCAATTAAAAATGTAGAAATATTAGAATTATCGATCTGTTGGAGATTCAATTGGTCAGAGTTGACCGTCTGTCGATTTATATATTTAGGGTATAAAAAGGCAAGAATTTGAAATCGCAATGACTTAAGCTAATGAATTTGTTGACCTGTCACTAAAACTGTAGTTCTGAAAAGTAAAAAATAAGACACTCAAAATGCATATTCAGTGTTCTTCATAAATCGCACCATATTGTGTTAGTTTGCGTGACAGTTTAATGGCGAAACACTCCTGCTAACCATTATTTGATTGATTCATTCAAAATGTGACGAAGTTCGCCTCTTATTAAACTATATGTAGCTTCAAGAAAAATAGAATGTTAATCACTTTGAACTTCAAATTTTCCTTGTTTACTAAACAAAGAAACAATTGATTGAATTGTATTTGAGCAGAGTTGACCGATTCCTTCCAGATTTCTGTGGAAAACACTGAGAAAGAATCGCTAATTACTTGTCCGACAACTGATTTTGTCAAGAGTTGCATGTGCTCGACCGAACTTCTATCGGTGTTCTTCATGCTTTAATAGCTTTTCTGAATGTTGCTAATCGTTTTCTTCTGGCTACTGACTTGAACGACATTTCGGATCTTAATCACGACTATCCAATGAAATTTGGAAAAATCATTATCCAAATATTCTCTGTATCACTCTATATTTAAACACTTTAAGGTGTTTTTTTTTAAATATTAGCTAAGCGTTTTTTCTTATTTTTGGTTTTAATTATTAACTTTTTATATTTTTTATGTCACTGCCACCCTTTTACTTTCTCTTATAAGTAGTGTAGAGAAATTATAGTAATCGTCAAAAAATTCGAATTCGAGATTACGTGTTTTGAATTCCCAGAGTCCGAAAAAACACATTTTTGGGAAATGTCCGTCTGTCTGTGACAAAGATAAATAAAAAACGGTTTAAGCGTAGATGGTTGAAATTCAGTATATCGTTGAATTAAGCGTAGTAACATTTAACAGAACTCAAGCGCAGTAACATTTTTCTGTAAGCCAGTCCCTTAAAATAAACGCTGGGGGCATCCGTAGATCCTTTGACCCCCCCCCCCTCTTTTTCCTATGCCACTAGGAATAGATACAATAATTTGAACTGATATTTTCGAGATATGAAACTTGAATTATCGCTTGTGAAGTTTCTTCTCTAATCTAACATATGGCAATTAAACGAAGTATGTCAGTATCAAGGGCGGATCGTGGATTAAATGTTTTTCCACACCTATACATTGATCAAGTCAGTGATAAAATATTTCATTAACAGAGTTTTCCAGCCATAAGAGCTAGCTTAAAGCGTATATTATCATTTTTATTTTCTCGTATAAGAAGTTCAGAAGCACTGAATTTGAGTTCGAGATTTTGGCGAATTTCCGTTTCAGTCCCCCTTAAGTTTGAAAAACACATTTTTGGCATTGTTTTTGTCTGTGAACTTAATAACTGAACCATCTTGAGCTAGAGCGATTGAAATTTTGGTATGTGAAATAACGACAAAATTTGTAAATTTCTTTCAAATCTATCAACAGGCATTCTGGTGGCTATTCGAGTACAAGTGAACTCGATAATTCAAAAATGCAAAGAGCCAGATGAATAAAATTTGGTACACAGGGTATCAAACATTATTATATTATTTGGTACATATTACTTTATTAGCATTTAAAATACAGATACTTATCAAATTTTAATTCGTTAAAAGGTTTACCATCTGTCGGTCTGTACTTTCACATGATGTTAGCACAATAACTAATAAAAGCAAAGACTTAAATCAATAAAATCGGCATGTTATGATTACAAATATAGTTTTATGCCAAATTTTGGCGTCAATCTGCTGGGAAAAAGATGCCCAAAATATATATCCCCGATAGATTAAACAAAAATGTTGAATTCAAGCCAAAGATGTATATTTCGTAACTATCTCTTACCAGTGTCATGTAAGGTATTCGCGGCATTACAAAGGTCCACAATTTTATATGGGAGAAGAGAGATGCCTTTTTTTGAAGAGTATAGAGAAAGTTTGGCGGTTTTTTCGGTGAGACCACTCCCGCCAGTTTTTCTAATCTCAGTCGTACATTTTAATACTTCTTGATTTTGTAGATTGATATAGTTCTTATCCTTCTTCCTACGCTTTATTCCTTTGATAAAGATGAAAGTAGCAGAGTTAAAATGTTTTTTTTCTCAGCGTTATGTCCAGAACCGGAGGGAAATTACTTTGAGCGGGGTCAAACCGCAGACATGTGAATTTTAAGAAGCCGATCAAATCAAGACGAGTAACGAGTCAAGAGATCGCTCAGAGTTAATATACATTAACTTTCTATACATGATAGACTTTACGATAGCGAGATTCGAAACAATTTTTCAGGCTAAAGAATTGCACTTTAGGTGGTTATTCGGTCATCCTCCCATTTTTTTGTCCAATAAATTCATTTTTTTTTCTTTGTTTCAATTAAGTGAATAGTAATTATACACAAACGTGAATATAACAACACTGAAGAGAAATTACTGTTCCTTTCGGTATCCTGAGACGGCCACTTTTCGACGATTCTTTCTCATTAAGGGGTGAGACGCGGAAGGATGAGCGCGTTTCCGGAATTCTTCATTCTTTGTCCTTGATTTCCGCACTATTAGTTCTTTTTTCGTCCAATTTCTTTTCATGTGTGAGTATCGTGTCGTTTTAATTCAATCTGTGAGTAATCAGTTCATTTTATTTTTAAATATAAACATCCCCACCTTTCAGTTTTCCTCTCACCCTTATTTTGCCGAATTAAACAAATCCTAACGCATGCGCAAAAGCGCGGAGGATTTTAGAATCCTTTAGCAAACAATATTTAATTATATTTGAAAGGATTCGAGTAGCAAAAAGAATTTCCAAACTAAAAAACTTCTAAAATGCAGTAAAGATTAAAAAAAAAAAAAAAAAATCCCAAGTGTCAACTAGTTTGAAACTATTACCGAAAAACATAAGAGATAGGGAAGAATAAGAAAAAATTTAAATCCTTTTTCTGCTCTGCATATTGAAGGATTGACAGGATGTAGATATTATATAGAAGTAGTGGCCCTGTTTCTCAACTCGATTCTAAAAGTGCTCGAGTTCTCTTGCTGTTCATGAAAAAAGTCTTAAATACTATGAGATAATTCATCCCATATTATTAAAGCGCATTGAAAATCTTATCAAAATCAATAACATATTAAACTTATTTAAAAATTACTCTAAAAAGAACAACTTTACAAAATCAAAATTAAAAAGGTCCACTCTGTGAAACCCAAGCAAATACAAATTTTCTCAGGAACAGGAAATTTACTGGACAGATTCAGCTCAGTGCATTGCCATACCATTTACCTATATTTCTTTCAAGATAATAAAACCCTTTCCACTTTCTCGTATATGAAGTACAGAGAAAGTATTTTAATCGTCAAACATTTCGAACAGATTTTGTCCAATCGCCACATTTCAGATCTTGCCAAGTTTAAAAAAAAAAATTTTTTGACATATCTATTTGTTTGTGAGCACTGTAACTCAAAAACATTTCTATTTGAACGGATGAAATTTGGTATATGGACTTGAAACGAAACCTACATTTTTATCAAAATAGGAACGAAATCATTTCAAAAGAAATCTGTTTGGTTGTCTCTGTATCCGTGATCTCGGTCACTTCATAACTAACGAACTAAACGAACTAAATAAACTAATAAAACGAACTAACTAATAAACTAACGAACTAAATAAATAAATTTGCCACACAGGTTTAACAACCTGCTAAGCTAATATCAAATAAAAGTCTTTGTGCAAGAAATGAATTGAGATTTTCTTTCCTCCTTTCATGCTGAGTCATCTAAACAGCACAGTACGATATTCGAGCATTCGTCATATTCTACTTACATGGATGTTTCGGACGTTTCAATAGTCAAAGAGTTAACATATAAAAGTCCACGTACTGGTCGATATTTGGTGAAGTTCGGGTCTTGAACTTACAATTATCCACTCTGCCACAAAACTATCACAGTTTTAACCCAAAAGATATTAAAATTTTAATTATTGCGCTTTAAAATTTCCCTTAGTTTGAAATCTTTTTGTCAAATTTTACTTTTTTTTATATGAGAACTGACCCATATCACTGAAATGCACATACGGCAAAAACGTCGCATATTAAAATTTCAGTGTTAAAATCTACTAGTCAAATTTGTTGGCAATATGAAAGTACTAAATCTTCAAAGCTAACCAGAAAAATGGCAGTTGGGGTAAATAATGACACAGAACGATCATAGCATGAAAGTATCCGCTTAAAATTTAAACGAATTTATATTATAGATAAGTTTTTACAGGTTTTGAACCAAATCTGCACCAAATTTGACTATCTGACGGTCTGTTTTTACATGCATATTAACAGAGCAATTCATAATCTCAATGACTTAAATCGATGAAACCGGGTGACCTTTTAATATCAAATATAGTTCCGTGTCAGGTTTTTATACAAATGGCCAGAAAGAGATATGATATACAGGGTGTTCATTAATTATTGTCGGGGTTTCCGTAACTCATAACTTTCGAATAAAAAATATTACGCAAAAACCGAATACGTATTCGTAAATTACAATTCAAAGAATTTTATTAATGATATAAAAGTGTAAATCTTGCACGATTTGCACCTTGTAGACATTCAGCTAAAGGCGATTATGTATTCGTAAATTCGCTGAACAAATTTTGACTCGAATTCAGGATGATGAAAATTACCTTTGGAAATGGTTCTTCAGTGACGAATACACTTTTCATGTGTAAGAAAAAGTGAATAAACATAATTGTAGAATATGGGGCTCGGAGAACCCGCACGATTATCAAAAGTCAAAATTTGTTCAGCGAATTTACTAATACATAATCGCTTTCAGCTGAATGCCTACAAAGTAGAAATTGTGCAAGCTTTACACTTTAATATCATTAATAAAATTCTTTGAGTTGTAATTTACGAATACGTAATCGGTTTTTGCGTAATATTTTTTGTTCGAAAGTTATGAGGTACGACAATAATTAAAGAACACCCTATATATTCTCAGGATAAATTTAGTAAAAATATTAGACTCATGACAAAGATTAATATTCCATAACTATAATTTATCAAAATCAAGCAAGGTATTTGCGCCTTTACAAAATTTCTGCAATTTTATACGGGCGAAGAGGGAGAAGATTTTTATTGGAGAGCTTTGCGAGAAGGTTTCGAAGAGACCTCTGCAGTTGATTTATGTTTATATGAATATCTGGATGTCAGGAAAAATTTAACTTATGAAGGGGCTCACAAGATTCATATTTTATTACCCAGATTCAAAGTGGTATTCACGCGATAATACTCGTAAAAGTTGATATAAACACAAGATCTTTAATATAGTCATTGAATCATTATTTGATATGAAAAAAGTTCTTTTTTCCCCCGTAAAACTTCCCTGATATCGTTGCCAGCAAAACTTAATGCATCAGCGAAAAGTTTTACATGCGATAAATGGGAAAAATTTAACGGAGTTTATCACAAACATCAAAGGCGACTGTCTATTGTTCTCCGTGGCTATAAAATGACAAGTTGCTTTTGTGTGGTAATATTGAAGATCTCACGCCCATGTACACTTATAAATCGAACAATTTTACAGACAGTAATGGATAAACAAATAATATATCTGAATAGTTTATGGATTTATTTCCTGCATTTACGAGTTTAGAATAGAAGTTTCAATTTTCCACTGCTAAAAATCGAAACAAAAGAATTGATTGGTTCCTGCTACCAAAGTGTTTTGCTTTCCAAACGATAAACAATTTCTAATTTTTTCTGTATCATTTTTATTTTAATATACTTGCTCGTTATTATTTTTTATTTAATACAGCTGCTCATTTTTATTTTTTATTTAATACAGCTGCGAATTATGCAAATGATATGTTCTTACTCAAAATGTTTTATAAAGTCCTTCCTGTATTAAAAAACAAGTAGTTCTTTTTTTAATGGATATTATTCTATAAATCGTTTCTTTCATAATTTCAATGCAGTATCAACAAAAAAAAGCAATGTTTTTCTTATATAATTGTATATTATTAGTCTCAATCTTGAAAGGGTAAAAGATTCCAAAAAGTATAATATATTAAACTTACATCATCAATTCTAAATCCGTGTTTTGCTATTTTTGTGGCTGAAGTACGGTTTTAGAATATAAATACAGAATTCATTGAAAATGTAAAGAAATAGTACTTCCAATGCTCAGAATTTCTCGAAGAATTTCTTCATGTTGATTTGTAGTTGTTGACATAAAATAAAGCAACAATTTTATGCTTTTAAAGGGACTGATGTAAAAAGATGCATAATCAAAATTTTAATGAACAATTTTGATTATTATAAATTTGTTGATGCTAATACAGTTTTTCAAAGCAGTAATTGAAATATTTTGGAGGTAGTATTAATATGTTATTACATAGTGAAAGAAATAATTAAACTTCAGATTTAAACATTATAAAAGAAAGAAAAAATCATACTTTTTTATACATTTCCTATTTTATAGGATTATGGTAAACATTGAACAAAAACAAATATCATTTGATTTGCAGTTCGTCTTAGATATTGCATTATAAATGGGAATAAGCATATAGTCTTTTTTCCCACAAAAGTTTTGTCAAAGAGAATTAATTCACCGTTATTTTTTTTTTACAGTACCCAGGCAATTTTACAATAGCATTCTGTAAAACAGGTGGAATATCTGTATATTTTTTCTTCGTCCTAGTATAGGCTAATTGACGGAGGAATACTGTTATCCCTCCGTGATTTTAATGTAATGTCCTTCCCCCTTTTGATTCTCGATGTAAAAATTCCTTGTATGTTTCCCCTTTGATAGAAATAATAAACTGGGGGGGGGATAGTAATTTTAGAATGGAAGAAACGACGTATAATTAAAGTTTTGTATCCTTTGTCATATATACTTCTAAAACTTTATAGTTAAAAAATTTATACTGGTATGAATGTAAGAAAAATGCATAAATGATT
Source organism: Argiope bruennichi (assembly GCF_947563725.1). Taxonomy (NCBI): domain Eukaryota; kingdom Metazoa; phylum Arthropoda; class Arachnida; order Araneae; family Araneidae; genus Argiope; species Argiope bruennichi. Next base: position 30,317,094 of record NC_079159.1, on the reverse strand, counting down.
TATTAATGTATTTGTTGCTATATGCTTTCCGTGTGCTTATTGCTCCGTGATTTTGTTTACAATTTCATTTTTTTATTAATTTTATTTATTAATAAATTAATGTCTATTACATTTTGAGCTTGAAGGAATTTTTTTAACTAGAACATCTAACAAATATTTTTAATTAATTTCTTTTAAAAATTAAGTTCCAAATTTAATTTTTTAAATTATTTCACAGAGTTCTATTTTTCTTTATGACATAGCTTAGTCAATTCATCAAATTTACATCTCTCAAATTAAAAAATATAAATCCCCGGGCATATCTTATATATAATGCAAATTTCAAGATTGAGTGTTTTGTGTCTAAAATCGTAAGGCAATGGCTTTTTCTTATTATTCGAATTCAACTTTCTGTACAGATTTGTAATTTTGATCTTAAAATCTCAATATACAATTTTGGAGTAAATTCTTTCAAATTCGTTCGTGTACCTTGTTTCCTCTTTTTACGTTCTCAGGGGTTCTCAGGGTTTATGAGTTCTCAGGGGAGAACTTACAGGGAGACTTAATTCCAAAAATAATTACCACGGTCTCCGGGAGGTCTTGAAAGGATAGATTCATCAAAATCCCGAGGTCGAATTTTTCGAGGATTACAGTAATTTGTTTGCATACGAAAAAGTAAAAACCGCCTAGCATGTGGTTAATGGTGCTCTACAGCAGTAGATAAAGCAGTAGTCGATCATTAAGTATCTGGAGAGGTGGTTTGCATTGCTAGATTTGAGGATTCTGCAATAATGGACTCTCACTACAGTGCTTATTGCAGAAAATATTAATAAATTCTGGGCAAGGCTATTTATTCCTTGGTTAATTAGAATTTAATTATGGATTTATTTTTAAATGATATAAAACATTTCTTGAAATCATATAGACCATTTAAGTGGAATGTTCCGAATATATAATATAATCGGATCGAATCATTTATTCCAATAGATCTACATAAACTGTAAAAACATCTTTCTTTATATATATATACACAAGGTGTCCAGTTTGAACACGGCCGAGTATCTGATTTCTAAACTGTTTCAGAAAGGTATATACTTTCGATTAAAAAATACTTTAAATTTTTATGTTGTTAGAATCGATAATTGTACAATTGAAAATCATCGATTTTAAGTTCGTTTAGTTAAATAATCTTGACAAATGATTTATTACAAACACTTCTATTTAAAATCTTTATTTTAATAGATTCATACTTAAGCAGCTAAATTTGATCGAGTTGTATAACTATGAAAAACTCTTAACGATTTCCAACCATTTTAGTTACCACCTTCAGAACAATTAACGGAAGGCACTAGCTTGAGATTTCCTTTGATTTTCTTAAAATAGGGAAATGAAAAGCTTATTAAAAAAATTTGCCGAAAAATGGGATTTTTTAAAAATTTAAAATGCTAGTGTATCAATAACTTACTGAACTTTAGAAGTGTATAAAAATTCAGACAAATTTTTTTCAGCAGTCTATTTCTGGATTCAAAGAATCAAATGCTTAGCATATTCTTTATGCTTTTTAAAGCAACTTTTCAATTTAATGTATATGTATATAAGCATATTTTAGCAGATGCGTGGCCGTGAAAACACTTTTGACTTTTCAGCCTTGATTTATTCCATCCCGAGAGGCACAATTTATGCACAAAAATACCTAAAAAAAATACCTACGTCAGTCTATATCGTGGCACAAGTTCAGAAGAGCAAGAAAGCGCGAAATTTTTCCTTCAATAGTTTTTACAATAAGATTTTGATAGGGATTTCTTTAACACGTGTCGATTTAGGATAGGGAAATTTAGGTATCTTTAAAAGAATATTGGTAAACATTAAGGATTTTTATCCCTTCACTCGAAACTTGAGAACCTGCTGAGATTTACAGTTTTATAGAGCCCTTGAAGTATTAAATAAATTTAAAAAATGGAATTGGATCAGGAAACCTGTGAACATTTTAGCATGAAATTAATATAGGTTAAATTTAGGAAATTAATTAGGATTTAATTTAGATTTATAGATATCATTACATGTATATATTCCGTAACGGCGAAAAATTTAGCTTTTGGGTCAAGATTAGTTTGGACAATCCTATATATTGATCATTCGAGATATTCTTAAATTATAGGTATATGCGATGTGAAATATTAATCAAGGAAATGTAGCCAGTAAATCATAAGAAAAGTCCTAAAAAAGAGTGAAAATAATTAATTTATGAGCATTTTTGTTAATACAAAAGAAAAGTATTTTTATTCCCCTTTTTGCTAAGTCTAAGTAAACAGCAGAATAGTTTTCCCGAACCTTCTACCTAATGAAAATGCTATATCCTCTCCTGCCGGCGTTCTGGCCTAGGGGTAGCGCGTTTCCCCGTGATCTATGCGTTCTGGGTTCGGGTCCTCGTTCGGTCATGGTTGTTCTCTTCCTTATGTTCTCTCTGTGAGGTGCGAGAATGAGCCCACCTGTAAAAAGGGGTTGTGCAAGCGAGTGTGTGTGTGTGTGCTATCTTCATTTGAGCTAGAAGTCAGATTTCTGAACTCTGGTGCTCAGGGGTCTTTACCCTCAGAAGCTACTGCGCAAAAATTTGGCTTAAAAATAGTCACACGATAGAAAGAAAACAAAATCATCTCCTCTTGCATGAAAACTGTTGATATTGGGAAAGGTCGTGACGTCATGAGGGCCCAAAGTTTCACAAAACCAGCAGGAGTGGTCCCCGAAACTTTTACGCGTACTCTCCAATAAAAATCATACTCCCTAGCTCCCCATGAGCCTCGGTGGTCTGGTGGTAAAGTCTCGTCTTCGCAACCGAAGGATTTCAGGTTCGAGACCGGATTCCGCTGAAGAACCATCTTGTCAGTGGGTCCTGGTGCACATTAAATCCGTCGGGGCAAAATGTAATCCCGTTGGTGTGGTGTGGAAGTTTGGAGAGTGGTGGACCATCTCGAGTGTCGTCCTCGTCAACTGACTGCGGTTCAAAAATTACGATGTGCATCCCAAATCAGACTTAGCTTTAAAACGCGATTAATTTAGTTTAAACTAAATTAAAATGAATCATCCCTCCCCATCGAATTGTGGATTTTGAGTAAGACCACAAATACTTTGCATGGCATTGATGAATAATTATGAAATGTAGATCTTTGACGAGAATCTCGCATTTTTACTGAATTGATCATGCGAATACGTATTTTGGATGCTTTTTTTTTGTTTTCTGATCATTCATTAACACTTCTAATTACATGCAGAAGTTGAAGCTGATAGATGCTCATTTGACGGATTACGTTGAAAATGTGATGGGAATTTTCTTTTTAAATGTTAAAACTATATCCATTTCCAGTTTTTAATGTTCTAACTTCCAGTGAACAGATTTCGTTAAAATCTTATCATTTTAAACGAGCAATTCTTGAGTGGGATTATATAATTTCGAATATCTCAGAAATTGCTCTAACGGTTTGGATCAAATTTTATATTTAGATAAGTTTTTGCTTTTTAAGTTTATCTAGCCGGCGTCCTGGCATAGGGGTAGCGCATCTTCCCCGTGATCTGGGCGTCCTGGGTTCGAGTCCCGGTTCGGGCATGTTGTTCTTCATATGTTCTGTGAGATGTGTGAATGTGCCCCCCTGAAAAAAGGGCTGTGCAAGCGAATGTGATGTGTGAGTAGCTAAGATGTACTCTTGGCCCTAGTTGGCGCTACTAAAACAAGAGACGCTTCCTTGGCTTAAAATAGCTGACTTCGTCAGCGAGAATGTCCATGGCGCCATTATAAACAACAACAAGTTTATCTATCTAGAGGTATCTAATGAAAACCGTGATTATACATACACACACACACACACATTTTTTTAAAATTTAATATTGGCATGTGACTGTACATGAGCGTACTAGAGATGGAGTAGTGATTAGGGCTTCGGATTCCCATGTATTTTTTCTCATGTTTGAACCCGCTATTGCAATCCAATTAGATTTCGCTTATAACTTTAAGCGAGCCATAGGGTAGGATTTTATTTACGATTTTACAAAAGGAAGAAGAAAAAAACTACCGAGTGGAGCTCTATCTCCCAAGTATTTTTTTAAGAAATCAATGAATTTCATGTCAAAACGCCATACCAAATTTCATCCATCTCTGAGCCTTTGTAAGTTAAGCGTTAACAGGCAGGTATAGTGAGAAAAATGAATTGTTCCGATTCAGGAAGGTCGAAAACGTAGAGATTCCTCAAAATCGTGAATTCGAATTTTGTGACCATTGCAATGCTTTTTTTATTATATACTTTTTAATAAAGAACTTAAATAAAAAGCACTACGTGTGAAGGAATGTAGAATTTCCAAATTCGGAAAGGCCTGAAATGTAAAGATTCTTCAAAATTCGGATGTCGAATTTTTTGACATTAAAATAGTATATACATGGTATTGGAGAAAGCAATAAAAACCCACATAATCTTTGCAAAATATATTTAAAAAAATATTCAGCATATAAAAAAAATCATTTGATACAAAACGTTATAAAAAATAGTTGTTTTATGCAAAAAAATTTTCTCAACTGTTAACAGTTTATTTTAACCCCTTAACTGTTTCATTTTCTTTACTATCTAATAAGATGACACCTTCTATTTTGGGAATATTTTCTTATTTTGATTCAAATAGAAATCCATTGCATACTTGCCTTATCTATGTATTTGAAGTAATTTTAATATTGAATTATAATCATCATGAATGGCTTATTTTTTTGCTTGCAACTATCAAAATTCAATAAATCGATGCACGTATGGCACTCGGGCAAAACAGTTAAGTGGTTAATATAATTTAAAATCATGCAACTTCTGGAAAGACGCATGCAGTTAAAAGCGTCCTAATTGCTCAGTCGATAAAATTTCTTTTTCTCAAATTTCTCCATCTATTTTTTAATATCTTCATCTTTCTTTTTCTTTTCCTATCCAATTTTCTTGGCTTCTTTTTTTTCAGACTCAGCAATCCAAAATCATTTATAGCCTTTCATGTAATGCGTGAGTGGCATATTTATGTACTATCAGATTTTTCACGAGTTGAATCTTTCAGAATCAGTAGAAGACTCCTCATTACAATTCCGCGACTCGCTCATATGCTTGCAATATCAAGATAAGACATGAGACAATAGGTGATAAGGCATTTTATTTGAGTTTTATAACATTGGAATTGTAATTAGTTACTTATATAACAAATTCTAAGGTATTCTAAAACTGTGTGGAATTCAGATGAATGTTTGAGAATTTTATGAAATTCTTTACTGCCATTTTTTAAAACTAACCTTATAAAATATTGGTCGCCTTGATTCATATTTTTAATTCGGACCACTTTCTAATTGGACTGAAGGTGCAATTCACACGGTGAACAACGCGTTAAAACAGAGATATTAAATATAGACGTGTTCTTCTCGCATCAACTTCTAAGCCAGGGGTGGGCAGGCTTTTACAGGGTATAATTTTTTCAAGTTGTTACTGTCCACCCTGTACCGTAAGAATACAATATTTATTATAACTTAATAATAAATACAATATATGTACTTATCTACATAACTATATAATAATAATTGCCACAAATATAATATCAAATGATGCATTTAATATTAAAAAATTCAAGATACATTAAAAAATAAATCATTTTCATCTAAAGTTAGTTCTCGTAGTTATGGTTAGTAGAAGACTTCGGCTACGTACTGTTCTTCAATATCTCGGTATATTGTCCAGTAAATTCTTTAGTGTGGAATTCAATGACACACACAAGAAGTAGAGCTAAACCAATTTATTAACTCAACTCTGAACTGAGAACACAGTGACTAACAGATCTTCTGCTTTTATGCTAGCAGGGAAAGTTCCAGCATACTTTTCTGGACAGTAAGAAAGACAGTCAGAAAAGTCCAGAACACTTGTCTAGTAAACTAAAGAAATGTCCAGAATCTTCTGGAACATGAAATAAAGGAAAACATAAAATCAAGAAATTAAATATTTACAGACTGTGAATCGCCTTGTCTCTAGCGGGATTCGAACTTACGATCTCTTGATTAAGAGACCAGTGCCATGACCATTCGGCCACGGAGAGTCGACTGCTTTTCAATGCGGCAATATAATAACTAAGTGTTAATCTTGCACTGGATTCTAAATAGTTGTATGTGAGACGAGAATGATATGTTGTCTTAATGATATTCATCATTGGAGATGCAGATTCACACAGGAAGGTAGAGTCAAAGAACAATGTTAAATGATATGCAATTTTTTTAAATTAGAAGACTACTTCGTCTGTTAGATTCAAAGAGTTATTCTTAGGTTCTGGGCAACGTTGCTTTTAAAATTATGTAATTTTAAAAGGGAAAAAGAAGTCATTTTCCTCAAAAGATAAAGAGAATACAATGATCCATAGATATATTTCTTTTAGTATGCGCATCTTAGTTCTTGGTAAAGGCGGCCGTCCCAAAATGTCTTGGTGGTCCACCGGTCAATCACGATCGACTTAATGCTCACCCCTGTTCTACGCTTTTGTTGTCACCCGAATATGGACGACATGGCAGTCGACGTGTTAAGGAAGAAATAATTTAAATGGTGATACGATACAATTTTTTTATTCGATTATTTTACTTTATTTATCAGCAACAGTTAAGTAAGGTTAAAATTTCGAATGTATAATTTTGAAATTTTATGTAACAGACTATCATTATTTTCAAATTCAATTCAAAAAAGTTCTTTGAATTTGTGATAGTCCTATTGCCATTTTTGTTTGAGAATTTTCTCGATGCTATCGACAGAAAAGAAAACATCTAATTTTTATTTAATTTTTAATTAAAATATGTAAAATAATTGTTCCGAGTTTTATAGTCATAATAAAGTATATTTGTGCTGAATTTGGTAAGTTCATGTCGATTGATCCACCCTATTGTGCTCCAGAACACAAGTTCTCATTTGTTATTATTGAAACCAAGTCATGAACTTTGTAATTAATTTGCACAAGGCAGCATTAAATAGTTGTTTTCTAATGATTTTGAGTGCAGGTCATTAACTGAAATAAACCATAAATGGCTTTAAAAAAATTTTGGGCTTATTCAGAAGAAAAAATATTTGTGGTTTCTTTGGGTGTGCGGGGAAATGAGCCCTTTCGCTATTTTCCCATTATTATTCAAAGAAAAACACTTATATTCAGGGTGGTACGGAATGAAAAAGTCATTTACAACTAGCTGAATAAATACAGGGTGTCCATAACAGAACGCCGAGATTTTGATGTTAATTTTTTAATTAAATCGTAAAATTAGGTTAATGTTATATATGTTCTTAAAGGTTAATTTATCAAGATTCTTATTTAGTAGATTTAAGTAAGTGCTCCGTTTCTGACACGGCACACATACAAACGATATTCAACCTCTTCCCATGTTCTGACCAGCATGTCTGGAGTGATGTTTGTTTCATAAGTGATTATCCTTTGCCTGAGATGATTTACATCCCGAATTTCCTCAGCGTAAACAAGATTCTCGACAGAAGAAAAAATCCAATGGAGTCAGATCCGGGCTTCTTGGGAGCCAAGAAATAGACTCTGCCCTTCCAGTCTACTTATTGCCGAATCGTGTATTGACAAATAGTTTTATCCGTAGGGGCATTACTATCACTATATTCGCGCCGAAAATTTTGCTGTACTATGGAAAATTGATTTACTTTCTATAATCCAGATAAACACACTGAGCCTCTTGTTGTGGCTTTGCTATCGCATTGCACTATGGAATGAGCGTCTGCTACTTTACTTCAAGGTCCATGATGTACGACGCTACATAGTGTTGAAAAAACAAACTGAAATTGATGTGAATAAAATCCGAGTATCTGACTTCTTCAAAATGAACTGATGTGGGCCAAACTTATTCCGTTAATTCGATATGACTTTTGCAAACCCCGGAGTTCTTTTATGGACACCCTGTATATAACAGCAACGAACTTCTATAGACCTATTATCAATTATTCATTCAGTCTCGAAGCTGCGTATTGAATTTTTCACAAAGTACGTTGGTAAATTTATTTATATTTTCAATACCAATAATTTTTTCACACCGCGAAAATAATAATAGATAAGTTAATACTCTTTAAAGCTTATAAAATGTGTCACCTAATATTTAATTCTGAAATTTATTGCATAGCTTTCACCAGGAAATCTATCCTCCCACAGTTTTCCATTTTTAAGAAAATCTCTAAAATGAATAATAATTCACTGTACATTCTTTATGGATAAAAACTATTGTAGTTTTCCAGATTCAATCACTGTACTTTTTGTTTTAATATCGCGAGGCTATAAGCTTTCGACAGTTTTATCTCGCTAAGGGGTGAGATGCAGATGGGTGAATTCATCATTCATTGACTTTGATTTCCGCCCCATTAGAACTTTTTCTTTCAGGTTTTTTCTACGTATATGCGAGTGTCGTGTTTTTCTGACTGTACTATTTTATTCTAAGTCTTAACTTTCATTTTGATTGCTTATATGGCTCATTCAAACAGCAATAAAGCTTTTATGAGTGGCACGAAGAATATTTTACATTTTTAATCTCAAAAAAAATTCAGTAACAAATAAAAAAAGTTTTAAATAAAAAAAAAAGTTTTGTGAAAAAGTGAACTACCAATTTTAACCCCTGGGCATGCAAATTTATTTAATTTCCAAATTGGAAGACGGATCTTATTTTGGTCATTTATTTTGATTCTTATAATAATATAAGGAAATTTGAGATATTAAAATATTTCGATGCATATTTGCATTTTTTAAATAAATTCTGTCGCTTATTTACAGAGTTCAAACTAAAAATTCCGTGATTCAATGCGGGTGTCAGACGCATCATTGTGTACTAAGGAGCCAAGAAGAGTAATCTTCTATTTATTCATTATAATTTCATATTTAAGCCCTTTACAGTAAATAAAAGGTCTAAAGTATTTTATTGTGAATTAGCACCTTTTCCAGGCAATATTGCACATTTTCTGCAATTTTTACAATTTCTAAGTTTGTGTATAATCCGAGTTTATCTTATTGTTAAATTAAATCTTATGTATTATCTTTTTGCCATCTCCTCTTTTCATCTTTCCTCTCATCCCTATTTTGACTAAATAAGTGGGGCAGCTGTGGCCTGGTGGTAAGGTCTCGGCCTCGGAACAGGAGGGTTTCAGGTTCGAGACCCGATTCCACCGAAGAACCGTCGTGTAAGCGGGTCTGGTGCACGCTAAATACGCCAGGGTCAAACGTCCTCTCTCTAGTATGGAGAGGAAATTTGGAGAGGGGTTGCCAGCTCAGGTGTCATCCTCGTCATCTGACCGCGGTTTAAAATTACGAGGTCCGCCCCAAAATACCCCTAGTGTTGCTTGAAAACGGGACGTTAATATAATTATTACTAAAACTTTCCTAAAGGAAGGGTGCCATCTAAATAATAATAAAGAAGAAACAAAATAGTTGAGGGCTGGATAATACATTTGCTTTATGTCAAACAATTGATATTTTTATTGTGGAAAAACTCGTTACTAGTGTATTATCATGACAATCGTAATGCGTATTCATTTCCATCTTTTACTCTTTCTTTTTATTTTCAGCTTTTTGACCCATGAACAAAAACATATTCCACTTAAATGACTCTCGAATACGTTTCCTAATTTAAATCGATCGATTTATGAATTGTTTCCTTTGAAAAATAGCTGATTTATTAGGCAGAAATTTTTAATGAATTGCGTAAATAAATAACGGAAAAGGCTGGACTCGACCGCAAGTTTTCTTAAAGAGAAACCGCCATAAATAATAACTAAACTATGATATAATAATATAACTAAATATATAACTAAACTATACTAATCTATAATGGTGAGGGATTTTTTAAAATGTTTAAAATGCATTTAAGTGCTTTCAAACAAAAAAAAAATCATTATTATATTTCAAAAGGAATTACTATAAATAATACAGAAAAGAATATTTAAAATTACATTCATTTCAAATGGAATTGAAATTTCAATTGATGCATAACTTTATTAAATAGTTTACAAGTACTGAAAAGTTTGAATTATTTTTATTTCAAGGAGGGTATTATATGGATGTATTATTCAACTCCCTTGAAAGATATTTTTTAAATTATTTAAATATTTTCCAAATAATAATTTGTAAATATTTTCCGAATAATAATAATAATAATTTGTAAATATTTTCCGAATAATAATAATAATAATTTGTAAATATTTTCCGAATAATAATAATAATAATTTGTAAATATTTTCCGAATAATAATAATAATAATTTGTAAATATTTTCCGAATAATAATAATTTGTAAATATTTTCCGAATAATAATAATTTGTAAATATTTTCCGAATAATAATAATTTGTAAATATTTTCCGAATAATAATAATTTGTAAATATTTTCCGAATAATAATAATTTGTAAATATTTTCCGAATAATAATAATTTGTAAATATTTTCCGAATAATAATAATTTGTAAATATTTTCCGAATAATAATAATTTGTAAATATTTTCCGAATAATAATAATTTGTAAATATTTTCCGAATAATAATAATTTGTAAATATTTTCCGAATAATAATAATTTGTAAATATTTTCCGAATAATAATAATTTGTAAATATTTTCCGAATAATAATAATTTGTAAATATTTTCCGAATAATAATAATTTGTAAATATTTTCCGAATAATAATAATTTGTAAATATTTTCCGAATAATAATAATTTGTAAATATTTTCCGAATAATAATAATTTGTAAATATTTTCCGAATAATAATAATTTGTAAATATTTTCCGAATAATAATAATTTGTAAATATTTTCCGAATAATAATAATTTGTAAATATTTTCCGAATAATAATAATTTGTAAATATTTTCCGAATAATAATAATTTGTAAATATTTTCCGAATAATAATAATTTGTAAATATTTTCCGAATAATAATAATTTATAAAAATTTTCCAATCCTTTAACTTATCAGCTGATCTTTTGAATTTATTAAATCTTCTGCACTCTGATTTGAACTTTATTGTCTTTTTTTCTCTAATAGATCCTTGGGGAGAGAGTTATGACATTTTTCTCTATCGCATAATTTCTATTTGCCTTTTTATGATTAAATGTGGTTTCCTACTGAGAGGTCACCTCGAATGCAGGGATGGAAGGTCAGGATGCGTAAATTGGCTGTCAACTAATGGTTTGAAATAAGGTCTGTGGTGGGATCTCCAGGGGCTGTTCGAAACATCGTTGATGGCAGGAGGTTTCCCTGCATGGTGTGCGTCGTAATAGGTCCATTTTTCAGAAGTCATTGTACCATAAGCTTTCTAATTTTTCTGGCAGTTTTCATCAAATGTTCTTGCATTGCATCTGTGCATATTTGAGTAATTTTTATCAATACTCATTTCAAAGAATATGAAGGGACAAAGCGAAAACATGAGTATAATAACCACTCTTTTAATAAAGCGTTTTTGGGATCTTGCCGGAGTTTGGTTGATTATAGAGCACGGATATAGTTTCAATAGAAAAGTTGATATAGTACAATAAAAAAATGGCAACAAAGAAAAAAAATCCATGAATACATTTAAAAGTTGAAATTTATTTAAACGATTCAAGATCTTCGAATAAAATTTTTTAAAAAACGAAATGATTTATAAAAAATTTGCTAAAAATAAATAATTTTTGTGTTTTAAAAACATTTTTATTTTCACAAAAACAATTCTAAACTAAACTGCAAGACTACATTTTTATCAGAATACATTTACATTGTTTTTAATAATCGTTTGCATTTTGATAGAAAAAAAAGTTGATGTGAAAGATGTTTTTAGAATCGAAGTGTAAAAAATGAAAATGATTTGCAAAAATAATTAATTTTTTTTGCTATAAAATTTTACAAAATCTTTTCCCGTTGTATTTTTACAAACAAATGCAATTAATTTTATATACATAAAAGAACCTGTATAAGGAGATGATAGATTATATTTGTCATGCGATGTCTTTTGAATTGACTTCATTTAATACGGCAAGATTAGTTATACTTAAAAAATCATCGAGGTGGTTTCACCGAAACTTTCTCGCAAAAGAATCTCTAGCAGAGATTCTTTTCTCCAGCATAAAATTGTGCATCTTGGATAAAGTCGCTTTTCTTTTCTTTGATGCTTTGAATGCTTTGCTTTGTATTAGCGAACATAAATTATAAAATATTCATGTGTAACGTGAATAAGCATTTTTATTAAACTTGTGTGATCTTCGACGATTAATCTCTGACATCCGGTCAATACATTAATATCCAAAAATAGAATATGGGAGTCTTTTTTTCCCCGCCTGATTAAAGCCAATAGAACTGCATTTGAAAACAATAACGTGTATTTCAAATTTCATTTATTAAAGTCATCGAATGTTTGAGGTATCGCGTTTACAAAGTAGGTGAAAATACAACCCTACATATGGTGAATACTTTTACAGTTTTGGCTCAAAATTCGATAAATTACATTTTTCTGAGTACCAAATTTTGTTATTTAACTGTTTATGTTGTGTAGCAATTGAATTCCCTTATGCTCAGTCAGGCAGATAGACTTCTTTTGAATGGATATCGTTCAAAATTTAATAGAAATCTACAAGCGTGATGACTACATACTAAATTTCATCCATTTAGCTGAAAGCGTTTTTGAAGTATCGTGGTCACAGATAAACTCCAAAAATGTGTGGCCAATTTTAGCCACGGTTGTCTCTTGCGCCACTAAAACTCACACCAATGACCAAAAATGTGTTTTTCGGACTCTGTGAGGTTTGTGAGAATTTCGGTGAATCATGACTGGTAAAAACTGGTAAGAGTCTTTCCCTATTTTTCCTTAATCATTCTGGGGAAATACCCTGTTACTCAACATGAATCAACACGAATGCCGCAGTTACTTAAATTTTTATCTCTTGAACAACTGTTGAACATCAATTTATTGATAAAGACGTTTTATTTTTGTGCTGCTTACTTTTGTAACTCAATACGGGAAAGGAGGGGGAAAAAAATAGCGTAAACATAAATCAAGTGGGAAAAGGAGGGTGTGAGTGTAGATGCTTTAATCTACACTCGGGAGCAGGTCGTGAGCCAAGAGTGTAAATAAAAACCATCGTCGCTACAGGCTTGAACCCACTAAAGTAGAAGGTCAGTTAATCTTCTTAAATGGCAAAATTCAAGATTAAGGCGATATTTCATCCTTGTGCTGAGCTTGCGAAATAATAAATAGTTCTATGTAAAAACCCTCGGACGTAGCTTTCAAGAGCTGAAGATATCGTTGATTTAAATTTTTAGTTGAATCCTAGCTCTCGTTGTGTGAAAATATTTTTTAACCCTTTGCATTCGTAAGTCTCCTGTCAGGCGCCATTTAAAAATGTGCATTACTTTGTCATTTTGTTTATATATATTTTTTAATTTTCAGTTAAAAAGGAGTAGATATGTAGATTAATTTTTCAGGGGAAATTAACAATTATACATATTTATTTTTCAAGTGGTTTTATGGTCAATTCTACGCAGTTCAAATTGTATAATCTTTAATGAATTTTTCAAGACGATCAATACTAGAACTTTTGTGCTAACGTGGAATTTAACCCATTGCATTGGGAAAAGTAATTCGATGCATAATTACTCATCTAATACGAAGATTTGTTTATTTTTCAGGGAATTAAACAAATCTTCGTATGAGATGATGAATAATTATCCATCGAATTACTTTTCCGAGAGCAAAGGATTAAATTCCACGCGGATGTGTTGTTTGAATATAATATCGTTGAAATTTTTAAGGAAGTAATTGTCATATATATTAAGTCTCTTAAGGATATAAATATTTTAATATATTGAGAACGCATAAATTTTTGAGAATTTTATTTAAAGAAAAGCTATATAATTTTTTTCATTACTAAATAATTGGTTAATTGTATATCGTAGTTACAAAATATAAATTTTTGGCATTTTTACTGAATCTTTCTTATCATCCTTGGCGAGTTATTTGGCGATTAATCTCTGGCATGCGGTTTAATACTATCCGAAAATCGAATTAGTGCTTTTTTTAATACGTTTTTCTCAATCGATTGAAACAAAAATTTGGCACAAAATTGTACTTGTAATCACAAAATCTCATACCAAATTTGAGGCGTTTAAGTCATTGCGTTTTCGAATTATCGCCTTTACATGCATCTGAAAGTACAGATCGACAGTCAGTCCTTTGTTGGATTTTGCTCAAAATTGGCAGATGTCTACACTATAAATGTTTAATCTGTGTATCGAATTTTATCTAACTCTATTCGTTTTGTAATTATCGCGTCAGCTTATATTCGGACAGACGGACTTTCTCTGAACAGATTTTACTCGAAATTCGATAGAAATCTGCAAATTTGTTAGTAAGACCATATACAAAGTTTCAGCCGTCCAGCTCAAAAAGTTTGAGTTATCTTTGCCACAGATAGACAGACAGATGAACAATTTCAAAAACATTGTTCTTCGGACTCAAAGGTCTAAGACGTGGAAATTCGTCAGAATCTATTAATATTCTTTCTATTTCTATCTATTTCTAAATCTTACTATTATTTACATTACTCTATTAATTTGTCGATTACTATTCTTTATATATACTATTTATACGAGAAAGTAAAAATGCTACAAAAATGTTGCTACATCCAATAACTGAATTAAATATCTGAATACTGCATTTAAGTTGGCTTAGATTTCAATTATTGTTTGAACAATTAATTGTTTTGGATTTTTAAGTTTAACAATTTTATTTTAGTCTAATTTAATATAAAAATGAAAAGTAAATTTCTGGTGTATAACTATTAACTACTTCATGCATTGAATGCTTTGATATATAAAATAGTGGTTGATTGCCAATTGAAATGAAGGCCTCATTATCTTAACAAAGTATAAAAAGTACGACGTTCATATCAATAAATCTCGCATTACTTTAAAAAGCGCCATTTTTAAACAAAAATGTTATTAATGATTGTTGTCAATGAAACAGAATTAAACTAGGAAGTGCATAATTCAGAGCATCAGTTGTATGCGTATACAGCACGAAAAACACTTCATGTTATAAGCTTACGCTTTTTAAAAAATAGTTTTTATAATTATCTGTTATAATTCAAGTATTACTGTTTATTTATCTTAATTAATTGATAAATACTTTGATAATAGTTTGTTCAGTACTGATTTTACTCGTATCAATAATTAAAAAAGAAATAATAAAAACTATCAAAAAAAATATTCTTGTATTCTGCTTAAAGACAAAATAAATTTGTTCTGCTTAAATAATTTGTTCTGCTTCAAAATAAATTTGTTCTGCTGAAATTTGTTGCTTCGTTTACTGTTAGGTTAAGGCCACTTTTTATTAGAAGTCTTATGAATATTGGATTATAACTACATATTCGCGAAATTCGGTACGAGATTTGAAAATTCGAGAAGCTTCTGAAATAGTACACTGTTACCGCAACGTTATTGCTGATTATCAAGTTATTTCTTGAAGTTCCAGACAAAAAAAAAAAAAAAAAAAAAAAACTCGCCTAATATCTGAGATGAAGAAACGAACTTGGAAAGATTTTGTATAACCTTGATCTTCCAGTAACCTTGATTTTGTTCAATGCATTGTTGATTTTGGCATTTTTAGCTCTTCGGGGTTTTTTTTTTTTCATTCGTTTGTTTCTGTTTATCTACGGCATACTTAGTTCGTGAAGTGTTCTTAAAAATTACCTTTTCAAATGATCCCTTTTGTTTCTTTCGAATTCTACACATATATAGACGGCTTAAGGCTATAGTGGTGTAAGCGATATTTCCTTTGTTTTTCGAATATTATTGGTAACGAAAAGGTATTGTAACGTTCCGGAATGAAAATATTGCAATGTTATTCTTTTTTAGGGGATTCTTTGGGTTGAAATTTAATATAGGGTTACACTGAATTGAATTTGTACAAAGGTTGTAATGTTTTAGTTTTGTTTATTTTTTGTAAGCGACTTACGTCAATTTAACCTATACATAACTTACCTTTTATTACAGCTACAAATTGCTAAGTTGTAAGTTCTTATTATAGTCGGGAATTGCTTCATTTTATTGTATTTTATATCTGCTACTAGACCAAAAATTCGACAAAACTAGCGACATACCAAAAAGTATTTAATCAAGACAAATATTTTTGTAAGAATTTTTAATTCTGATACTTTTTACATGATCATCATATTTTTTCATTTTTTAGAAATACGTTTATGAAATTGTGACAATTTATAAGCATTTCCCAAATTTTGCAAAACAAGTTTTATTTTTTGTGACATTTTTTGGTGACTGAACTCTAAGACTTGGAACTCACGAATTTGAAGTAAGCTATACCAGAAATTTTAAGAAGTCTGTATGTCTGTGTGTGTTGGAGTGGAGTCAATTATGAAATATTTTAAATGTCACGGCACCTAAGGAATTTGTATTTGAAGTTTTATTTCAAATCTTATTCAATCAATCTTCTAGTGCATGGGTGGGCAGACTTTTCCAAGGTACGGGCTGCTTCCAATTTTTTCAAGGTGATGCTGTCCACCCAGTGGCTTTGGTGTGGTGAGCTAAAAAATGGTCTACAATATTTATTATAAATTAATAATAAATACTGAATATGTATTTACCTACATAACTACAAAATATTATGTTTGTATATTACTATTATTAATAGCCACAAATGTGATAATATCAAATGATGCATTTAAATATCAAACAAATCAAAATGCATTAGAAAATAAATAATTTTCATCTAAAGTTACTTCCCACAGTTATAGTTAATGGAAGACTTAGTCTGCATACTGTCCGCCAATCTAGAATATCTCGGTATATAATTAATTACCAACTGCTAATCTTGTACTGGATTCTAAGTGGTCGTCTGCGAGACCGGAATGATATATTGTCTTAATTATATTAATCTTCGAAAGTGCTGATTCACATAGGTAGGTGGAGCCAAAGAACGATGTTAAATAATATGGAACTTTTTAAAATTAGGATACTTTCATTAGATTCCAAAAGCCATTCGTATGCTCTGAACTACGTGCTTTTAAAATTATGCCATTTTAAAAGAGAAAAACTTCGTTTTCATCTAGAGATAAAGATAATATATAACTTATATTTTCAGTTATTTCTCCCACATCAACATTGCCAAATCGGTAACGTACGGATGTAACAGTTGGTTCTAGTCTAGTACATTCTTGAAAACGTCCTTCGAATTTGGGGATAAGTTTTATTTCATCATGTTTCTCTTCGTTTAATGTACCACCGCTTTTAAACAACTCGTCAGAAATATTCTTGGAATTTTTCGTCGGTGTTTCCATAAATATGTATCTTTTAGTTTGCGCATCTTGGGTCCTAGTAAAGGCAGTCACCCCAAAATGTCATGACGATCCACCGGTCGATCGCGATCAACTTAATGCCCACTTCTATTCTAGCGAATAATGGTACATCGGTGACCTAGTAGCAATTTCAGTTTTGAAATCATAGAATTGTGGAATTCGGGTCATCCCCCATTCTAGGAATAAACTTTTTAAATATTTTTAACCCACTGACTCCATAATTCTTTAAAATCACTATTTAGATGCGATATTTTCAAATATTTTTCAAAGAAAGTGAACTGATACTATATGTTACACGATAATAATATAATACAATAAAAATCTGTAATCGTAAAAATAAACACTCTAAACTGCGTAAAACGTGGAATGCAACAGAAAATGGACTGATTGCCAACTCGCAGAAATCGCGGGATTCCAGCTGGAGGGTTCTTCAGCATTTTAAATACCTTGCGTTGTTTTAGTAAGTGTTTATAAACCTACACATTGCGAAATGGCGGCATTGAATGCTTATTTTTGAATGTACAAGTCGTTCATGCTGCGTAAATAAGAGACAATTTTAAAAATACACCCATCAAGCCTAAAACATTCATTATTCGATGTTTTTGAACAAAAGATTTCCTTTTATGTTGCGGTAGTTGAAAGTAACAATTAAGTAATTGCAAGTAATTTGATCACAAATTCTCTATTACTACAATATTCAGGAAGCTTTTATATGTGTGATGAAATCCAATAAATAAGTTTAGATATTTTATTTTATTTATACTTTAGTTTTATATTTTTATAACTATTATTTTAATCATTTTTGTTAATAGCGTTTTCTGATTTTTCATCTCATTTTCAAATCAGTGGGAGTGGTTTCTCCGCAACTTCCTTAGATATACTTTAATAAAGTTAGTGCCCTCTCTCATAAAATTCCGAATTCTGGCAAGGTCCTGAACGACACAAATGATAAGATTTTTATTTTTAAAAAAATGAGAAATGCGTATTTTGTAGTACAGTAAGGAAAATCGGCACTTGTTGATTGCAAATGACATGCAATTAATATAAATTCCATGCCATTGGGCAGCAATAATGACAAAAGATCGATCTTTGGCTTGAACTGAATCTAACATGCTGTCATTGGCAATTTACCCTTGAAATATATACCAGAATATCGAATATGTATTTTCAACGCAATTTTATCCTAACGATTGAAATCAAAATTTGTCGACAACTGTAGATTTAGAAATTTCATTTATTCATTTATGTTATTGCGTTTTTGAGTTATTGTGTTTGCATTCATGAGAAAGTACAGATAGACAGACAGTCAACCCATAGTTGAATTTGGTTCAAAATCTGATAAAATGTCTATTATAGGTGTTAAATCTGCGTACCGAATTTTATCTATCTAGCTCTCTTCGTTTTGTAATTATCGTGTTAACTTATATTCGAGCAGTCGGACTTATATTCAGACAGACTTCCTCGAGGTGGATTTCCTTCAAACTTTGGTATAAATTACCAATTTTGAGTAGATGTATACCAAATTTCATGCTTCTAGCTCAAAGCGTTTTTAAGTTAACCTCGTCACAGATAGACGGAATTCCAAAAATATTTTTCGGATTCGGAGTGGCCTGAAGCATAAAGATTTGCCACAGTCTTAAGTTCGAATTTTTTTTAACGATTATAATATTTTCCCTTTGCATGTTTTAATGGTTTTATAGCAAGAGTATTACTTATTATCATAAAAACAGGGGTAGAATTATTTCTCTTGAACTAAAACACACGGATTCTGCGAATTCATGTTCTCAAAACTATATAATTAAGCAAAAAAAAAAAAAAAAGTTTAAAATAAGGGGGGAAAAAAGAAGGGAAGTGTGATGGAGCCTTTGGGTCGCCAGAGCTCCCATGGGAACTCGATGACAAAGAATATCCTTTCTTCCACTGTTTATTAATAAGTAACTTTTCATGAAATGATTTATTATGGGAGATATATCATTCACATAATAAAGACATACAAATAAGCTCTTTTGACCGTTACTCGGACGCTTAAAAGCCGGCCGCCCGTAATCGTAGACGAAACAAACGAATAATTGCCATTTAAATAGGATGGTACGAAGAACTTCAATGGTCTGTAATCTAATACTACTGCCCATTTTAGTGATTCATTTTAAGGATTATAAAAAAAATATATTATAAATTATCTTCTCAATTTTAGATCGCCTATGCACCTGCAGATAATTTATAAAAGGTGAGAAAGTCTGTGCATTAATGTGTATGTGTATATGCATCTGCTAGCGTTCTACGGACTTGGACAATCTAGAGTTCTGAAATTTGGCACAGATATACTACTAAGAGTGGAAAAGTTAATTTTACTACTATTTTTTTACAATTTTAATTGAAAATTTAATTAAAAATTAAGCAATAGTTTAGAGTTTTCCCACAAATTGCGCGAAAATAATACTTACCACATTTTAAAATTAAAAAAAATTCTTTTTTAGGAATACGAGTTGAATGAAGTTATCACAACATTTTCCTGAACTTTGATATTTTAATTTTTTTTTCTAAATTAAAAAAAAATGCATTAGTCTATTAAAATTTAGGCATTTTTTACTATTTTATCGATTATTATTTGCATGATTTTCTCCTACCGTTGAAAGGTAAGAAATATTCTGTTTATTATATATACAGCTTATAAAAAAATGAAGTTACAATAACTCTAAATGTGATGTGTAATTAGTAAATAAAGCATTCAAACCGTTACGTTTTATCATCTTGGAACATGATTGGTATTTATGAAGTTCCATATATATAATGAACAAAATAAATATAAAATTATTTAAACGATAAGAATTTTATAGCCACAGTTTGACACTATAAATACTTTGTTGGGGGTATATATCAAATTTTCCATGATAGATTTAATTGAAAATAAACGGAACCAGTATTCACAGCAAAACAGTTGGCTGCCAAAGAACAGTTATAAGAAAATAATAAATATGTCCTTATAAATTTAGTAAGCAATATTATTAACATGGGTTTTATATATATAGGTGGAGTGGTTTTTTATAATAGAAAATGGTTCTATTTGTTTATAATTTTGTGGTTAGAAAATTGTCTCCACCAATTCAAGTTAAAATTATTGGATATTTTTTGAACGATTATATTCAGACAAACACCATTACATTGCAACTTCTCCTATTTAAAATTTTTTACTTTTAAATATCATCAATTAAAAGACATCACTAATTACATTTTAGAAGTTCCAGAAAAGCAAGGAAAAAAAGTTTTATTCCCCATCTTTTCTAAGAAAATACGGTTTGATGTTCATAATAGATGTGAAAAAAAATATAATATTTATCATTAGTTTCGAAAAAATTTAGTTCTTTTTTGGTCATGTAAAATTTGGAAAAATTGATATAATTGGTATTATATAAGCGATGATATATTTAGCAATCCATTTTATACCCCAAAACGACATGCCTTCCCCAAATTCTTATAATCACGAGGGTTATCCTAGCGATTTGAATGGCATGGTTTCAGACTGAATGGTTGAATGGCATGTATCAAGTAAATTTTGTGCATTACAATTTGAATTTTTCTTCCAAAGTACTCATTTGCATTCTCTTTCGAATTATTATATCGATAAAGCAAAAATCTTCGAAATAGAGTAAACCCATTTTAGAATAAATTTATATCAACATCATTGTGACTATTTAAAGATGACCCTGAAAAAACCCTGGAAAATTTTTCTCATCAAGTTGCTAAAACAATGAAAAATAATACCAACTCGGAAATTCGATTCCATTTGTTTTATCTTAAGAAATTTACGCATCATCGATTTTCTTTCGAGAACAATGCAATCACTTATATTTTTTATTGTATTTATCAAATAAAAAACCTGATAGGATCCACTTTTAAATGATAGTTATGATAACATTTTCTATAGATTTTTTTCTTTTTCGTTAGCAATTTTAAATATAATGAATGGAAACATTTAAAAGGTCAATGTAACTTGATACTGTAGTAAGGTCAATGTAACAAAGTACTGTATTGCATTTTATTTCCTTTCTTTCAAAATATCTTCATGTGCTGATTTTTAACGCAATTCTTCTTTAACATTGCCATCTTTCAGAGTTATAAAAAAAAGATGTTGTAGGTTTCTTAAACTTTTTTATTTTTTTATATATTCAATATCTAGGAGATATTGTGATGATTAAAATTCGATATTTTTATTAATCTCCACATTTT
Source organism: Argiope bruennichi (assembly GCF_947563725.1). Taxonomy (NCBI): domain Eukaryota; kingdom Metazoa; phylum Arthropoda; class Arachnida; order Araneae; family Araneidae; genus Argiope; species Argiope bruennichi. The sequence continues at coordinate 30,295,527 of NC_079159.1, read as the reverse complement.
ATAATCACAAGAAAAGAATAAAGCCATTATGAATCTCAAAGTTTTGAAACTTCTTTTATCACAAAAGAATGGATTAAAATATAACCTGTTTATTTTGTGTTTTCTACATAATTTATTGTGTAACTATACATTTTTAATTTTAACGTTTGGCATATACAAGATGTCAGTTCTGATTACAACCCAACTTTTGAACTATTTTCCTGGGCATTCGTAACTGCTTTTCTTTCTAACTTGAAAATAAATCTCAAGAAAATTTTAAATACGAGGAAAAAATGATATCGAAAAGCAAGTTGATTGCAGAATGTGATGTCTTTATATTATCAATATTTGGCCCCAGGTGCGATCTATGAACTAGCATTTTATCATGACAGAACACCCATGATTTGACTTTCTCCCCGACGGGAAGCTTTGAGTGTCTGTAATCATTATCTGCATTAATGTGCTGAATGCTAGTAGTAATATGTCTGTGTTTTTTTTAATTCAAATAATATATAAAATGAGCTATACGAATACATTTTATATATGGTCTCTTTCCCAAAATTGTAAATTGGTATTGAACGCCGACGGAAATTCATCTATAGGAAGTTGGCCTACCTACCTATCTGTCTGTATGCATGTACTGAACAGATAAATTTGTCACATGGTTTTATCATTAGATAGGTACCCATTTGTTGGATAAATTGATCAAAACGTTGACTATTTATCCACTGTGTGTTTATTAATGCAAATTTGACAATGAATGCGTAAGATTAATTAAATTTTGGTTTGATATCTTTAAACCAAACCCCTATATCTGAATAAAATTTTGGACCCAATGAGTCAATGGAAGACGTCCAAAATACATACTTGACTGTCTTAACTATTTTGTTTATTCTTGAGTATATACTTGTAATACACATTTATATTACAAAGCTGAACATTAATGTATAATATTGTGGGAGTTTTGAAGATAAGATTAAGCGATACTATATCAAACTGATGCTTTGTATCTGGCACGCAAATATGTACTCAAAGATACACTAAACTGATGAGCTATGAGTATGAGGTACTTGATACCAAATTTTGAACTCAATTGATACTGCTTGAAAACGAATGTGGTCAAATTTATATTATCAATAGATTGGTAATATCTGTATGAGACAAAATATTACGTTGATATATTCTAGCTTGATATCCTGCCCCAACTATGTTTATGAGCAAGCGTGATATTTTTTTAACTGTATATATTTTATCCCTCATCATAATCCTCCTTTACCTCATGAAACGGTGCACATACTACTTGAAAAAAATCACCGTCTTCCACCATACTAATTACATCAGCAAAGCCTTTCGTTTCTTCTCACCTACCCATCAATCACAGTTAAACCAAAGTCGCACCACTTCTTCATCACTGCCTCTCCTGAAGAAGGAAAATTCCAATTTGGTATCGTCATTACCGGATACCAATCTTTTCTGGATGATAGCCTATCAATTTAATACATAGTGTTTCAGCCTGATATAAAGTATCGGGATGATATTTGTATCAGTATTAAACAAAGAATTGGATATTTACGATATCGCTTATTCTTATTTCGCATTTCTGCTTTGGTGGCATTATAGCATGTCTTAAGATTTCTATCAATGTAAATATTTTTTCTTACTTTTATATGGAAAAAAATATTTCTTATGCATTTGTTAATCTATTCTTGCGATGTTTATTTTGTAAACAAGATTAATGAAATATTCGATAAAGAAATATATTTTGCTTTCAACATTTTTTTGAATAGGGATAAATGTGCGACTCAAGCTGAATTTTTACTAAATTAAATGAAAACAAATAAAAACTAAGCGCCAAACATGAATAGAATTTCGAAATGTAGCGATTTAAAAAAATTAACAAAACAGAAATGATTAAAATTTTAAAGCTAAAAATATAATTTTTAAATTCATATATGACGAAATATTTAAAAATAAAGAAATTCAATTCTTGCCATGTTTCCCAAATTTTGTATAAATCTCTACTTTTTAATTAATAACAAATACAAACTTATAATAACAAGTAAAAAATTAAAGTTAAGTTTGTTATCGGTAACGAGTAATTTTGGTTGAGTCAATATTATTATTGAAATTAACATCTGTTAAAATATAGTATTTTGATACCTACTTACTACAAGACAGACAAAGCCGGGTGTATTAAATATAAAATTATAGGGCAAGTATTGGGTATGACGCCTTATAAGCCAGATAACAGCTACGAGACATGAGTAGTTACTTTTGTCTTGTTGTCTTGTTACTCGGCTACAAACACAAACGTTGCGAGTTCGGTCCTCATCTATCGGCAATAGCAACATTGGTGACCCGGAAGTGAAACGTCACAAAGTAGTTACAAACAAAAGTAATTACTCATGTCTCGTAGCTGTTATCTAACTTATAAAGCGTACAATTTAGGTACAATTGAGGATCAGTATCAATATGTTCCTAATATTACAAAAAGGTATCAGTTCATTTCTCATCTCGGCGTAAATGTGAGAACTTTTACCCACCGACTGTTTGATTTCATTCCGACGAAAAAATTAGTTACCGATTGGCTGTATCAGGCACAATTAGGTATCAGTATTAACCTATACTTGATACTGAGTATCAACTCAAATCTATTTGGAGAAAGTGGACTAAAGAACTCTCCTGTTGTTCGTGCATAGAATTTTCTGTAAGAATGCGTAGAAAATATGCAAAAGTAAGAAAATAAGAAATGGAGTATACAGGGTCTTCTGTACTACGAATCTCAAAACAAAAAGCATCACATTGTTGAAGTATATTAGAAGGCTTAAAGCTAGTCCAACATTTTTTGAATTGAGCATACTATTCGATTTAAGGTCAGAACTTGGAATGAAAGATGATCGGATCTTTTTGCCAGTAACTATGACATTGTTTATCTTTTTATGTTCAGGTTGGAATATTATCCAATATACAACTAGTGCTCAAAAAATAAGATTCTCCTACGGATGGTAGTCTCATGAACAAAGCCAAGCTTGAGTAGATAATTGAATTCCACGGCTTCCAACAAAGCAATTTCATCGGTTAGTGGCAATCATTGCTGTGTAGTACGAGAAAAAAATGGTGCGTCACCTAGAAACTTATTCCAACTTTCAAGTAAGCGGAACAGTACGTTTTTTTTCTAGGCAAAACGTTTGCATACGGAGATGCATCGTGGAAATATCAGTAGCTAATGAACCATGTGCAATGTTAGGTCTAATGTTTGAAATCTTGCCAGCCGTTTGAAAAAAATCCCAGTCTTAACCGATTTTGATCCTTGTTTATATGGTTTAGTTCTTTTGTAACGGGTGACTGGCCATAATTAAAAGAAAGCCTTAACCAATACGGTAAGCAAGGAAGCTCAACTGTTGTGAACACATTTTAATGCAGCAGGTGGAAGACATTATTTTCAAAAATCGCAGTGAGAGTTGCACATGTTACATAACAGTTGGGAATGTCTGTTGGCACTACTCGTTCTATTGTCTGCCAGAACTGGATTATCGCAAATTGTGTTCCTTATTGAGCTCCGGACTTAAGTATATTAAGGTTTGCGACTTCCTTGAAAGTCCTTCAGCGTTATTCTGTGGAAGACAATGATTTCTTAAGCCGCATCATTACCGGTCATTAGACATGGGTGCATCACTTCAACCAAGAAACGAAACAAGAGTTGATGGAATGAATATACGTCTGTGACAATAAGATTGGAAATTCCGAAATCAGCGAGCTACTGTTTTTTTCAGTTGCGAAGGAATTGTTTATATCAAGGTTATGTGGAAGAGACAGTTATTAATACCGAGTCGTTCTATGAAACGGTAAAGTGGTTAGCACACAGTTATGAAAGCCCAGGTACGCGGAAAGCTCACCGAAGGCTCTTATTATTATGGGTTTTGTTTCATAAGCGCCAGATTTGGCCATGCTGTGCTTATCATGTGGTTGGAAAGTTCAGTAAAGACATTTGCTTTATTTTACGCCGGGATAGCCTAGTTGGTAGAGCGTTGGATTCGCGTCCCTTGGGTTGCGAGTTCGAACCCTGCCGGCCGAAGATTCCTCGCGTGCTTGGTGGCTGACGCGCGTATAAATCTGTCGTGGTCACAACGTCCTCCATGTCGAGAGTAATACCACTGGGGGCACTGGATCAGGGGTGATCGTTTTCTTATTCAAGCCTAAATTACGATCTGTGGATGAGTGAATGAAATGCGTGAATGAAGTCCACCCCGTAAAAAGGGTTGTGACGTGTGTGTAGCCAAGTCGTTCTCTTGGCCCTAGATGGCGCTATTATAAAAACCAGAACTCTTCCCCACTGGCTTAAAATCGCTGCCTTCGTAACAGCGGGCTTGTCGATGGCAAGTGCCATAAGAAACAACGACTTTATTTTACAATGAAACCCCTTACAAACTAAGCAAAATGTAAAGTTTGCTTCAAACTTTTGGGAGGGTGGTACGGCATCAATCACCATTCAGTCTCGATTTGGCACCATGTGACTTTCACATATTCAGCAAGTTCAAAAAGCTTTTGGTTCGAAGACAATTTTCAAACGATAGCCAGGTTCAGACAATTTTTCTGAACTGGCTCCAGGACCAAAGAGCCCTTTTCAACCGTCAGAGAATCGAACGATTAGTATAATGTTTCGACAAATGTCAGCAGCGACTTGAAGATTATGTAAAGTAATACTGTGCTGTATGTCTGCCATAATGTCTTTTGGCAGACTTTTCAATGCTTTTGTCAGATATTGTTTGAGTGTAACTTATTTTTTGAGCTCCCTTAACAGAAACAAGTTTAGAAATTGCATGAAGAAAAATTTCACAAAAGTGAACATTTTTTTTCCGTTACCAACAGTCTTGAGTTTCAAATCCTTTTTAGTCTTTTCCCTCTATTTTAAAATCGAAAAAGTCTAGCTTTGAAGTAGCTTTTCTATTGATAGAAACACTAGACTCAGATGAAGCGTTTTCACAATTAGTGACTGATGAAGGTACAGACAACTTGGATCCAATGCCGTATGACACATCTAATATGTTTGGGTGGATACAGTTACAGACTCTTTTTTTCTTGTTCCAGGCGTGGGTGTTAATGATTTAACAAGTTTCCGGACATCAGGTGGTTAAGAAACTTTTTTTATTCATAGTCACGAGAGGTTTGTCAATTTTATTGCAGAAAAGATCGTAGTTGTGGAATAAATCAAATATGCTTTATTGCATGTTGCGTTATTTCTATTACTACTGTGATAGAAATAGTGCATAGCATTATTTGAAGTACGCGCTATCTGAAACCAACTCAGTTTTATAAAAATCATATTAAGAATTATTTGAAGATTATGCAAATAGTAATTATTTATACAAAAAGCAAAATATGAAATATATAAGTATGGATTTGAACGCATTGAAAATTTGTTAATAAGAAATCTTAGTAGGAATAAGTCATTATAGCTAGTTTGTGTATGTATCTATACTCCATCTTTCTTTTTAAACAATTAGGCCGAATTCAATTCAATTTTGCTTATAAAAATTGAAAATACAGTATTTGTATATTTCTTACACGAAAAAGTAAAAAGAAAAAAAGCTTCAGTATTCGCTATAGATGATGAATATAAAATTCAAACTTTTGAAAAGATTTTTATCAAAAATACTATGGAACATTAGTTAATACTAATGGATTTCTCGCGAGAATTAATTAGGTATTTTTTGTTAAGAACTCTTTAATATATGAAACATAGTTCTTTTCGTATATGGAAAATATTTTATCGTTAGCATTACCATTCTTATGGAATGAAAATATTAGATATAAAATATCTTTTTATTCATTTACCTTGCTTTCAATGTTAAATTAGACTTTGTGTCATTCTTTAACTATTCAAAATAACTTCAGTAGAAAATTATATTTCAGAGAATGTTTTTAAAAAAATTTGATTCATCTGTTATTCTGGTTTTAATTTAAAGAGTAGCAAAAGGTAAGAGGATTTTGTGTATGGTAAAATTTCACGTAAAAATATATTTTACATTATTTATATTTGACATGAAATATTTTCATTCCGAGAAACGCAAGGTTTATTATATAATTACAAATAAAATTCTATTTTCATGTGAGTATGAAGATTTAATTAAATTTATAGAAGTTCTGGCTACCTGATAATGAAGGCATACATTAAAAGTTATGTTTCGATCGAAACTCTCATTCCGAAACTCTGAGTCGCGAATTTATCAGTTCCGTAATTGGATAGAACTGAGAATTAATTTGAAATTAATTAAATGTTAATTTTCTCCAACTGATGCTGGTTACATTTGTCATTTTAATGAAAGGATTGAAGTGAATGGGGTTCTAATGATTATATACAAATTGCAATATCCAAATATTGAATTGGGTATTTTATTGAAATTCATCTGTTATCATACATATATTTGAATATTCCTCTGCTTTGCTAGAAGAGTTATTTAAGATTATCAGATTGCTTTCAACTGTAAACTTTAGTTTCCCTTCTATTTTTAATCAGCTTGCCTCGCTAAATAGGTATTTCAAGAATTCGGAAAAACAATTTCGTGCAAATTGCCAACTTTAAAAATAAAATAAAAACACCACTAAAATAGCCTATGAATAATTGTGTGAGAAAATAGAAGAATTGACAAAACTATTTTGAAAGGATCCCAGAGAAATTGTCTAATCCTTAAATGGATGTATGATTTCGATTGTGATTAAACCTTAAAGAAATTTTCATAATTAAATTTATTTTCTAGAAATCGTTTTAAAAATATTAAAACTAAAATATTAATGATAAAAGAATATAAATATCAAAAATATTACAAACACCTTTAAATAACAAATGAACAATGTTTTATAATGTAATAAAACTGAAATAATGATACTCAAAATGAGTCGGATAATACTCAAAATATTTCATAAACGCATGCTAAAAGATCACTAGTATGAACATTCCTCCAACGAATGTGAATCAATTTTGTAATTTTACATTTTTTTCGTTCTTGATTCCGAAAATATTACTATTTTCATTCTTTATTTATCCATTTCTTTCTTAGAATTCTCTATTTTCTTTTAAAAATGAATGATTTCTATTTATCATCTTCTAATCAACATTTTTAAAATAAAAACCTATTCTATTCGCCGGAGAATAAAAGAGAAAATAATGAAGTAAAATTATGTTGATTGATTTTGGCATCAGTCTTTGAAGTTTTCAGTTCATTGTAATCCTTTATATGAGCATCAAATTTCCGTTTATATCATATGCACTCAAATTTCGTCAAAATAAATAAGCAATAAAGTACTTCCTGTTTATACGAGCAAATTATGTTTATAAAAATAATTAACTGGCGTAGAATTGCAAGAAAATAAAAATAGCTTTTATTCAAAAGCGATAATACAGCTGAAAACAAAATTATTTTAAAAAGAAATTTGCTTTTGTTCTAGTTTTTAAAAAGGCATTTTCAATGAAAGCACTTCAGTTTTGAGCATTTTGTTATGGTTGCGATTTTTTAACCCTTGATTTGATGCAAATTCGACACTTAACCATCTTTAAAATTCAGAGCAGATATTTAAAGATTTTTTAAAATTTTTTTTAATTCAAGATAAAAAAAATGAATTATTTTCCTGTGTTTGTTATTAGTGATTGAATGCTATTAGTGACTGTTGATTGTTTGTTATTAATCATAATTCAGGCTTAAAAATTTTCTCGAGAAGCTATTAAATATCAATGAAGTGATAGATTGATATTTGAGAAAATTATAAATTTCGTCTACGTGTGTATGTAAACACAGTAAGTTAAGACCAAGGTAAAAAAAGAAAAGAAAAATGCTGCAAAAGTGTCAGATAAAAGTGAATGGTAGTTCATAATTGTACAAATATTCTGAATTTTTTTAACATTCCCAGAATTAAAATTTATTTTGTAAAATCTGGAAATAGATGAATTTTTCCACTTATTTGCTTATTAAATTTTTTTTGACCAAATTTTATGCCTTCGATATTGGGTTCACCTAGCTATTAAGGTACTTATATGGAAATCATTTAAAATTTCACCATCTTATTGATAAAGCTAAAAAATATGAATTTAATGAAAATCATTCAATATAAAACAGGCTGTTAAAAGATCATATTTTATGAAAAAAATATTTAGACTATAAAATGGAAAAAATCAGTATTCTAGGAAATAAGAATCTTACGTCGTATTTAACGAAGAAAAAGACCAATTTGTCATCATTTTAATACTGACAAAAATATCGATGGTATTGCTTAATAGAATAAAAAAATTGAATTTATTCATAATAAAAAAAAGATTATGTATTCAATTAAAGTACTGCTGAATTTATTAAACAAAAATGAAGCATTTATCATTATAAAGGTAACATTTTTACAAACGTACCATATTCAATTTAAGAAATTTACTAAAATCCGGGAAAAGTTGTAAAAAATTTGGCTAACATCAAAAACGTAATTTTTTAAATTTTAACACATATTAAATTTTTAATTTAATATTACATATTTGCTTGAATTTTAATTAATTTGTATTTTATATTTTGAGAAGTCCACAGTAATTTTTCTCATTTTATGACAAGAACATGAGCCAATTTTATTTTAGATGGGGAATAATTTATAGATTAAAATATTCATCTTTGCATATAGGAGAAAGTGAATTAATTCCGCACATTGATCAATTCCATGCATAGACTTTTTTTAGTTATAAAAAGCGTGGAAAATGGTCTTGGACCATCTATGTGCATGAAGTGTATTGGAAGATGCACGGTGGAAACTTTCTCAACTTCCAATTTCTCGTTTTTATTAGCGCATTATCCAATATTGAAAGGAATCCTTCATTTTTGGCTACTAGTTTTTAAAGTAAAATTCTTTTTCAAATCAATAACCTCGGGAGTGGTCGCCCCAAAACTTTCTCGCATACTCTCTAATAAAGATGTTATTCCAGAGAACGCCTTGCTTGGTCATTGGCGAACAGTAGTTACGAAATATTAATCTTTTCACGTGAATTTAATTTTTTCATTGAATCTATCGTGTCATCCTTGGCGAGTTTTTTGGCACTTCATCCTTGGCATGCGATTAATTGTCCGAAAATCCAATTTGTGATTTAAATTCTTTATCCCAACAGACTGAAACAAAACAAAAAAAAATGGCAAAACTGCACTTGTAGTCACAAAATGCCATACTAAATTCGATATATTTCATTCCGTTTTTGAGTGATTCCTTTTACGTGTTTCTGAACGTATATACTGAAAAACTGACAACCGTTTGTTGGATTTGGTTCAAACTTTGGTCTAATCTATAGATATTAAATCTGGGCACCGCATTTCATTTATCTAGCTCTTTTCGTTTTGCAATTATCGTGTTAAAATATATTAGAATAGCTGCACAGACAGACTTTCTCTGAACGATGTTTGCTTAATTTTTGATTAAAAAAAATATACTACAAATATCATATAAAAAAACCGTAAACGAAATTTCATTCGTCTGGCTCGCATTCTTTTTGAGTTGTCCGTCTACCTTTCTGTGACAAAAATATTTTCCAGAAATGTGCTTTTCTAATTCAGGAAAGTCTAAAACGTGGAGATTCGTCAAAATCTATAGTTCGAATGTTTTGACGATCACCATACTTTCTCTGTACTATGTACATGAGAAAGTAAAAACAATATGCTTTTGCAAAATATTGTCAGGCCTGCCGTTTTTAATCAGATTTAATCATTTTTAGTCAATGTATTCATTTTTAAAGCATGAAAATTGGAGCGCAATATTTCGTACAAAAAAAATGCTTTATTTAATGGATATTTTTGTAAATTTTATGGTTATCTCGAAATTAAAGACATTATATTAGAGAGATTTTCCATAAGGGATCTATATTATTAAAAAAAAGCCTCAATGAACGATTATAAACATTATATTATTATCGCTGATTTAAAGAAGAAAACTAAAATTTACAATTAATTTTTTAAAAGTGCAAATTATACGAAAACTAATTTGCAATTTTAAAAAATGAATAACGGCGATACAAACGCCTGCAGGGTATAACCCGCCGTAAGGAGGTTAATATCAAGCAAAGATAATTTAGAAAACTAGTTGGGCAAAATAAATAAACAAATAAAATCCCTCTAACTTCGCCTATAACGGTTGCACTAAAATATACCGTATTATAGTGTCTAAATAGAAATTTGAAACTTTTAGAGAGGAAAGAGTTTTCGAGAAAGACTGATACTTCTTTCTACTTGGCAAATAATGATAATAAAATTTCTTTGTCCGAGAAATGTAAGACCGGTGGTTAGCTACTTCAATAATATACTACACAATTAAAAGAAGTTTTATATTTCCTTTCAAATAACATGCATTATGGAAATTGCAGTCTTTACTATCCGACAAATTAAACAAAAAGAGAACTGTAGAGAAAGAGTAGCAGTTAAATTGTTTTGTACTATTTCATTCTGTGGTTGCTGTTGTTTTTTGCGCCAGCTGTTAAATTTCTTCGGAGATTTAACTATTAAAAGAGGAAAGATTCGAAAATGCAATGGAACTGTATAATATAATAACTGACGTTAACTTTCTTATGTGCATGTAATAAAATTTCTTTAAAAGAAACTGAAGTTCACTATGGTTTTCTTTTGCCAATGTAACGTTAAATTAAAAATACTTTCAAAACCAGTTTGTAGTAGTAAAATTCTTTCCTTTTTTCTACTTGAATTAACTTAGTTTCTTTCTGTTCGTCATTTAGTATTTCTTTCCCGCCTTTTTCTTTTATAATAGAACTGGTTCAATGGTTTGTGATAAACAGTCGTGGGTTTTGGCAATTTGTTGCCCCAGGCAATACCTACATCGAGGCCTTTTTTTAAAAATAAACTGATACATTTAAATTCAAATTTCAATGCATTTTAAACTTAAAATCATATAATGATTTATCTTTAACTTTCTTTAGTAAACCTTGTAAAAATACATAAACTAGTTTCCATGTTTCTGCATGTTATTATTTAAGCAGAACCTCGATGCTCATAATTTTTATAAAAAGTGTCAAAATGCAAATATTGACCTAATATTTTATGACTGATGGAATATATATAATATAAATTTATTTGGCAACTAGGCTAATAAATGTTTTCATTCGACTCGGCTGTTGTTCCCTCAACTCAGCCGCTTTACGCGCCTGCTTATTCAAAAATACAACATTGGTGATAAGTGAAAATAAAATTCAAAAATAAAATACAGTGTTCCTTCAATATAATTGTATTTCGGATCATATTTTTTTCAGCTTTATTTATAGTTTATTTTTTAAGATTCAAAGAGAAAATATTGTAATTGTGGAACAAATCAATTTGACGCTTGAATTCTTCAACGGGTTAGGGTGGTGATAGTTCCATATTTATATTATTTGAACTTTAGTGTATTAAAATTATGAAGAATAGACTGTTATCATTTGTTTATTTTTACTAAACTATTTGATGGCAAGAATAGTATATAAGTGTACTGCCATAATTATTAATATGTAAGATAAAAATTAAAATATTGCTTCCAAATATACCTATCGATAGACACTCGTTGTATTTACAATTTCTCTTATTCACTTGAATGTGCATTTATACTCTAATAAAATGTATGGTTATAAAGTGTTTGTCTTAATTTTATAAATACTGTAATAACTTTGTAATTTGTATCCGCACTTCCTATTATTCTATTGCCGTGTTTATTTTAACTCTTTATTAGGCATGGTTGCTCTGAAGCAACCTGTTTTTATTAGCTTTTATAGGATATTTGCAACTCCAAATGGTACTCCTTTATATAGGTATTATAAGCATATCTTCGCACGTAGTAATTAATATGAATAACGTAGTAATTCGGACGTAGTAATTAATATGAATAACGTAGTAATTCGGACGTAGTAATTAATATGAATAACGTAGTAATTCGCACGTAATAATTAGAATGAATTGATAAGAATTTATTAATTAAATTTCAAAGCACATGTAAATATATTATACATATCCTACTTAGCATGCGCATCACATTTTTTTTACAGTAACTTTCCGCCATTTGTCAATGAAATCTACTGTGTTTGCTTTTAAAATCGTTTATTTGTAAATGTTATGTATGCTCTAAAAATTTTGACAAAAAGGAGAAAAATTCTTTTTTTTTTAATACTGTAGACAATAGCGAAGATGAGGAATGAATTTTTTTTTCATACAATAAAATATTATACTATGAATTTATTGTTAAACAAAGACAAAATTCCTACTTCGTGCTTTCAAATTTGATTTCAAATATAATATAGAAAATAATAAATTTTTTAAACAAACCTTCAAGATCCAAATACGCATTTCCCAATTAAATGGGAGTTTAGCCTGCGTATGACATATACTGAATTATACAGATTTTAAGTTTAACTGTGCACCTGTTTAACAGAACAAATTTGGATTTTAAAAATAATCTAACGCGTTTGCGTCGTAGCCAGAGAAAGGAGGAAAGCTAGAACAATTTATTAAAACTGGTAAATTTTACTTATTTAGTTTGGAATTATATAGGCCACACAAACTGCCGGCGTCTACTTAATAAACCACCAGTTATTATTCTCAAATGTATCTCTTGCGTTTTAAAATAACGGGCTATCAACGTCTTATTGGTTTGGAAGAGGGCAATTTCGTTCAAACTCTCTAGATTTTAGGTAAAGTTGATTTTTTTTCTTTTCAATATCCTCACAAAATAATAACCCTTCTACCAAGCTCCTGAATATTTTAATAAAATTATATCGATGAAAAACGGGTAAATTCTAAATATTAAACACGAAAAGTGGAAATACTTCAAAACATTGGACGTCGATAATGACGTAATTCTAGTTAAATTTTCTCAAATTAAACTTGGAAATTAGGATGTTAAGAATTAGTAAGACACGATGAACCCTCCCCCCCTCCTAAATAACAAAATCGCAAAAACGCTTGAAAATAATTAACAGAAATTAAACAAAATATAATTTTTATCAAAAAGAAATCTAGTTAGAGATTTTTGAAGTTTTGTCTCTTTAGGTAAATCTCAAAATTCGTTTATCGTTTAGAGCAGTTAATTTTGCTGGAAACTTGTATATTTTGTTTCCTCACGTTTCATGAAGAAAAAAAATTAGCTTATTAGTTTTCGTGTCCATGTGTCATACGGTTGTGGGACTATGGATTGATTCTTCCACTTAAATGTTCAGAATTTCAAGAAACGCTACATTATTGTAACAAGAACAAGCACAGATTACTTTTATACAAGAAAAAAAAGCGGAACAAAAAAAAAAAATAACAGAACAAGTAGAAGTAACTCTTTCGGGTTGAAAAAGAAATATTAAAATCTTGCCGGCCATATTGCATAGTGGGTAGTGATACAAAAGTCAACACACAGGCATAGAATTATGGCTTCTCAAAGCTGAAATTAACCCTTACGGTCCTATGGACACACGCGTCCTGGAGATCGGACTTCAGTAAATAAATTCTTCTTCTATATGAAACCATTTATATTTAAAAATTAACATGGGATTTAAAATTTTATTCATGCAAAAGTAGACTCAAAAAGATCAAATGAATTCAGACGCAATAATTCGAAGAAGATACTATTACTCGAAATAAAAAAATTGCGCATAAACTGTAAACAACAAGTATCTTTTGCATTCTTAACCCTCCAATTCATCATGTAGATATTTGGTTACACGTTTTTATTCCCACTTACAAGCGTCACATGACTGTTCCAAAGGGCCAATAGTGAGTGATTGAAAATCCTTTTTTTTAAATACTTTTTGCTAAACATTTGTAGAAAAGACCGATTTATGGCAATTGTGGTACTAGAATTAGATTTACACTGTAAACTTGGAAAAATTAAAAGACGACTGTTGTATGAATAATTATATCATTAAAAATACTATCAAAATATTTTTTTTCCTTGTATTATAAAAATATATATATATATTGGTAAAAATTGACTTTTCCTTGCGTTTTTATCGCAGAATTTTTATAATGTAATTTGTGTCACTGGGAAATTCTTAAATTCATAATGTGGTTATTTGGAGCATTTTAATTTTTTTTTTAATTTCAAAAGAAAAATAACTAAAAAAATTTTTAATAATTTTCCTAAATTATGAAATTTTTCAAAAAGCATATTTTTTATTAAAAAATATAAAGTCATGCATTCTATAATTGACTAAAAAAGACAGTACCTTCCTTAAAGGAGGGTCGCGGTGGCCTGGTAGTAAGCTCTCGGCTTCGGAACCGGAGGGTTTCAGGTTCGAGACCCGATTTCACCGTAGAACCGTCGTGTAAGTGGGTCTGGTGCACGCTAAATCTGTCGGTGCCAAACGTCCTCCAGCTGGTTTTGGTGTGGAAGATTGGAGAGAGGGTTGCCTCCTCAGGTGTGGTCCTCGTTATCTGAGCTCAGTTCAAAATTACGAGGTGCGCCCCAAAATAGCCCTACTGTTGCTTTAAAACGGGACATTAATATAATTACTAAAACTTGTCTAAAGGAAGGGTGTCATCTAAATTAATAATTAAGAAAAACAAAATAGTTAAGGGATGGATAATACATTTGCTTTATGTCAAACAATTTTTTTATTGTGGAAAAACTCGTTACTAGTGTTTTACCATGACAATCGTAACGCGTATTCATTTCCATCTTTTAGCTTTTCTTTTTATTTTCAACTTTTTGACCCATGAACAATAACATATTCCACTTAAATGACTCTCGAATACGTTTTCCTAATTTAAATCGATCGATTTATGAATTGTTTCCTTTGAAAAATCGCTAGATTTATTAGGCAGAAATATTTAATGAATTGCCTAAATAAATAACGGAAAAGGCTAGACTCGACCGCAAGTTTTCTTAAAGAGAAACCGCCATTCGAAGCTTAGAATGCTCGCTTCGGTGGAAACGAATTTGAATAATTTGCTTTCTGACGTCCCGAATAAGAAGAAAGATGCCCATTGTTTTTGTTAATCACTTCTCATAATTACCTCATTTGGGCCGAAAGTAATTATTTCATCTTTCGAAACAGGCCTTAATTGTGAAAAATTCCTCCGTTCAGGTGATTACTGCGAGCTCATTTGTTTGAGTTATTTAAGTGCTCCCAGCAGTCTTGTTTTGTCTTTCTTTTTTTATTTGACTGAGAATTTTTGGAGATCGTTTGGCAGAAAAGGCTTGTTTGTCTGCCTGGTCTTAGCGTGTTTAATTTTTTTGACGTTGATTTCTGTTATGAAACAAATCGGTGTGTCGTTTCTTAAAATTTTATCGAAAGTAACAGATGATGAATGAAAATATTTTGGACAGACATTGATAAATTGATTAGTAGAAATAAGGTAATGAAAAAAGGCTTTTGAAAGATTGTGTATTTAGAAGAAAAATGATCGTGAAATGCCATTAAAACCTCACTAATTCAATCTTTCTTATAGTTGATATTTTTGCTTCTCCATTTATTTGAAATACAAAATAAAATGCTGTAATCGAAAAAAATTTCCACTTCAGCTTTTTGATGAATTCTTATTGTTGGCGCTGCCGAGCTTTTTTAATTTTTATTTCTCATCAGAAAAATTAATAAGTCAAAGACTGCCCTTTTAGTAAGTAAATGTAAACGAAAATAATTGGTATGACACCATATTTAAATTTTTTTGACAACATTTAATTGACGTAGGACGAAACATAACATACAAGAACACTATAACAAAATTTAGTGCGTAAACCTCATAGAGCTCCGAAAATCCATCTTTTTTTCCTCTCGGCACCGTCTCTCCCGGGGTTCTCCTTCTCCACGCTCTTCCCTTCAGTTCGTTTTCTGGTTCTAATCATCCGCATCAACTTCGATGGGGCAGAGTAAACAATTTTTGGAATAACATCCATCTATTGATTTAGAATATTTATATTAAAATGGAAAAACTTAGTCCATTGTAATTTTATACGAGATCTAACTTATCTACCGTACTTAGCAAAGATGCATCAAAGCTGTATATCTCTATCTACTTTGCGATGAAATCTATTTACAGAAAGTCTATCCATCCGCGTGCTAATGAATATATTTCTAAAGCGCGATGATACAAATTACTTATTCCATTATTGGTATTTGGTTTAATGGTCAGAAATGTAGATCTGCATTAACTTTGGTAAAATACATCGATTATTTGTAAATCTCTATATGAAAGATAAATAAAATGAATAAAATAATATGAATAGATGAATAATTGAATGATGAATAGATGAATAAAATTTTGCACCCAAAATATCGGATGATTGGTAAAGTCCTTTAAATTCAAAACGGCTTCTCGTATAGCCACGGAAGTAATGTGTACCTACAGTAAAGTGACTATGCTGAATTTATAGAAATATTTTACAACGGCCTTAGTGTCGAAATAAGGAAGTTACAAAGAAAACAACTCAAGAAATAAGAGATCGGTAGAAACGTGTCATTAGAAAAATGTACGCCATATAATGATATAAACACAGGAGAAGATTCATGATGTTATCTTAAAAGTGGCGAAATTGTTTGCGTTTAAAATTATTAATTTTCTGTAACTTGCGAAAAGAATTTATCTTAAAAATGATAAATATATTCTCCTGTATTATTATACATTTTTCTGAGTTAAGCATCGAAGAAATGAAATTTAAGCAATGAAAGAAATAAACAAATATAATAAAATCGGAAAAACGCACTCGTGGAGGAGACATATTTTTCAATTTTAAGACGAACCCTTTTTCCCAAGTCAAGGAAAGCTCATAAACTTAATCACTTATATCTACGTGGATGTTAGATGACGGCATGAACTTTTTTGTGTCTGTATTATGGTATATTTTTCTAACTGGACTTTTGGCCGATTTTTATTATTTTTTAGTTATTTTGTAACTTTCTTATTTTGCCACTAATGGCGCTGTAACCTGTCTCAATAAATTCAGCATCATCACTTTATTATATGTACACGGTATGTCCCTGTCTGCACGAAATGCCGTTTTGAATTCAAAGGGATTCAAAAGACTCAACCTATTATCCTGCAAAACATTTACAATATGGTACGTTTTATATTTACTTTGTCGAATGCTGAATAAAATCGAGCTTGCATTCCAGATATTTGCTTTTTACCCGACTGATTACGAAAATTAACGTATATCTATAGTATGGTATCAAAACTAAGTACAAAATTTCATTTATCTAGTTTGTTAGGTTTTGAACTACCATCTTCACTGACATACAAACTTAACTCTAAAAAAGTGATTTCCTTGGGACTTGAAAAGGTCTAAAGTAGGGAATTTTCAAAATCTCAGATGAAATTTGTAATATTTTCTCAATTTGCATTCTTTGCAGGCGAAAAAGTAAAAATGAAATCATAAATTTTCGTATCATTTGTATGTTTATTAATTTTGTTAATCATAAATTCTTTTTTTTTTGGTCTATTTTTTTCCATCAATTTTGAAGCATAAGCGCAATAGTTGATCAAAACAGATTTAAAAATTTGCTCTGGAAATCTAATATGATTATGCCTGTCATCGAATAATGGATTAGTGTTGAATTTTTATAGATGTATGAAGTTATCTATATGTAAATTTAAGTAATAATATAATTCGGTTTTTTTAAAAAATGCTAAAGATTCGTACTTTTCTTTCGAAGTAACAAAAATAATTAAGACAGATTCATCTGTCTTTATATTATTTTTCAAAAAATTATTCTTAATTTAGGCAACAATGACATGCGAACAAAAATGTATTTAATATAGTAACAATGGAGATATGAAAGTGAGTATATAAAAATGTGAATTAAAAAGTGAAATCATAAAAAAATGAGATACTGTTGAAAAATATTTTTATTTTTTTTAAGTTGTGGAAAAATTGTTTTGAAACAAAATTATCTCTGAACAGATTATATTTCGGGCCGAGATAGCCTGGTTGGTAGGGCGTTGGATTCGCGTCCCTCAGGTTGCGAGTTCGAACCCGGCCGGCCGAAGATTCCCTGCGTGCTTGGTGGCTGACGCGCGTATAAATCTGTCGTGGTCACCAAGTCCTCCATGTCGAGAGTAATACCACTGGGGATGCTGGATCAGGAGTGATCGTTCTCTGATTTAGGTCTAAATTACGATCTGTGGATGAGTGAATGAAATGCGTGAATGAAGTCCGCCTCGTAAAAAGGGTGGTGACTTGTGTGTAGTTGGCTCTACGATAAAAAAGTCTTCGAACAGCGGGCTTGTCCGTGGCAAGTGCCATAAGAAACAATAGATTATATTTCAATTTTTAAAGTTGAATTTAGTTGTATTTTGTACTACAATATGCTATGAATTTACTTATGTCAAAATGTTAAAATCTCTTTTGATTTTCTTAATTTAAAAAATCTAATCAAATTTTTTAGAAACCCTTTCTTAGTAAACACTTGCTATCTAAGAGATAACTTCGTCCAAAGTTGATGGTCCAACAATCTTATAACTTTAAAAGAATAATTCTTGTATATATAATTTTTAGAACTTCACTGAATATTTTTTATCTTCAACCATATGTTTGGCGCAGCTTAGCCAGATTTGGCTCTTGTGCCACAAAATCCAAAATAACTAACTAACTTGTATATATAAAAATTTATTTCGTGTACCTCTAAAACTGCTCTAACAATTTGGATCAAATTCTATATTTAGATAAGGTTTTGTTAATTCAGTTTCTCGATATGGGGTATCTTTCCTGAAAAAAAAAATCGCGATTTTACACACACAAAAAAAAGCATTTTTTTATAACTCATAGAATAAGTGCATTGCATTTCGAAGTGTGGATAGTGCAGTATAAGAGTCAGAAAAGCATGAATGACGCGTGTGTTGAGGGTCCTGGGTTAGAGTCGCGTTTTTTTTTTTTGTTTTTTGTTTTTGCTTTTTTTTACTTATGTTTTTATATTTAATATTTTTGCATTTTGATTTTATCTATGGAGGTATCTTTCTTAAAATAATGACATTTTACACACAAACGAAAAAACATTTATAGCTAACTATTAGAGCCTTTTTCTATCTGCTGTCATGCTGACAATGTCCTATAGCATCGCTTCGGACCCGATTACACCATGTTAAAACAGAGTATAAGTTAAAAAATATAAGTAATGATAGATAAACTGAGAAATGAATACTGTAATATAGCCGATTGTTTCGATTAACATGTTAAACGAAGTGCGTTCATGATTTTTTTTTATTTAAATGGCCAGTTCATATGCAAGTACGATTTTAAAATATTAATTAGTAATCAGTATGTAATTCGTGGCAAAGGTATTTTCTCCAAAAAAAAAAAAAAATGTCGAGCGAAGTTTGGTTTTCCAGATAATGTACTCTATAGAACTTGCAAACTTTGCAATCGTGCACATCATGTAATGTAAACTGTAGATAAAATGCCAACATGTAAATGTCATTTTAATTTAATAAATTTTTTTATCTATATTTTTATCATAGAAATATTATTTAGAACAGAATATCAGTGTCATAACTTCATATGTAACAATGCATAAAATCGCTTAATAAAGGGCTATTTCGTCGTATAAAAATAAAGAGCCATTTTCATCGAATAAAAACAATGAAGTGTTAATCTTTGCCCTATGAATAATGGAATACACCAATATTAATGAATGCAAAACAGGCAACACGATGCTTTGTTTTTCCGGCTCTTTCATCGGAGAATCCACGACACTTTCTACCGTCGGCGGGTCGAATTAATAGCTAATGGATTTAGCGCTCGCTGAGAAAGAACTCGAGGAAA
The DNA here is from genome assembly GCF_947563725.1 of Argiope bruennichi. Lineage (NCBI taxonomy): Eukaryota > Metazoa > Arthropoda > Arachnida > Araneae > Araneidae > Argiope > Argiope bruennichi. The sequence goes on along the minus strand of NC_079159.1, from coordinate 30,275,817 downwards.
AAAAAATCTGGTATCAGCGCTGCCATCACGCAGAAATGAACCTTCCACATATGCTGATGAACTTTTTACGAAAGAGTTTTCTCACCTTACCTTGTTAGTTTTTAAAAATCAGTGGACGAACATGTGTGAAAATGAAAAGGTTACTTCGCCCTGAAGCGATTGGTTTAGGTTTCAACAAGACCTTGTTTGTAAGAATCCATTATTATCCGACTTGGGGAGAAAGGGGAAAGCATTGGAGTCGATGTTTTTTATAATTTTTATTCTCTCGTGCACGAAGTACAGAAGAAGAATGTATTTTAACCGGGAAAATATTGCACAATTTTCACGTTTCAAACTGCCCTTAAGAAGGGAAAACGGTTTTCGGAATTTTGGTCAGTAAATAAAAACAAATAGCTGGAGTGGTCACTGTGGAACTTTAAACTCTAACTCTCTGTACTTTTGTACTCTAATAAACTCTTTGTACTCTAATAAAGATGTTATTTTGTTGCTCATAAAAATGTGGAATTAACTCAAGGCCGTGGAGGTCACGATGGCATGCATTTTCCACTCATCAACATTTTGTGTGTGTTTTTAATTATTATTACATTACACTGTGTATTTTCGATGGTTTCTTTGTGTGTGTTTTTTTACTTTCTAATATACGTAGTAAAGAGAAAGTATAATAATCGTCAAATTTGGTTTTTAACAAATCTCTACATTTTAGACCTCTGAGTTCGAAAACATTTTTGAAAAATGTCCATCCATCCATTCTGTGACAGAAAGAACTCAAAAACACTTCCAACTGGACAGTTGGAATTTGGTATATCGTCTTTACACCAAATTTGCAGTTTTCTATCAAATTTCGAATAAAATTTGTTCAGTGGGAATCCAGCAGTTTCAATATAAGTTATCATATTTACTAAACAAAGAGAGCTAGCTAGGTGAGATTCGGTTCACACATTTAACATCTATAGTATAAACACCCGTCAAAGTTTATGCAAACCCAACAATGGTTTAATTATCTGTTGATTTGTACTTTTAGAAACATGTAAACGCAATGAGTTAAATATATTAAATTAGATATGAGATTTTTTGGCTGCAAGTGCAATTTTTCTTGTCAAATTTTTGTTTTAATCAATTGAAAAAGACGTGTCTAAAATAAAAATTCGATTTCCGGATACTATTGACACATGGCAAGGAGTAATCGCCAAAAAACTCGCCAAGGATGACACAATCAATTTATAAATGCTAAATTCACGCCAAAGGCTAATATTTCGTAACTATTGTACACGAATGCCATGTACGGTGTTCACTGGCATGACAAGTTTATGTGAGAGTATGTGAGAAAAGGCTTGGAGAGATGACACCCGCTGGTTAAGAAATACAACTTTTGCATGGCTTGAGACATTCATGTGAAATGAAAATAATTCATAACTTAATTACAACATTTATTTTCCTACGCACCGTTTTTCAAGAATTTCGTAAATGTTACTTAATTTTCTTCGGTGTTTGCTTATTACTGCTTTGTCACTCCATCCAAAGGAAATCTTGTAATTATTCATTTGTATGCAAGTTATTGCGTTAAAAGGGAAATTTTTTAAAAATTGAAATCATTCAAGCTAAAAAGTAATACGATAACCAATGCCACTTATATAGAAACATAATGAATAGAACATTTGGCTGTAAATTATTTTTGTCGTCTGATAATAAGTAACGTCCTTGTGTGTGAGTGTGTATGTGTGTGTATATATATATAATATATAATAATACGCACTCAAGAACAAGAAATTGTAAAGAACTCTTTATTTTTCCATTCTTTCTGTTATATCCATGTCCTTTCCTGCATTCATGTAATCAAGGAAATATCTAATGGCTTATAAAGGAAGTAATAAAATTGTTAATGGACTGAATTTATAAAGAAATAAAAATAATATTTAGACATATCTAATTTAAACAACTCTCAAAGTTAAAAGCAGAAAATAAAAGTGGCGCCGTCCCGAGAACATGATAAAATGCATTCACAAGAAGAATTAATGTTCTTCTCTTCCATTATAGAATCGTTGAGAATAACTAACACCATGCAAGCAGATCGCCCATCATACTAATAGAATTAAATTCATAAAGTTAACCTAATTTGATAAACTACATCTTAGGTCATCCAATGAAAGTACTATTTTAAGCAAGCAGTTCTGAACAATAATTTTCACTAGTCGCCGGGAATATTCGTTATATTTAATTTCTGTTAACTGGTTTATAACTTTATGTCCATGATTACTTCAAATAGGCAAATATTAAACAATGTTTTTTTTAATTGTGTTACATATATTCATTGTGCCCATGAATCTATCGAATGGACACCAGTTCTATGTAATCATAGTGTTTCAAAAGCGTAATTGCCTGGTTCATCTATTTTCTAACTTTCACAATTCCGTAATTTTTTTTTTATCATGTTCTCGCATGATGTTGCTTGGTTATAGGGTTTTGAAGCTCGAAATCGCATAGGCAATGAATAAAGCATAAATAGCAATTTCCACCATCTTTTAATCGCTTATATTTTTTTACCTGCTTATACCAGTATTGCATTATTATTACGTATGCTTCTTTGACGGCAGATGCGTTTTTAAAAGATTGACATAGAACTATGACATCATAGATATTATTTCATCTCAAAATCTGTCGAGATCCAAAACTTTGCTTGCCAGCTTTAAAATTGAAGATGAAAGCTTAAAAAAATATATCATTATGAGAGAGAAAAAGAGAAAAGTCTCGCGATTGTTTCAAACCGGTTTAAATTAATTTAATCGACTTAAATTAATTAAGACAAATAATGACTTAAAAAATAATAGTGTTCTCACATGATAACTTGAAATTTGCGATCGTAGATTTCATTTTAATTTTTTTTTTAAACTTTTTGTTAGAGCTCCGTTCTTTAGAAAAGGCGGCTTTCTAATTATTTTTTATTCATCTTTTAAATTACGAAGGAGCAAGCATAATTTTTAGATTTCAACAATGGAAGATCACATGATTAATATTTAAAATAATGAAAGCAGTTTTAATTTCAAAACAATAATGTAATCTATTGTTGGAAATTATGCAAATATATTTTTAAATTGCCAAAATTTAGGGAAAATTTGCACAACAAGTAAATAGATATCCTTAAAAAAATTTTTAAATTTTTAAATGGCGTAAAATTTCCTTTCTTGCACTAATGTTTTCGAAAGTTATTGCCGAAAACTGCGAAATTCAATTTAATTTTTAATTTAAATGTCAAACTCGTTCAGAAGTGCGCATTCCTACCCTCCAAGGTGAAATGCCTGGCCTGTAGAGCGGCATCACAGAGATACACGCACTTTCACCTTTATTCTTATAAGGGATTATATTTTCACTATAAAAATAAAGCATTATCTTTGTTCACTATGAATACAAAGTGGCGAAATCGGTCTTATTTTTGAGTCTGGAGTCTGAGTCAAGGTTTCATTTGCTATATTTCTTGAAAATGGAGAGCGGATGGATAGTTGATCATTTATGGTAGATTTTAGAATCTTTAGGTATCAAATAGAGAAAAAAAGCACTGGCGAAATTGATTTTTCCCGTAATTACAGGCATTTAATGATTTTGAATTTTCTTTTGAAAATGGAGAGTGGTGGAGACAAGAGCCATGGATAGTACATCTGTAAGACATGAGTTTTCATATAGAATAAACGTTGGTAAAATCGGGCTAGTGATTGGGCTGGAAAACTAGTTCTTTTTCTTATTTTAAATAAAATTTCCGTCGCAACACAAACAAAAATCTTGAATTTTTTTAAAGTGCGCTTTAATTTAAATTTCAAATAAATTTGATACGTTGAAAAAAAATTGTAATAAATATTTTCTTGATTTTTTAGACATATTTTTGCGCATTGAAGAATTTTATAAAAGCATGAATCAGTAATATTCACATTTAGTTATGTTCAAGGACATGATATTTATTTCTTTTAATGGCTTTTTTTTGAAGGCCTAATTATTGCTCTGAACGACATAAAGAAAAGTTACATTTTCCTTTCTCCAAAAGCATTAATAAAACAATTCTTTTCACTTAATCCACGTCAAATATACAAAAATCCAGTGCACTTTTTTTTTCTCGAATAAAAGCATAAAGAAAGCGAATTAAAGAGTCTTTAGACACATTACACATTTTTAACAGAGTAACATTTTCAGCTTAAGCAACATAAAATAGAAAATTAAATAAAGAATAGTGTTTAATTAACCTTAAATAATAATTTATTTTAGGTTAATTTTTTATTTTATTAATTTTGTGAAAATGCATTTATATATTTATTATTCCTGCGAGGCATCCATATATAGTTTTTATCTAAGTAGACATTCTGTATTTATAAACACTACAATGACTAAATGAATGTAATATAAAGATAAATGGTATATACGCATATGAAAATCTTTTAACAATATCTTAATATTTTATGATTAAAAGAATTATAAATTTTATTGGTTGAGTAGATGACTGTCTTAATGGACTGCCTTCGGCCTTTACTTAGCCTAGTGACTCTAGACATTTACCTAGTTTGCCTAATCGACACTGTTTTGATGCTCAGCTTAACTAATTAAATTGATTACAAGGAAAAAATAAACGAGAAGGGAATTACAAGGGAAAAAAATTCTTTGTGTGCTCTAAATCCTAATAAATAATCTAACGCTTTTAGAATGCTATTTGTATAGTTACTTTCCTCATTACTGCTTTGAATCAGTAACGACAATTATTTAAGATTAGTCACCCACGTTACGTGTAAGAGGAATAATTAAGGTTAATCTCAAGAGTTGAACAATTCTTTTTCTTGAACAATCTTTATCTAAGAATCGCAACTACTAATTATATTCGAAAAGTATTAAAGAGTAGGACACTCGGTAATAAATGGTTAGTGTCTTTTCTGTGTATTTAGTTACAGATGCCTGTTTGACATTTTTTTTTATCATTAACTTATAGCGACGTTTCTAATTTTATTTAAACTGTTTTTGAAAGAGGAAATTCGAGCTTAATTATTTCCTATAAACTAGTTTTTAACTCAATTTAAACGTGTAGCATGAAGACTTAGATGCTGATATATCAATTTCTTGTTTAATAATAAAAGATATAATTTGATATTTGAAGTAATAATAAATCATGAAAAACAATCAACTTCTTTCTTTTTAATTAATGTAATGATTCAACTGATACTCTGAAATGTGTTGGCTTTTTCAATACTAATTGTAACATATTTTCTATTATCTCTTTCTATTAATATATCAGCGGGAGTAGCCTGCTCAAACTTTTTCGCATATTCTCTAACAAATTGTGTCAGAGAATGCCTTAAATGGCATTAGTGTGTAATAATTACGAAGTATTAACTCTTAGCGGGGATTTAGCATTTTTTACTGAATCTAACGGGTCATCTTTAGAGATTTATGTGGCGATTAATCATTTGCCATGTGTTAATAGTGTCACGTAGGTTCTTTAGTCTGGAACTCAATGACACACACAAGAAGTAGAGCTAAACCAATTTATTAACTCAACTCTGAACTCAGAACACAGTGACTGACAGATCTTCGGCTTTTATACTAGCAGGGAAAGTTCCAGAATACTTTTCTGGAGACAGTAAGAAAAGTCAAGAACACTTGTCTGGTAAACTAAAAAAATGTCCAGAATCTGCTGGAACATGACATAAAGGAAAACATAAAATCAAGGAATTTAATATTTACACAGACTGTGAATCGCATTGTCTCTAGCGGGATTCGAACTTGCGATCTCTTGATTAAGAGACCAGTGCTATGACCATTCGGCCATGGAGAGTCGACTGCCTCTTTTCAATGTGGCAATAATATCCAAGAATTAAATGTGTGCTTTAGACACGTTTTTCCAAATCAACTGAAATAAAAATTTGCCACAGAATTGCACTTGTAATCATAAATTCCCATATCAATTGCAATATATCTAAATTATTTAGATATATATATCTAAATTATTAGATATTAGATTATTGCATTTTTGAGTGATCGCGTTTACATACTTCTGAAAAATTCAGACGGGCATACAGTTAACCCTTGGTTGGATTTGCCTCACAATTTGCCAGATTTCTGCACTATGGATGTTACATCTGTGTACCGAATTTTATCTATCCAGCTCTCTTCGTTCAATAATTATTCAAACCGCCGGACAGACGGATTTCCTCAACATAATTCACTCAAAATTTGACAGAAATCTGCAAATTTGGTGTAAATATTGTATATGGAATTTCAACCGTCTAGTTCAAAGCGTTTTTGTGTTATCTTTATCACAGACTGACAGACGGACGTTTCTGAAATTTGTTTTTCGAACTCAAGGAAGTCTAGACTTTGAAGCTTCAGTAAAATCTCGATTTCGAATTTTTTGAACGATTACTATACTTTACCTCGCATACGTGAAAGTAAAAATAATCGCTCGCTCGCGTGGTATGGGTTGGCGCTTTACAGGCTTGATAGTTTGACTTATAATTACCGAAAATGGCATTTAACTCTTTGGAAAGTGGAAATGTTTACATCAGGGTGCAAGTGTTCCATATTAGCGAGGTGTACTGTATGTTTTTAATTTTTCATTCCTTTTTTTTTAAAGGGAAAGACGTACAAAGATCGTTCTACGACAAACAATGAAGTTTGTCGCATCTTTTTGACAGTTGTTAATGAAATGAAAAAAAATAAGACACCTCCTTGGCGCCAAACCAAACGAAACACCCAAAACATCGCTTAATTGTCTCGCCAGTTTTGTTCCTCCTATTTACTTGAAATTTTCTTTCTACATTTCTGTTGAAAAGTTGTTGGTACCTCCCCCGATTTAAAGACACAATTGCTGAAAAGGAAAATAAAAGCACTAAAATATTTGGCACGAAAAATGCTATAAAAAAAGAGCAAGCCGTTTACAATTCTGCAAGGCTTGTGTGGAATGTATTTTGTTCCGATGTTGGCGCAGTATAACAAAATTTTGTTCCTAATGAAATGCAATTGGAATTCCTAATTTTTTCATTCGATAACAGAATGGATTCATTTTATTTTTGTCTGAAACAATGCCATGAAATACGGTACTTTGATTTTAGCAATGGTTGCAATAACACTGCATTCTTTTTTGTATGGAATGCATGCATTCGGCTATCATATAAGGCTTTGGCAGGATTTTTACGGCAATCTTGTGCCAAATGTTAAGTCTCGTGAATAAAAATTCATGAATTCGAGTCATTATACAGTCTAAAGTGACCGATTTCTGCATAATATTCCACTGAAATCATTAAAAAGAAATTTGGATTGTTTTACTTTCGACTTTCACATATACTTACACGGCGGAAGAGTTCCTAGTGGTAATTATTTCCAATGTGAAAATTAGAGATTAAAATAAAGAATAAGGAATGTTTTCTATTGAAAGGTATAATTCAATTAAATGTCCATTATTTTCAGAAGCTTTCAAGAAGATGCATAATCAAATGGTTCCCAGTTGAGAAAATGTGAATTTCAGAACATTCGGTTGAAAGCTGCAAAATTTTCAGAAAACAATTATGCATTGTTTTGTTACTTGAGGACTCTTTAATACTTCCAGGTTCTTTACGACAAGAAATTATTTTTCTTGGAATAGTGTCAATTTTTTTTAATAGAGTTCCGTTTTTTATGATGAAAGCAATATAGATATATTTTAAAGACAGCAACTAATTTGCTGGTTTTTATTTGGGGATTCTAGTTTTTCCACCTCTATAGAATTTATAGAACTGTATAAAATCATTAAAATATTCTATAGAATTTGGACAACAAAAAAGAAACACTTTTTTGTGTTACAGAATCATCTATAGAACGATATAATCTTCTATTATTCTATAAAATATTCTAAAGGTGCTCTAGTTCAAGAATATCTAGATTTTTTTAAGCATTATTAATAATTTTTAGAAATTGCAAAAAACAAGATTTTACGCAAAATTTGACAAATATTTGTAAATTTGTAGAAAGACCGTATACAAAATCTGAACCATTTAGCCCAAGCGTTTGTGTTATCTTTGTCACAGATAGAAAAACCTTACATTTTCAAAAAATCTGTTTTTAGAACTTAAGGGGGGGGGCAGTCTAAAGCGTGGAGATTCCTCAAAATCTCGCGTTCGAATTTTTTGACAATTACTATACTTTCTCTATACTAATAGGAAAAAGTTAAAACACTTCATACTTATCCAACTTGCTTAAATAATCGCCATTTCTGATTACCTGTGCAAGAGTATATGGAATGATGTTATATGTATATAAAATCGAATTATTGTAACCTGATAACTAGAGTAGTTTTAAGGAAAGATTCGAATGAACTTGAATTAGCAATATTGTAACTAAACATAAAGATAAGAGAATCTATATACAGTTTGAAACAATAAACCAGCTATGAAATAATGGCTGGCTCCAAACTACGTAATCGAGTTCATCTCTAACCACTGAGCTAGAATGACAATTTATAAGCACTCTCTTCTCCACCTAGATTAAACAAAGCTGGACAGTTTGTTAGTTCACATATTCAAATGATTCATTAGTGTTTTTTTTTCTTTTATCTTCATTCGGTTCTTCGAGTATCAAGTTCCCCCTCGCTGTCTGACTTTACTAGGAACTGGAAGTCAGGATACAAAATTAAGAGTGAGTTATCTAATGAAAATATGTGACAGTTGCTAATGCGGTGGGATGCAGAAAGTGTCGGAAGGCGACACATTTTGACAGCAGTCAATTGGAGGGGACATCACAAACTTGAAGGAAAAAAAAGTGAACGGCTTTGATAAGCCGATATGTATTACGCCCTTCATAACCAATTCAACTCGCAAAAGATTTATGATGGGATTTTTTTTTCCATGCTTGTTAATGAGACTGGAAATGCTACAACACTGGTGGTATAGGGACCTTGGCGAAAGTTGTATTGAAGCAACAGACATTGCACTGACGCCTTGGTGATATTTATTTTATTCTTTTTTTGAAGAAACCTTTAATGCCAATTCCTGATGTGATTTGACAGAAACGACGATTTGTCATAATATTAGAACTTTTCGGAATGTTTGATCTGTTGCGGGAAATACATAGCCGCTAGAGGAAAGTACCTCAAAGTAGATATATGTTCCACTGATGATACATTAGGTTTTCATAGACTTATATAGGTCTGTTGTATTTGGGGTTGTGCAACAACAGGCATTGCGTTGTTTTTGATTGAAAAAACTTTTCATAAAAAGATTTAAATGTGTGTTCGAAATTAATATAAAACCAACGGCAATGATAGCATTTTTTTTTACTCTAAGCAGAGCACATTGTGATACATATTTAATACAGTCCACATTTAATAAATTGGTCAATTTAATTTCACATTTCAATACACTTTTGAAGTAACATGTTAATAATTTATTTTACGTTCACATTTTATTTTAGTAGCTTTTTCAGATCAAATGTATTTATTTTTTTTGTCATGCTTATGCCATCCTTGACTATTTATATTATTTAATCTCCTTCTTAATTATTGCAATATTCCTGAATGCCAAATAAACGTATTGAAACAAGTAGGATTCAATCATATTCGATAAAATGCTAATATTAATTTAATATTTTATAATTCATAGAATTTTTTTTTTTGAAAATTATTTGGCAGCTAATTTACTAACATCTTTCTATTCTACATGCTTGCGTCCTTTTTCAGGGTGGTTCTAGGCATCTGCCTAGTCGGAAATTCTCGACTGTGATAAAATAACGCCCTTTTAAAATTTTATTTCAATTGTTTTTATTTAGATATATACTTTTTTCTATTTTTGGCGCCCTTTGAAACATTTTTTTGAATCGAATAATTTTAATAATTAATTTAGCCTTCCTCTTAATTAAAAGCAAACGTTCGACAATTTGACCTCGCGATTCTAACCTGATTTTTATTTAAATGAAATAAGGCTCTGCATATCGAAATAAGTTGCGGTATGGCTGGTTCATCGTCACATAAATCTTCATAAACAATGAGTTTTTATTCAAGTTATTTTGTAATTTTATTCAATATTTACTGCATGTATTATATAGATATGTTTTATTATGATATAGAAACTCTACTTTACGAATATTATTTGTTTTTTTATAATTATAAATGATTATAACAAATACGCGAATATTTATACACTAAATTATAAATAATTTTGAATCTATTGATAGTTTCAAATGCCGTTTATCATTTCATTTATTGTAAAAATTTCTTTTAATATGAACTGAAGCTCAATCCATTATTCTATTCTGATTTAGATATATTTATTCTCTTTTATTTGGAACAAACGTAAAATTTTAGAATCCCCTATTTTAGAGAGAGCTATTACTATACATAATAGTAATCGTTTTTGCTCTTTTTCTTCTTTGGCTTGGCACATATAGTTGTATTCAAACACCAAGACTGTAAACATCGCGAAGGACGAAATATGCATTTGGAAACTTAAGACTCGTAACAGTCTATTCATGATGAATTGATGATCATCAAATGCGTCATGCTGTTCCGGTTCAAAGGACCTCGCAGGACCCAAAATGGAGGAAAGTTTATATAGAGCTAATAAAAATAAATATGAGCCTCTTACTAATATTTTCATATTTGCATGCATAGCGATGCCTAACATAAAGTCAAAAATAAGCGAATTTCAAATTTTTTTAATGAATAAAGAATTTTAAATGCGGAAAAAGTTAAAATATATTTTTTTTGTAATATCCATTTGCTTGTGTTTGGAATATGAATAATTCATTAATGTAATAACACATAGCAATTACAGTTTTTCGCAGCGGGAAAACTGATGTTATGATGAATGAATTGTTATTTCTCACTAACAGATATGTAAATGAGAAATAACAAATAATTAAACAGATTTTTACTTCCCAAGTGGATATAGTAATTGTATGAAGTTATCTCCGGTGACGGAACGTACCTTCCATGGGGGAAGGCATGGCTGGTGATTACTGTTATGCCTTTACCTTCAACTCTCACCTACGCTGGCACCAATGTGTTAATTCATGCCCTTCTAGTGTTCAGGTAAGGCGAGGGTATCTCTTTGGTATTATGGTTAAATTTATAGTTAAATATATGTTGCAACTAAAGAACTATTTTGACAAGGTGGTAATCCGAACTGCTAATGTTGATTTCATTTGATAGAAATGTTCTCTGTCCATTGCAGAAACGTTTATTGATAATCCTTTGGAGTCGCCTAACAGTAAAATTGCCCTTGGAACCATGCAATTTCAATTATGGAATTCATTATATATTCTTAAATGGCTTCGAAATATCATATAATAGTAAGCGTAAAAGTAAATCACATGCGTGGTTACAGTTATCATATGGCTGTGACATCACATGATTTTCCATATCTATCGCAATATTTCTGTCGTGTTGATGTAGTTCCGATTCCGTTGAAAGTGATTCTCTTAAGAATTAGAGTGAGAATGATTTATATAAATTAAAAATTAAAAGGGGATTATCCATTTCCTCGTGCTTGAAATAAATCTGTATAGTTAAAATAATAAAACTAAAAAGCCACTCCCCCAGGTCATTATTTTGATTAAGCATCACATCACAACGTAAGTCTAAGTAATCATCTACTTCTCAAAATCCTGAATTATCGACACAAAATAATCGCAAAATAAAAGGTTAAATAAAATGTCCTGCCTTAACGACTGGATTGATTTCCCCAATTTATTATATGAGTTTACAAGCATATTTAAGCAAATGAAATATTATGTTTAAAAGAATAATTTAAAATACTTTTTTTGCTGTAATAATATGTAATTTATCAAAATTGGTTCACATGACTAAATCTTTTGAGGGTATTGCTGGTCGCCGACTGGTAGTATTTTATTAAAGTAAATTTACTAAATTTATTCTACCAAATTACTAATTTATTATTTAATTAAATTTATTTAAACTTATTATTTAATTCTTTTACTAAAATTTTTATTTTTATTTTCCTGCATTTTGTTTTTAAAGAGGGAATGGCAAATTCAATTATACAGCCCCTGCAGAAATTTTACCAAACCAAATCTTTTTTTTCACGCTATTTTTACTTTTGAATAATGTTATCTTTTGAAAAAGTTTACGCAGATTTAGCGATGTAATTTTTCAAGTAACTAATGGAATGCCCATAAATGTATTTATAAACTTCCTACAAATTCAATCTATGTGAAACAACTTTTAACGTGAAAACTGCAATTTGGTTTAAAAATCCCATCTATATTTTATTTTTTAAAAGCGAGGCTAGCTGAAAATTATTTACTTCTTACGCAATTTCAAAGAAATGTTAACTAGTTCTAAACATCGTTAGAAATCTTATTTCTCAGAAATTAATTATCCATCTTACCGCAAATTAACCTACTATTTTAAAAAGGTTAAGCACCGTTTCCATTACTTCTAACCCTTTTTAAGATCATGGGTTAAGTACTATTTAGCCTATGACCTTAAAAAGAAAAAGTGCCCGTTTCATTTATTTATAACAAAGTGAGTTTTTGAAAGTTTTGTCTCAAAAATGCAGAAGCTCCTCGTTAGTTTCGAAACTATGCCAGCTACTTTCCTCGTCTGCCCTTGATTTAATTAAACTGAAGTTTATGGCCATTGTGAAAAGACTTTGTCTTCTGTGTAGGCTTTAATCATACGACATCCAGGCACCTTTTTTTGTTGCACCCCTTTAATGACAAGTGTGTCTTCATTCACAATGTGTGACCATGGATGTAATTGAAATGTCTCTTCGCCAAAATCTGAGCTGTTAACAGGCTCATCTCGCCGACTTCACCGAGGAGGATAGTGCAGTAATGGCCCTTTTTTTTGCCTCCTCCGTTTTTTTCATATCCATCGCACGTGCTAGAGTGGGCGTACTGTGTCACTCCCCATCAAGATTACTTACTCAGATAAGCAACGAGCTACACGTGACCGCAATGTTTGTGCAAGCTGACCCTTGGATGTGTGATGTACTATATGAGTATAAAAAATATAAGCGAGAATTTCGTAATATCCTTTTCGTGAGAATATTTAAGTCTAATTTTTGTTTTAGTCTCCAGAGGGTTTTTTTTTTTTTGGTTTTCTTTTATTATGAAAGGGGAGGGGGAGGTTTGCAGGCCCGGCGTTGAGAAGAGTTCACTGGGCTCGAAATGACATTCTTTTTGGTGATATCATCTTCTCTGAATTTAGATGTTGTTTCCTTTCGTATTCTTGAGTTTAATGAAAGTAAGTGGATTATTCGAGGATGCTTTGAAACACGAAGATGTAACCCCGGATGCTGGCTAAGCAAAAAGAAAATTTTTAAAAAACGAATTAAAAATAATTTGGGAAATAACAGAAACAAGTAATATATAAAAAACAAAATTGAAGTCAATTCCTACTTAAGTCAACAATTTTTTTTATTTTAGTTACTTTTTATTAAATAATTACAAAATTGGTGACAAACGTAGCGATTATTTGGCAACAAGGCGACGGATTTGGCGACCAAATAGAAATTAGTGGACAAATTTAATTAATATTTTAAAAAAAACTGCATTAACATGAAGTGTCATCCACTACAAGTTTTAAAAAATGTATTTGAACTTGAGTGGATGAATAAAAAGTATTTTATTAATGATTGAAAATTTGAACAAGAAATATATATGAGAGAGAGAGAGTGTGTGTGTGTTTGAGCTAATAGTAGGAATTGAAAAATAATTCTGAAAATAACAACAAGAAAATAATTTTGGAAATAATAACATACAGTATTTCAGCATTTGCTTTTAAAGGGATTGCGATGAAACAATAGGAAATATAATACATCAACAAAATTTTAATAAACAACTTTGATTATTACAAATTGAATGCTGTTATTCAAATTTCATTTTAAAAAATCATTTTTAATTTTTAAAGATATTTCTATAATATTACACATAGTATCAAATAATATTTTCCAAAAAAAAAAAAATTATAAATTTCTATTTATTATAAAATTGAGATGGATATTTTTATTAAGGTATGTGGCTACGTTGGATTTTTTTTTTTTTTTTTTTTGAAAAACATTCAAAAATAGTTATATTTTCTTAATATTTGCATAAAAAAGATTGAAAAAAAACATCTATGCAGTCAAAATGGCATTTTTTAAAAATTGGAATAAAAGGTCGTCCTCCCCCTACAAAGAGATATAACGAAAAAAATCTTTTAGTTTCGAACTTCATCAAATAATTTGCTTACCATTTTGTAGATAGCTTAAGAAATATATTATTTAGTTCCTGAATTAAAAAAATAAGCCGTATTTCTATTGATTCCTCAAATTTTGGGTTTCGGCTGATATATAGCACTAAATTTCCAATATTCTTCACATTGTGAAGCACTAAAACAACTATAAAATATTTCTAAATGAATAGATTACTTATTTTCTAGTTTAGGAACTGCAAAAGATATTGAGAAATTATACCAAATTTGAACAAAAATGATGAATCAGATTTTAATTTATGAAGTTTTTCGTGAGAAAATTCTATTAAGGAATAACATCTGAACATGTAAAATAGCATTTATAAGCATTTAAATACAAATATAAAAATCGATGTAAAATCCCCAAAAATTGGGTTTTGAAACAAAATTCTAACGGTTATATAAAGAAACGTGTTCAAATATTAAAACTAATAAGTGAAAAATAATTTTATAATTTCTCAAAAGAAAATCGACCTTTCACCTATTTACCTTTAGTCATCTATCTTAAATATCTTGGATAATACAAATACACTTTTTTCTACATGATTTTAAGATTGCAGGTAGGCATTTAATCAAAAATTTCTTTGAATGTTAACTAATGCCCTGATTTTTTTGCGAATATAAAGCATATTATTATGAATTAAATTTGATGAATGTATCATCCCTAATCTCAGAACAAAATTAAAAAAAAATCGAATGCAATGTAGTCTTTAAATAAGGTAAAATAAATTCTTCGCATTCTTTTGTATCAAGAATTCACTTATTTCATATTATTCGTGATATATATTTTTACATGAAAATGAAATGAGATGAGATAAGATAATTAGTACTTACACAATTGGCTTGATGTCAACCAGCTTTTAACCCAATCGTTGAAAACTAACAAATATTTTAACTTGTGTAGGAGAAGGAAAAAGAAAAAGAAATCCTAAAATTCATTTTAAAAAAAAGTTTCATGGCAATCATTTCTTTCTAAGAAAATATATATATATATATATATATATATATATATATATATATATATATATATATATATATATATGGGATCTAAATTGCTTAAAGCCACTAAAGCGATAACAATCAAAAATAGTCAGACACTCATATTAGTCCGGGGAAAGACGCGCCTTATTCTTAGAATTCTGACCTTTGACCTTCCATATTTATGACTTCTAACACACCTCAGACTTAAGTTTTCTGCGACCCTCAATGTTGCTCGACTTCTCTCTAGGCATCCGGAATGGGACTTTAAATCGCTGTATTTATAATAACTTTTTACTGCCCAACAACTTTTTCCTTCGATTATTTTTCTTAAATTTATGTAAATGTATTTAATTGCGCCAAATAATTTTGTTAAAGAAAGATATCTTAAACGAAATATTATTCACTCTTGGGGAAAAAAAAATTTCCACATAACCTGCATATATTTACTAATTTATTTTTATTTCTCTATTTATCATGTCTTATGTTAAGAAACATTTGTTTTTAATTTTATGATCAAAAATAAGCAAGTTATAGGATAAAAATGAATCTGCATTCCTAATTATTTTTCCCCCTATATTCAAATATTTCTTGCCATTTCCATCGGCATTGCTATTTCTAATAGATTTTTTTTTCTTTTCGCAATTTGAATTCGTTTTAGGTTTAACCTATTCTTTTTTTATTATTTTCGCCTTGTCATTTGTAGTAATTATTGCGCTAAGTACGTTTTTAATCCCTTATTTATGCTTATATTAATTTTTATTCAGGTCAATTGATTTCTTTTACAATAATTACTTTCTGTCTGGCATGACACATCTAATGACCAAGCGTCCCACGTTTTACTATTGTCAATGACAGTTCGAGCTGGCTTAATGTAAAAAGCTTTAAGCGACTACTTCATTAGTGAGTACGATGCTCAGGGAGAAATTTAATAATTCTTGTACCAATTGTAAATTTTATTTGCACAAAAAATGAACTCCGTTCAAATATGTCTTTCCTCTATGTTTCAATTATATTCATGATTAATAAACTATATGCCAGGATATATCAGTGTTTCCTATAATGTCACCTTTTATTGATTACTTTATGGCTTCCAATGTTGCGTTTAAAAGAAGGTTAATGTATATTTTTATAATGCAAGTATATGCATATTTTTGCAATGTCGGTTTACTGCAGAAGTTGCTTGTAATTTTGCAATTCTTTACCCATATACAGGGTAAGTTTCATATACGTATGTACTACGCAAAATCTAATGAATGTATTCATTAAAACTGTGCATACATGCACAAATAATATAAGCAAGTACTGAATGTACTCCTCACAGATGTTTGACATGCGCTGTTTTTCCTATACAGTATACATCACATATGAAATGTAATTCTTGCGAAATTTTGAGCAGTATGTCTGTATTGATGCTGGCGATAGCAGCTGTGTATCAGTCATGGTCTTTGGACATGGAGGCACATACCCACTATTTTTTACGAATCCTCAAGGGAAAATGCGCATAGGGTTAAAAAAACTCATACAGACATGGTGCACAAAGTGTGGCAAGAATTACATTTCATACTTGATGTAGACCGTATAACAAAAGAAGCGTGTATCGTACATTTGTATGAAGTACATTCAGTACTTGCTTATTCTACCTCTGCATGCAAGTACATCTTTAATGAATGCATTGATCACATTTTGCATAATGCACTTATGAAATAGGGGTATTCATTCTGACTTTCCCTGCATTTTTTTTTTTTTTTTTTTTTTATTCTCCCTATTCCTAACTAGAGTACTGCACCCCTCTAGATCTGGAGCGCCCCAGGGCAAAGCTTATAAAAGTCGACAGTTTTAATCTTGTATTAGCCATAAATTTTCCCGTCCTTAAATGCCCAGAATGTTTCCCATGGCTATACTATAAGCTATATCACTATACTATATACTATAAGTTTTTGAATATGCTTATCTAATTTTGATAATCAGCCGCTTTGACGAACCGGTTGTTCGCCCACCAGCTTATAGTATTAATTTAGTAATGTCATCCAATTCTGATGAATTGTGTTATCACACCAAATGAAAATACCTGTATAAATTAAGAATTTCATTCGTTATTATTATTATTATTATTTTGCTATGCAGGCACGTGGAAAAATTAGTTGGCAAAATCAGTTCACTATTAATGCAGGCGAGTGTGTGAAGATTTTATTTTGTGATATGTCGAAATTGGAAAGTGGAGAAGGGCAGAACTGAGACTCATTTATACATGGGGTTTAAAAGAAAACCATGGATTTGAACTATTGTTTGGGCGGTAATAGTGAAAACGCCGTTGTGTTTCCGCCCCTCCCCCTCCCATTGAGTGAAGTAGTATCTTCGAGATTTTTTTCGAAAATGGGGGTGGGTGGGTGGTAAACAGAGGATCAATGAAAAAGTATTTAAACGTCAACACGTCAACGAGGTTCCAAATAGGTATTGATGGCATTAATGAAATTGAGCCAGTGGTTCAGATCGAAAGATGAGTCTGTAATGTTTTTTTCCCTAAGCAGTAATAGGTTTTGGGGATTTCTCTTGGAAATAGGGCAGGGTGAATGATGGAGGAAAACCGAATTTTGTTGATATATCTAGAAGCTTTAGTTTTAATAAAAATTTAATTTGAAATAAAAATTGCTTTAATTTGTCGTTTTTCCATTTTTCCCCTCATAAAGAATGTACAATAAAATAATTGTTTTCCCCGCGAAAGTGATGGGGGAAGAGTAGGATATAGTATTTCATATGAAACAAAAATTGGCAAAATAGAACTAACGGTTAGAGTTGAAGGATTGGTTTTGATATTCTTAATTATTTTAAATGCAGATAAATATTTCTAATAAGAACGTAAATAAATATTTTATTAGAATAATTCAAACTGTAATACATTAAAAGTAGAAAAAAAAAGTCGATTTACATAATGTATCATAGGTAGTATCTATTGACATATTGTCACTAACAAAGACCTCAAATCCAACTTTTATTTTCTTAAGAGTTGGATATTAAAAAAAAGGTCAAAGCTTTGTCCTAAAACTTGAAACTTGTCAGCGAAGGTTCATATCCCTCAGATGCAATTTTACGCCAAGTTGAAGGTGGGCATTTTCATTCAAATTCTTGAAAGCTGCAACTCCATTCATTATTTTTAAAAAGACATCGTAATTCCGACCTTTGTGTGGGGTCAAAATGTGTCAAGGCTTCGGCAACGTCTTTCTCCCCGCTGGAAGCGTCAACGCACTTCTCGTAAATGGTAGTAAATTGTTGCGTTTCTCTTTCTTTCTTTTTGCGTCGACCCTGCAATCTTTTCAGACATGGCTGCTTTCTTTTCTGGTTACGGGGAGCATCACGGCAAAGACACCATTCATCATCTTGCGAGCTTTTATTTAAGAAAACAGTGTTAAAAATGCGTTTTCCATGTAAATGAGGAATGCTTTAGGGGTTACTGATGTTCACCAAATATGCCATTCATTTTTCCAATGTATAAGCGTCTTATATCATGGGATGCTTGCATGAAATGATATTCATTCTATTATGCTTTAAATAGCTTCAGATGCCTTTGCTTTTGGTTAAATGAGGATTCAGAGCAACCCACACAATTTACTTTAAGCACACACACACACACACACACACACACACACACACACACACACACACACACACACACACACACACAAAATCCGAATGTCCATATTATTAACTACGAAATTATTGGTTAAATATTAGCAGATGATTTTATTACTCCCATAGTAGTATCTCGGCTTCGGAACATGGAGGTGGATGAATTTAGAACTCGGTTCTGAGGAATAAATCGTTTGTATGGATCTAATGCATGTAGGGTTGGATGATCAAATAATCCAATTAGGGGCCTATCTAATTCCCCCCCTCCCCCATATTTCGAGGTATTTCCAGAAAGATTTTGTTTTCATTTAAGAATAATATAGATTGAATATTGTTGAATTAAAATCATATAAGGCTTAAATTTTAAAATGTTATTTTTAGGATTTATTTAATAATTTTTGCTCATGATTTCTAATTTACTTGCAAATCAATGCAGCTCTGTTTTGCAATTAGCTGATTTAATTATAAACTAACAATCCTAATAAATTTTGAATTTTAATGCAACACTGGTTAATCAAATTAACTCTAACAGTACTAAAAAGCTTCAGACATCCATTCAACAAAACTACAGAAGACGCCCGCGACGTCTGGCTATCATCAACGCGAAATTCATCCTCTTTTCGTTAATTATTTTTGAATCAATACCTGAAGCGCTTGCCTTGTTCGTTAGATATGCTCTCCCAAATGGGTGCGGAGGATAGAGAGGTTTTCTGAGAACTCTCAAATGTTTCAGCATAAATTTATTTAACTTTTTTTTCTATAAAGACGTATTTGAAATGTACATCGGATAATTAAATTTTTAAACAGCAATTAAATGAATGCATTGCGTCATTTAAACTGGAAAAAAAAATCTCTTGATAAATCCTCAAGCATCCTTTGTGTTATTATTGGGATTGGAATAATAATAATGTCCTAAATAAGATGTCATATAATTGGAAAATGAAATTCGTGAGTGAAGAGGTTAATTACTATCAGCTGAATGGGATCTTTTGTGTTATGAGCACATTTAGAACAGGGAGAGTGAGATTTTGAGAGGGGATATGCTGATCTTTGAAAGAGAAATTTGGGTGTTGGTTAAGGGAAGCAAATAATGAATTTTTCGGTTCAATTTTGAACGTCTGTTTTGTAACTAATGCTGTACTGTATATAATCCTAAAATGCTTGGAATTGGAAAGAAATTTAAAATTCTCATTATAGTATGCGCTTATCTTCTTTAATAAATCTAAAATTATATTTTTAGAACTATGAAGATACGTCAATATATACTTTGTCTTCGCTAGCGTAATTTAGCGTACTCACGCCTTCACGATGGATTTTTCTCAGAGTATAGAACAGATTTTTGATTTGAGATTTCAAAGACATTTCAGATAACTAAGTTTCGTTTAACCCTTTCTAGGGCCGTGAAAGTATGCTTCCCACCAAATTTATCAATCTTTGTATGAATTTATGTAGGTTGGCATAAGTGCTGACAAATTTTTTTTAGAAAGACAGAAACTTAGATGCTTTAGTTCTTTATCTCACACAAAATGTCTTGATTTGTTATTTAATTATTAACCAAATTAATTAATTAATCAAATTAAATTTATCTAATAAGCTAAATGAATCCCTTTTCTTATTCTAATTTCAAGCCTAAAAATATTTTAACATAATGTGACTAGAAAAAAATGACCCTTTAAAGGGTTAACTGAGGTTTTACGATATTAAAAAGTAGTTTTTAAATTTTTTGGAATATTTTATATTTAAATTTTATATTTTTATGCAGGATACATTGTTATTAACCTTCTTGAAGGTTGCCCATTGTTAAATGTTTTTCCATTTCACTTTGCCATAATATTTGAGACTTAAAAAACTGTTAAAATTGTGATTAAATTAAATTCAATAATAATGAGTATGCTAAAAGTTAAAGCATCCCAAAACTGCGTTATTTTAGATCCCTAGAACGCTTAAACCTGCTCTAAATGCATGTTAAATCCTTACGGTCAAATATGAGAGAACACAAGATCAAAATTTAATGTGATGCGAAAAAGTAGGAAGGACTTGTCCGGCTCAAGTTTCTTGCTCGTTATCAGATCATGGTTCAAATTAACTTGGTCAGTGTAAACCTCTGTGTAATTTCTGGAGAGAACGTTAATGTACCTAAACTAAATTTACCCAAATGAAACTAATGGTTATTAATCAATTTAGTTCAAAATAGAGATAAAGAGGTCATTAAAAATATCGGTTTGGGCCAAATCTCAAGTTTTTTTGTAAATTTCCATCTGAGAAGATCACTTACAGTCAACATGTGGTCTAAAGAGTTATGGTGATCGTTTGATATTTGTGAGACCATTACTACGGAACTCAACATTATCTATCTCTTGGTACTTGCAAGAAATGAATTTTAAAACGGCTAAAGTTATTTTTTCCGTTGATGATTAATCAGTACTGTTTTACTTTCAGAATGTTTTGGAAATTACGGCAAAAATTATTTTATCGAGAAAATGGTTCTTTCCTCGTTTCAAAATCCATAAATTATTACAAAGAACCCATCAAATCTTATCTATTAAATATTCACCCCCTTTTCTTTTTAAAAACACACTAAACTTTACTTTCAATTCCAAACCAATAAATTTCTGTTTATAAATAGGTTGTAATAAACCATTAACAAATAAATTCCAAGCAATTTTACTTTCAGCCAGGGATGATTAATAGCGAAATCCTAATTTAGCGCAAAAAGGCTCCCGCATTAAATGGATTTCTATCAAGTTCTTTTGAATGCGAGAAGCCTTGATTGAAATCAAGTGTCGTGCCTTCAACAAAGTCCTGCCCGCTTCTGCGAATGCGATCTTTTAAAAATCGAACAATGCTGGTGTTATAAAGGACCCGAGGGCATATTTTTGGAATAAAACGAATTGATAGTGAAGATCACATCATCTTGACAAGTGTTCAAAAGTTAATTTAGAGAGCTGAAAGCGAGGCAGGCCATTCTTCGTTAATGAAGCTGTTCGCTGTCATTTTCTGAGATATTTTAATTATGGATTTTCCCCAGAAATATTGAGGGTTTTATTATTCGGGGAACTCACTATAAGTGAGGAAGAAGATTATATCTACGAATAGATATTCAGTTCGTCGGCGTCTTTTAATATTTAAATTTAGCTATCGGTACTGTTCTTGTGATAGTTTCTAGTTAAAAGTTCAAAATGGTCAATTTAAATGTGGATGACAGGTTTATTTTACTTTTGAATACTTGCTTTTTGACGAAAATGTCAATTTCATTTTTGTGTACTTTTTCCATAGAAGGTGAATCTACATTTGAAAGGTGATTTGTGAGGTATTGTTACTGATAGGGCCATTGGCAAGCCGTTCATTTTGTTATCGATGAATGGTTGCCATTGGTATGTCGTTACCAGATGCCATGTTTGCTGCTCTTATCAAATAAGAAAAATCAAGAATTTTATTTATAAATCTGGGAAGTTACATTACATTTGGGAGTCTGTTTTGTTGTCTATTAACACATTGACAGCCACATTACGCTTCTATGCGTTACGTTACAGATAATATATAATTTTACCAAATCATCTTATTAGGTGACCCCTTTTTTACAATGGTTTACCATTTAACTGTTTCGTCCTCGTCGGAAAATGCGTATCTAAATTGTCATAATCATTATATTTTACATAAATATAATACATAATTAATTATAAATATTGTTACTTATTTCCCTCTATCACTATCAATCCGTCGGGTTCACTTGTGTGTATTTAGTGGTTGTGTATGGTATGAAGATAGCACAACACAATGATCAGTCCTTTCAGTAGACGAACACACAACACGTTTATTGACACTACGATACACAGGACAGCACGAAGACGACGACTGTATACAGCATAGAGAAGACAATTATCTTCAGCCGAGACGTGCACACAGCGGCATTCAGCAAAACTCTACTGTAGACAGTAGTGCACAGCTTAGTTCAGCACTAGCTTGACTCCGTCGCTGCTCTGCTAATCTCTGGAAGACCCGTTGTTTACTGTCGATTCCAACTACCACCGGCAGCTACAGAGTGCCTCCTTTTATAGGTCTCAGGAGGTGGGGCTCAACCAATCAGGAACGTTCGAGGCGTATCTCGGTTCCCAATGGACGGATCGGGAAAATTCTCCATGTTTCGGGTATAATCTGTTTTGGCGCCAAAGTCGCCAAGTACCAACTGGCCGCCAAATTTCTCGCCAAGCTCTGGGACCGCCGATGCGACACCCGGACTCCGTCCAATGCAGATGACTGTAAAACAGTCTTTCTGATGATGCAACCAACTCTGCTGGGAAGCAGCATCACAGATTCGTAACAATATAATACATAATTAATTATAAATATAATCAACAATTATTAATAAATATAGTAATTACCATTGAATAAACTCGTCATTACGGAAAATGTACTTTTTTTCATGAGGAGTATACTCGTCAAAACCGGTTAAATGTTTAAGAGATAGCAAAGAAGCGGGTATCTAATTAGATACATTGCCCGAATATCAGATGTGAGTCGTGGCAGGGAATGCGTTAATTTTCGAAAAGAGAATCATTAAATGAACTCAGAATATTGTCAGAACGAAATTTCATTTTTTTAGAGAAGTATAATTAAAAAAATGTATTATAAATTTTAGTGTATTATCATATTTCATATAAATTCCTTATTCTGTAAGAGTTTTGTGCTTTATATTTCTTCATTTTTATTGTAAAAACCTCCAGCAGTAGAAAAAAAAAATTTTTTTTATGAATGGTGGGAACGTGAAAATGTTGAAACTTAAATAGAATCATTCAGAACTAAAAGATTGCATATATCAAACCACTGCAATTATTGCATACATCAAATTATTATATTTATTACATACCTCAAATTAAAATCATTCATAATATTTTTAGAATTTTCTTTTTCTTTTTTTCAGACTAGCATGGATTATGAAATTTTTTTCTTATATTTCTAACGAAACCAACTTGGTTTTCTTAGAATTTCCTTAGAACTTTTTTTTTTAGTTTAATGCCTTTGTAATGATATATGTAATTGTACAAAAAATTTGTTTTTTAACCCTTTTGCTTAAAACAATATTAAATTTAATTTTCTATACGAGAGATACTGACTCAAATTCCCTTGAATACGATTCGCAATTAAATATTTTATTAGATCAGTTTCTCATTGATGTTTGTTACTTAGAAATTACTTATTATTCGTTTTGATTTAATTTCTCTAGTTTCAGAATTGCGGAGTTAAAAAGTATATCCCAAAACATAAATTACCTGAGAACCCTTCCGAGGCTTAATCTTGCTCTGGGTGAAATATTCTTCATGTATTAGGGTGCCCCATAAGTTTCTTTCCTATTTTTAATATGAAATACACAATATTTACTCTTTAAGATATTATTTATTTTGTTACATTAGAACATTTTTGCTCAATTACCTTCTTCCATCTCACAAAGCCTCATTATGCCTTCTTTCCAAAATTGTTGTATTTTGAACAAGAAATAATCCTCGAGGTGCGCTTTTATATCGCTGATGGATTTAGAGCGCTTATCGCGAAGATAATTTTTTAAGGGCAGAAAGAAGTAATAATCAGATGGAGTGAGATCTGTAAAGTATGCAGGATGCGGTAAAACATACCAATCAAACTGTAAGAGTTTTTCTTTTACGATTAATACAATATATGGTCTCGAGTTGTCATGATGGAAAACAACAAGTCGTCGGTTCATTAATTCTGGTCGTGTTTTTGCTATGGCAGCTTTCAATCGATCCAGTTGGTGGCAGTATTTCGTAGAATTTATTGTTTCACCTTGAGGATTGAGCTAGTAGAAAATTTTCGGTAAATTCTCGTAGATTTAGCCTTTCCAATCCCACCAAATGGACAAACTTTTTTTTTGGGGGGGGGGCAAACTGTGGCACAAACGAAACGTACTTTAAAAGACCTCTGGTACGACTGAAACCGATGACATAGGCGGCTAATAGATAAGCCTGCCTCTTTGCACAAGCAGAGCCAGATAAGGCCATTCGTAGCGTGATGAGAAAGAAACTTTTGGGACACCCTAATAGTTTCAAAATGGTTATTAATATAATTAAACTAATATAAATATGGTCAATGTATCTTGCCGCTTCTCGAGTAAGCAGTATCTATCAAATGTTCGGTTATATTTTTAAATAATGGCATTAGTGAAATTTGTTCTGTTATTTCTTAAAAAATTATCTGATGAAATTTGTGTTTCGTATCCTCTGGTGAAGTTGATTGCCCTGCCATCTTCTTTCCATCTTGTGATGTATCAAATCTGAAAGATTGTGGACTACTATCTCTTAAGATCTTTACAGATCTTCGACGATTCAACATTTCAAGACTTTGAAAAATGCAAGAGGGGAAGAAAAACATGAAATTGTCTGTTTCTCTGAGGAAAAAGAAAATGGCCCAGTTCTCCGTTTGATCTGCTATCGGTGCAGACAAAGCGTAGGCTGAATTTCTATCACGGCCCAGCAGGAGTGATTGTCACCTGACCTCTAGGTGAATGACGAAAAAATGGCGAAAAATGACGAATTTTCGAAACCACTTCCTGAAGAGCGACCGCGCCTGACCTTTCGCCAGGGAGTGGTCAACTTAGAACGTGAGCGGAAAACATCTGGGGATGGGTACAAGTGGTCGTATTGTTGTTCTGGGAAGATGGGCATGTCTTCAGGATGATATACCTTTTTGTTTGTGGTTATTGAAACAATGTAATGATTGAGGATCGTTTGAGATGATTGCTTTTCCTGGAACGAAACCCTCTTAAATATGCCCGATTTCGATTCGAATGGCATGAATAATAGTCTAAAACATATATTGCTGATGGAATCTTCATAAATCCTGCAGGTGTAACTGGGTAACAGAATCCCATTAAAGGCAGTCATCCATAAATCTGAAAGTTATTTTGCTAATTTTATGCATTGTAACATCTGTTTCATTTTGTTTTTCGTCGAAAAAAAAATCTAAATTTTCCTTCTTGTAATCTGTTCTAATAACCATCGGGAGTGGATTTCCTCAAAATTTTCTTGCATACGCTGTAATAAAGATGTTATCCCATTGCATAGCCCTAGCGTACAATAGTTACGAAATATTAGTTTCTTACGTGAATGTAACATTTTTGTTGAATCTGTGGTGTGATCCTGACGAGAGTTTTGACCGCATACCAGGGATTAAGCGCCAAAAGTATCCAAAACTCGAATTTGGGTTTCAGACGCATCGCAACCGATTAACCCTTTAAAGGGCTATTTTCTTCTAGTCAGGATACATTAAAATATTTTTAGGATTATGATTGGTTTAAGAAAAGTGACTCATTTAGCTTATTAGATAAATTTCTTTTAATTAATTGGTTAATTATTAATTAAGTAACAAATCAAGGCACACCATTTTGTGTACGATAAGGAAATGAAGCATCTAGGTTTCTGATTGAAAAATTTGTCAGAACTTATATAAAACTACATAATTCCATACAAATATTGATGAATTTGGTGGGAAGCATACTTCCCATGGCCATAGAAAGGGTTAAAAGAAAAATTTGACATAAAATAAGACTTGTAGGCAGAAAATCCCATAAATAGAGTAAAAAATAAAAAAAAATCACGTACCAAATTTGACATATTTGAATCATTGCGTCTTTAAATTATCGCTTTTACATGTTTCTGAGAGGGCAGACTAACAGACGATCAACCCTTTGTTGGATGTCGCTCAAAATAAATGTCCATAATTATAGATATTAAATTTATGTGAGGAATTTTATCCTTCATTTTGTAGTTATCGTGTTAACGTATATTCGAACAATCGGTCAGACAGACTTCCTTTGACTCAGTTAAAAATTTGATAGAAATCTACAAATTTGGTGTAAAGACCGCATACCAAATTTTCCCCGCGCAGCTCAAAGTGCTTTTAGTGGTCTTTGCCGCAGACAGATGGATAATTTCCAAAAAATGTTTTTCAAACGGGGAGGTTTCGAAATTTGGATTTTCATTCAAAATCTCGAGTTAATTTTTTTTTTTTTTTTTTGACGATTACATATTTTCTCTATACTTTGTATACGTGAAAGTAAAAATTAGAAAAAGAAAAGACGAAATCCAAGTAATTCATCATAAATAAGAATATTGTCCAGCAGCTTTTTTCGCGGGTTGGAAGCCAGTCTGCGAAAATCGAAAAGTTGCAACAGAAAATAGACTAATTTGTTTCTTTTACAACTATTACATTTTTTTAATTATATTGTACTATTATCGAGTAGCATATAATAAATAAAACTTCGTTTCATTAAAAAAAATATTTGTTTGCAAAAGCTGCTTTCAAATAACGATTTAAAAAATAAGGTTAAAAAATATATAACATACTGAAAAATGAATAGAGAAAAAAATATCCCCATTTAATCGTATGTTTGCGAGAAAATCTCATGAATATGGATGAGAGAATCTTAAATTATGTGTAAGGCAGTAAATAAAACGCCGTTGATAGTGGCAACACCTTTTAGACCGAAATTTATTATAATGGCATCTCACCGATATATTTTATGGAAATGTTTTCACTCAAATCCTTATCAATGCGAATATTTAAAATCCGGCTGTTCGGAATTTATATATAAAAAAACACTAGATTTTCGCTAAGAAAAGTCTTGCGTAATGTGTTTATTGTGTGGAAATGTAAAATTCGGCGATTATAATCAATATATTTATTATATGTTGATTCAATCTAAATTTAAGAAATCGCAGTTTGATGGCAGCGTTTCAAGATTGAATGTTCGAGAATAGATAGTTCATGTATATGATCCCATTGCACATTAAATATCACATCTCTAATACATAGCGTGTATAGTACGTCACTCATACTCGTATAGTTAAATGTCGTATAGACTGGGTAGGGTTTGAGTCGTTCTTGCCATCTGTCGGCAGCTCAGAATCAAGTCATAAATCTAAATTGTCAATCAAGCAGTCATTCATATCAAGTTGGTAAATCGGTAGCTATCACTAAAGTTCATTAAATTAAAAAAATAACTCATAAAACATTATAACGGATTTAGCCAATAGATATTTCTCCTCCCTTTAATAAAACATTTTGTTTTAAAATAATTTGGTCTCTGTTTAATCGCAACTCGCAACTAAACATTTTCAGATTTTTGGATCTCCATGCATGCACTAGATATCCTTAAACTTAAAACTTATCGAATCAAAAAATAAAATGAAACACTTAAAATTTTTGTCAGTAATTTTTTTATTTATATACTATTTTGTCTATTTAAAGAACCTTGGAATACAGAATTTTTTAAAAATAATTTCTTGTATCTAAACTAAAAAAAATAATAATAAATAAATAAAATAAAATAAAATAAATAAATAAAATAAAATAAATAAATAAATTTTAAAAAATACAGAAATTTATGTATTTTACCGATTTTGTATTTTATTTTATGTAGTGGCATCTCGTCAACTCTAAAAAAGGAAAATACTGCAAACGATATCAAAAATTGTTTTCTATTAACTGAAATTCTTTACATTTCAAATTAGATTTTTAAATATTCTCCATTTTAGTATGATTGTTTAAGCAAAGTTTTAATGATTCTTTAATCTGCTTCAATCCCATTTATCTCCGGAGTGCAATTTAAAAATGTACTCCAAAATATGCTTTTATCTTTTTCTCTGGAAAACTGTTATCTTTATTTGAATAATTCATTTATAAAAAGCAAAATAAAAAGAGCAGTTAAATAATAAGTTGTGAATCGCCCGAACAAAAAATCAGAACCTAAGGCGAAGATAGATTCATTTTCACCGAAAAAAAAAATCTCGCTCTGCTATTTCTATCGTTAATTTCCTAAGTGTTTCTGCAATGAGGCTGTAAGAGATTCGAAGATGAAACAGATAAGAGTTTTCGACATTGGGAGCTGAAGTTAAAAAGTAGAATAAATTATTTTATTTTCGGCAGATAATTTTTAAGATAGTAAAGTCATCAAGAAAATTTCAATACAAAAATTATTCTTCATGATTAGGCTTCTTAAAACTGCCTTTCTGTATTCAATAATAAAGAAACTTTGAGGGGAGGGGAATGAAACTTCCAGTCTTTTCGGACTCTGAGTCAGATACCGCCGAGATTTTAAATCGCCCCTACAACATATACTTCTGCTGTTCAAAGCCAGTCAAAATTGTCTCAATGGTCATGTTCATAACACAACATAAGAAAAGTGTTTTATATTCATCTTATGTCTTTAAACTTGCAATTTGTGTATATATATATATATATATATATATATATATATATATATATATATATATATATATATATATATATATATATATATATATATATATATATATATATATATATATATATATATATATATATATATATATATATATATATATATATATATATAATAATAATAATAATAATATGTAATATGTAATGATACTTTAAACTCTTAATTTCAATTTAATTAATTTTCAAGATTTTATCTTAATTTAGCCCATAGTTCACTTCATTCTAAAAATATTCACTTATTTCGTGATCCAATTCCACTTTCTCTACTTAATTAATTCAAGATAAGCTTTATAAAATTGCTTAGTCAGCTAAACGCCGATACTTTCACACGCTCGGCGTGAAGAGGTAAAAATGTCCAGTAAGCACATTCTTTCTTAAAAGATCCCTGTGTTTCCCTTACATGTGATCGACATGTGTCAGAAATCCCTATCAGAATCTTATTAATATATTGGCACTGTGAAGAAATATTTTCCCTATCAAAATCTAAGGTTATATAAGGCGAGGGATAATTTATTTCGGCCCCCATTTTCCCCACTTCGGCTTTTGTACTGCGCTGTGGCGGACGTCTTGTCCGCGTCTCTGCTTGTAAATAATTATGCTTTTCCGATGGATTAAAAAGAATTTAAAAAGATAAAAGGAATCTCCTCACTGTCTTCAAACTGCATCATGCTTCACTTACAATAATTATTACATATTAAAAAGCCGACAGGATTCCGAATATCTTACATTATATATATATATAAACTTATTTCGTGTATCTCGGAAATGGCTCTAATAATTTGAATCAAATTTCATATTTAGGTAAGGTTTTTGCTTTTTAATTTTATTTATAGAGGTGTATTTCCTAGGTAAAAAATGCGATTTTACACACACAAATAAAAAATACACTTTTTATGACTGATTATTAGAGCCTTTTTCTATCTTCTCTCATGCTGACAATGTCATAGAGAGCCATTTAGGATCCGACTTCACCATAATAAAACCGATTGTAAGTATAAAAATGTAAGTAATGATGGATAAACTGTAAAATACTGAATACTGTAATATTGCAGATTGTCTCGAATAGCATATTAAACTAAGTGCATTCATTCATCGTCTTTTTTATTTAAATGATCAGTTCATAAGTAGGTAAGGTTGAATATAAGATTGAATGTTCATATATAATCAGTATAGAATTCGAATCTAAACATTTTCTCCTAAAAAATAGATGTTACATTTTCTCCTTCTAGATGTTACACATTATGTAAGTTGTTGTTTCTAATCATGTATTAATAGCTAATTTCTAAATTATTAGACCTGGGTACATGCTATCATTTGCAATTATAATAATTTTTGGATCCTTTTTCTCAATTCTTAAACTAAATGTCACTTTTCTTTTATCATTTTAACATAACCTTTATAGGCTAGCGTGGTATATCTATAAACTGCATCATGTGATATGCATATTGAGACAATCGTATAAAACATTCTTCAGAACGCACTATTTGACGTAGAATTACCGAATTTTGGCATGTCATTGTTTTTTACGTAATAAGTGCTTGCTTTGAAAAGGCCTCAATTTTAATTTACAGCATTAATTAGAATCGATCGACATATTTACGTTTCTTCTCAACAATTTTGAGATGTGTCACTGTATAAAAAATATCTGTACCACTTTTTAAAAAATACGCTTTTTATTTTATTTTGGTACTATTTGACCTAATTTTAATGAAATTTCAAAAATATTTTCAAGCATTATTTTTTACTACTTTGGTTATTGGGTTTATATTCGTGTTCAACGAATATATTTTTTGGGTACACTTATCGTTGCTTTAGAATGTAAAAATTTTAAATATCAAACAGAGATAAACGAATCAAGCCTAAAATAACATTGCGTCACGATCTATCCGATTTAAGCTTTGAATTTCCATTTTATTATCATTTTTGAAAATCATGTCTGTTTGGACATCTTAGCTGCCAGATTTCACTGATGAATAACATTATAAAAATCTGTAGTTCATTAGTATAATCACAGGTGCAGATTAAAGACAGGTGTGGATTGAAATATTTCTCCTTCAAAGGAATAATAAGGTACTGAAAAAGAAATTAATGTCTTTTTGAATAAATGATTATTAAAAGAAACCATAACGCGTTATAAAATTCATTTATTACGAGCTGGTAACCGGCGTGTTGCAGCCGCAGAAGAAAAAATTTTGTAAATATCTTTTGAAATTTGAAATGTTTAATTAGGAATGATAGAAAGAATGATATTCATTTTCTTGTCGACAATGAATACATTTATTGAAATTGAATGATATATAAAGGGGAAGTATAAATGATATGTATTCTACTTTTTTGAATTTATTATTCAAGTATACTTTAGGGTACACAAAAGTACCGTTTTCAGCAAAAACAAATTTCGTGGCTGCCCGACTCGTGAGCATCCAACTGGCAATGTGAAAAACGTGGATTTTCTAGTTTCAAAGCAATAAGTTGACAAAGTTTTATCGCAATCGGATGAGCGGTACGGCTGAGCATAAAATACGAATAAACAAATTCATTTTTACATATTAGATTTTTAAAATAACATTTCATTTTTTTTTTCAGATTTAGTAATTCAGTAATTTTCGAGCATTTAGAATTTGCTCGTGTAGTTAATCTAAAATAATACTGAACTTTATTTCACTTCATAATTTAAAGTAAAAGTATAAAATGATTTTTCAATTATTTATTTCCTTGAAAGTATTTAATATCATTCTTTAAGCATAAATATGTCAATTAAAATTATTGCACCTTAAAAATACGTCTGAACTTTTTTAAATGCATAGGTTTGCAAGATTTTAAGTTTATTCAAACTTTCTCTTATATGATGGCAGTACTAATTAATGACTGTATTAAAGGTTTTTCTAAATGAAGGTTTAAAACTCAATGGAAATATGTATAGAAGTTTGGAAAAGCATATAGCTCAAAGATTGATTTTTCCAATCTGAAAATACAAAGGATTATGAATGTTTCTTAATATAAATACAAATTCAATTTCTATTCATTCAGTTTGTTTGAAATTAGTTCTACTAAACAGAAAAAATTCTGTCATCTTTTCAAAGTTCAAAAGTTGCTTAATTTTTAATTTACTAAATTCTAATTTCACGTTTGTGGTTCTTTAGAGGTATCTCTCGGAAAATATTTTCTCGCAAAGATTTTTACATCTTCAAATTTAAATTCTCTTTTCAATGATATAATTTTTGTTTCTGTATTAATTTTTCTTAATTTTGATTAAATTCCCATTTGTTTTTAAATGATGAAATTAGAACTAATTTCAATGTTCCATATAAACATGCAATCCCTTGCTTTTGCTAATGTAAAAAAAAAAATGCTTTTTTTACATTCACTTTGAATTAATATTTATATTTCTTTTATTTGTTAGTATTTACATTTTTTTCAATTTGTACGAGCAGTCATTTATTGTATATTTATTCTATTAAGTTAATATTTTTCAGTCAGTAAATAATAAGGCGAAATTTTAAATGAACGCGTTACATATCAATAATTTAACAGCCAAAAAACCAATATTCCGACTACAATTTTCTACATTTTAATTTCATATCCATTTGGTAATGTTTTATTTTTGTGACATTTGAACTAATTTCATTGTTCCGTATAGTGATGCAATCCTGTTATTTACTTTTTTTTTTTTTTTTTTTTTGCTAATTTTAAAAATTGCTTTCTTTGGTTCTTGATTCTGAAGTAATATTTACACTTCTTTATTTATTAATATATACACTTTTCAATTTGTACGAAGAGTAATTTAATGTATACTTATTCCATTCAGTAAATATTTTTCAGTCATCAAATAACAAGACAAAATTTCAAATGCAATCGTTACATTTCAATAATTTAACAGCCAAAAAGAGTCAGTACTCGGAATGAACAAATTGGTCGCTACAGCTGGCTATTCCATAAATGAAATAGTGTTAACAACCATTTTTATATTTAAAAAATAATCCTTTTATTTTCTCTAGCTACGCACTTAGACGGATGCCAATATAATAGTATATAATCTAATAATATATACTCATTTGTTAGTATATAATGTAATGTAATCCTAAAAGTATTATATAAATTCCTTACTTTAACGCATAGGTGTGAAAAATTTGTTATATACTTCTTTAAACAACCGGACGATTTTGGGAATTTTGAAGAAAAACATACGTACCAAAGACAAGCTTAAAATATTCTGTTCTAACTTGTAATCTGTTTTCTAGAACCATTTTTTATTGGATATCCAGCTGTTTAACACAATGCAGCGCCCAAAATGTTTTAAAAGATGGCGTCATAAAAACTGTTGACTGCAATTCCTTGTTCGGGACGTTTGTACAACAACAGAATGGCCATGAAATCTTTTGACCATGGTATTGACCGCATAGCTTTCGCAATTCAGATTCCTCTTGACAGAACTCCTGAAAAAAAACTCGCGTGGGTTGGACACGCTCTCTTGTAAATGCTGCTTTAGTACCTCATATAAAACCTTCCCGCTGACCAAGTTACGATTTCATTATGTTGATAATATCAGGTTTTTCTAGATTCTGGAGGGAATAATGATCCATCTTATTATTCCCTCCAAAATGCTAAAACTATGATATATAATTGAGGAAATGAATCAAAAATAAATAAATGCCTCTTTAATTGTGCAATTTACTGTGCGGATATTTTTAAAAAGCATTGTGCAAGTGGAATTCTTAAATCGAGTAACATCGCATGCACTGAATATGAGCATGCGTTTTCTAATAATGAGTCTGATGTCAGATGTTTTGTTATGAAGATCTATTTTTTTAAATTTTATTTATGATGTAATGCATTGGACCTTGAAAAGTTGTTTGAAGATACTACTGAATTGTAATGTATAGGAAGTTTCGTTGATGAGATGTTCCAAAATATTTTGAAGATGAGAATATTGTTTTGCATAAAATAAGAACTTGAATAACATTTTTAAGGTTTTTAATAGCAACTGAAATAAGTACACAAATATTCAGTTCCCCATGTATGAAAGAATTTTAAAACATTCTCATTTAATAGGTTAACATGGAAGAAAGCACACTCCCAGTGGTGCCACTGCATCGAAAGAAAAAGATATTTCTGTTCAAAAATTAAAGTTTATTTCAATTTTTTTTCCTGGTATCGTCTTTTTGAAAGAGAAAAAGAAAGCCCTTTCTTCAGTTTTTAAAGATCTTGTATGTTAGTCAAGTATTTCTAGCAAAACGTTAAAGATCAGTGGAGTAGTCTCCCCTAAACTTTCTCACAAACTCATAAATTTTTCATGCCAAAGAACGTTTTACATGGCACTTGCGTATAATAGTTAGGAAATATTAACTTTTGGTATGAATATAGCACTTTTACTGAATCTATCCAGAAACTTGGCGAGTTATTTGGCGATTAATCTATGGCACACGTTAATAATATCCAAAAATCGAATTAGTGTTTTAGACACGTCTTTCTCAACCGATTGAAACAAATATGAAACAAAACTGTTCTTGTAGTCACAAAATAACATAGAAAATTCGATATATTTAAGTTATTGTACCTTTAATTTGTCGAGTTTGCAAGTTTCTAAAAGTACACACCTATAGACAGTAAATCCGTGGCTGGATTTGGCTCAGAAATTGACAAGAATTTATACTACAGATGTTAATTTTGAGTACCGAATTTTACCGATCTAGCTCTTTGTTTTGTAATTATCGTGTTAATTTATAATAATAAACAAATAAACTTCCTCTAAACAGATTTCACTTAAAAATTGATAAATATGCAAATTTGGTGTAAAGACCATATAGCAAATTTCAACATCTAACTCAAAGCGTTTTTGAATTATCTTTGTCACAGAAAGGCGGATATTTTCTTAAAATGTATTTTTGGAACTCGGGGGGGGGGGGGGGGGCGGTGGTCTAGTGGTAAGGTCTCGGCTTCGGAACCGGAGGGTTTCAGGTTCGTGTCCCAATTCCACCGAAGAACCGTCGTGCAAGGGGGTCTATTGCACGTTAAATTCGTCACGACCAAACGTCCTCCCGCTGTTGTGGCGTGGTGTGGAGAGGGGGGTGCCAG
The DNA here is from genome assembly GCF_947563725.1 of Argiope bruennichi. Classification (NCBI taxonomy): domain Eukaryota; kingdom Metazoa; phylum Arthropoda; class Arachnida; order Araneae; family Araneidae; genus Argiope; species Argiope bruennichi. The sequence goes on along the minus strand of NC_079159.1, from coordinate 30,240,674 downwards.
CTCAGGTGTCGTCCTCTCATCTGACCGAGGTTCAAAATGACGAGGTCCGTCCCAAAATAGCCCTAATGTTGTTTTAAACGGGACGTTAATATAACTAAACTAAACTAAACTTGGAACTCAGAGAAGTCTGAAACGTGAAAATTCATCAAAATCACGAATTCTTATTTTATTTTACGATAACTATACTTTCTCTATACTATGTATACAAGAAAGAAAAAAAAGTTTTTTAATTCAAAAATTTAGTTGATATTAGATGATGACACTTTTTTTATTTTGTAATAAATATGGCAACAAAAACATTGAAGTGGAATTATTAAATCGGCAATCTTTCAGCGTTATTGCTGAACGTAATTTCTAATGTCTTTCTTCATTAAGTCGAATAGATATTACTGGAATTAAAAAAATATCTGTAAGTCAAAAATAATATACAAATATTTATTTAAAAAAATTTATGCAGTTATTACAAATAAAAATAAGTGATTTCATTGAGTTTTCTGAAAAGAATTTCGATTTATTTTCTGGCTCAAAAAGTGTTTTTATAAATGACCGAAATCAGATCAAACGATCTTTTGAAGCCCTTCAGTGGGATTTTGTTTTCCGCTTACAGTCTTCATTTAATTAGTCAGGATATTTTGTTCTTCGGGGAAGGAAAGGAAAACTGATTTTTTTTTCTCGATGAAATGAATGCTACCAATAGTAAAGAAGGCTTGCCGCATTTTTTTTTTTTTTTTTTTTTTTTTTTTTTAGCTTTCTTTCCGTTTTTGTGCCGTACCAGATATTTTCCAATTTCCTCAGAAACCTTTCTTTTCAAGCGTTAGCGAAGCCAGGAATTTCTTGTTCTTCCTACTAGCAAAACTCTAAGTTGGAATTTCTTTTTCTTTAAGTTTAAATTATAGCTTCTGTCTCACATTTCAGATACCGAAGGAAGTACCCTGGCTGTTATGAAGTTATGTGATGCAAAGAGCCAGATCGCAGAAGTTCTTTATTAGGTTAAGAAGGGACAGTGTAATATGGATTCATAAAAGTTCAAAAATAATATTTACATGAACAATCACTATAATAAATGAATATTTTTTTAAAGAATTTCATTTAACCGATTCTAGAGCCACGTGATGTATGATTCCCACCAAATTCATCAGTCGTTTTATGAATATATATAAATGGGCATAAGTCCTAAAAACATTTTCGATAAGACAAACTTGGATGATTAAATTCCTTATCTCTCACAAAATGGTGTCTTAATTTGTAATTAATTAGCAAAATTAATAAATCAAAGCAAATTAAATTTATCAAATGAGCTAAGCTAGTCACTTCTCTTAAGTAAGTCTCAATCCTAAAAGTATTTTAAAATATCTAGACTGTAAAAAATGGCCTTTTAAGGGGTAATCGATTTTAGGGGGTATCGATAACAGCCTTGAGCTGTAACTATTTCATTTCATTTCATTCCATGTATCAGCAGTATTTTCCCAAATACTTGCTTCTTACAATTGACGACTTAATATCTCTTGGCTCTGACGAGTTCCCTCCATAATATTTAATTCAAAATTTTGCATTGATTTATTAAATGATGCTGTTGTTTATATCATCTTAAATTTTCCATTGATTTGAGCAGATTTTTAAAATCTAGGTGCTCTCATGTAATTTATTAATTTTCTTCATAAATTAATTCAATTACATTACATCACTAGGGAGCGCATTGATGTTATCAACGTTGAATAATTGATGCAATTCTATGAAAAAAATACCCACATAAGTGCATAGTTAATTGTACTGTCTGATGGGAGATTTTTTTTGTTGTAGTAAAAGTAATAGTTTATAAAGTAATGTGACATTTTTCTGAAAGGCATTGATTTGTTAAATTGCTGTTCTGCACATTTTTTTTTTCCAAATACTTTTAAACCGCGGTGGCTGAGGGGGATGTCTCAGCTTCTCTGCCGAAATGTTTCAGGTTTGATACCCGATCCCATAAAAGAACAGTCTTGTAAGCGAGTCTGGTGCACGTTCAATCTGTCGGAGCCAAATGTCCTTCCGCTGGTCTGGGGCAGAAGTTTGGTGACAAGGGAGTGCCAACTCACATGTCGCCCTTGTCATCTGACTACGATTTAAAATTACGAGGTGCCTCCCAACATAGAACTAGTGTTGCTTTAAAAAGAGAAAATTTTATATAACTAAACTTCAAATAGCTAACCATTAACTGCGGAATTTTTTTAAAGTCCCTCCAATACCCCTTTTTAAAGTGAAGTGATATACACATCGAATGCAATAATAATGGTTGCATAATAAATTTTTAAAAAAAGCTTAATAAAACGAATAAGATTTCATTTTTGCTAGATGAAAAAATTACATATCGATCGCGTTAAAATCAAAATTTGGAATGAAGTGTATACACGTTGAACACAAATAAAAAAAAAAGAAAAATTCGGTTGATCTCGGCTGAGGGTTAAAAATTGCTTACACACTTCACTCCTAAAGATATTTATTTGTCGAGGAATGGGTCCTCACCTGCTTTAATTGCGGTGTGCTCAATTTTACTATCCATATGGATAATAAAATAATATTTATTTTCCATATAATAAACTCTCTATTTCAATCGTTATCGGTCAAATTTTCGTTTCATCCTTTTAAACCTAAAGAAATTAATGAGAGAAAATCACGCCTTAGATTTGTTATTTTTCTCAGTTATTGGTTTTTTTCATTGAAATTAAAATTCATTTTTATTACTATTTATTTTAATCAAAGTTTATTATTTTTTTTGCAATTAAAGTACTCTTTTACTTTTGTTCTCTGCGAGGTTGTTTTTCTTAAAATAGTTAAAGTAAACATACGGTTTATTATTCAGTCAACCGTATGTTTGGTGCAATATGCCCTACAAAGGGACCTTCCGAAAAAACAATCATATTATTCCTACTCAGATTAAAGGTTTAATTATTTTAATACCATAAGTGTATTATTAAATAACTCACCTTGCTATTTAATTTATTTTTTCCTCTATAATTTCTACATTTGAATATTTTTAGAATGTGAATATTGTTTTTTTCCCCCAAAAAAATTGTATTTATAATTTTATTTCCTAGGATTTTTTTATTTTCAAGTTTTTTTATAAACATCAGATATATTTTTACTATAATTTTTCTGCCCTAGAAAGTTCTTCTTTATTTATACGTATTTAAAACATTTAATCTCAGAAAGCGAAGTCATTTGTCAAATATAGAGATCAGAAACATTTAAACATATTTTTCAAAGTGCCATTTGCCAGTAATGGATATGAAAGAGTGCAGATTAGACAGCTGCCTAAGGCTTCTTGGCTGAAAAAGTTCGGGGGTGGCGCAGATTTAAAAAAATCTTATTAACCATTCCAAATAAATAATAAAAATTACTAAAATATAAATGTTATGTATTGTAAAATAAAGTATATAAATACTATCAATATTTTGTGTGGTGTATAATTACTTATCGGGAACTAATTTTTTTTTTCATTCCGTTCACTTAATACAGTATTTAATATCAATAGTATATGATTAAATGATAAACGAGGATACCATTTAGTTAAGAATCAATAAATACAGGTACTTGCGTCCTATAACTCCCCCCTCCCGAGTTGAATTGGTTATTATCAGATTACGCCAATATCGCAATCTAGTTCTATTATGCATAATGCGACCATCTTGGCGATATATACAATGTGCCAAGATCACGAAATTCCGTTATGCATAATGCAATATATTTCGGCTATTTTGTAATAAAATATGGGTCATCTATAAGACTCATGTGCCTCATAAACGAAACTGTATGCATTTTTACGTAGTTATTGAAATAAAAAAGATTGCTTAAAATAAATGTTGTTAAAAACGAGTTAAGGTGTGAATCCAAATCTATCAAAAAGAGGCCTCCTAATGCGTGCTAACCATAGAATGCCTGAATCCGCATCTGCCATTTTCATTGGTAGAATTGTGTTGTCGAAAACAAGCCATCGTTTTTAAATTTTGTTCAAACGCGTTATGGAATAATTCATTTTTAAATTTCATATCATTAATTAATTGCGATATTTGGAACTTCTTAATTCTTTTAGGAAGAATGTTTCTCACTTGTGTAGAAAGATTACGTTTTTCTGGGCCCTATAATTTCAGACTGAAACTTAAATACTTGGAACATATTAACACATATCTATTTATATATATTTATATCTTTTCGTTTTGTAGTTATCGCCTTAAATTATATTCCAATAGCCGGACTGAACAGAGTTCTGAACGGATTTTGCTCAAAATTTGATATCTACAAATTTGGTGTAAAGTTTGTGCACGAAATTTCATTCCTTTAGCTCAAAGCGTTTTTGAGTTACTTTGTCACAGACAGACGGACATTTTCTAAAAATGTGCTTTTCGAACTCAAGGAGGTATAAAACGAGGAAAATCGTCGAAATCTCTAATTCACATTTTTTGACGAATACAATATTTTCATTATACTTCATATATGAGAAAGTAAGTCTGTATAGTGTCTGCAACATTTTTAATAAAAATGAAAAAACCTGCTGCACTAAAGACTACAGTAACCAAAGTATTTTAAAATCTCGTAGATTTTCGAAAAATTACATACTATCCAAAAGACTTTAAAAATCTCGGAACTTTTTTTCCTAAGTTAAAATTTTTATCGAACCAAAATTTTGTGAGTGGAAACTGAAATATATTTTTATTAATTTGAACGGTGAATTTAAAGCTCTGTCGATCGTAGAAATAGCGATGTAGATGGATACATATCCGAGTTTTGATTACATTTTTAAGTAGCCTCAAAACTATTTTCGAGTTAGAAACATTTTTCAATATCAATACGATAAAACAAATCTCATATTTCGTTTTGTTATGTTATGGCTATTTAAAATTCAGTATATTAAACAGGTTTGGGATGTGGCTATATTGCTCATGCAAAAGATTTAGATATATTTTTGGCGTATTTTTTTAATTAATAAAAAATGCTGTTTAATTGAATATCAGGAAATCAACATTAAAGTCTCCTTTACGCTTCACAATATTTGAAAAAAAAAACTTTTACAATAGTTCTTATTTTTAAGGGGCACAAAATGCTTAATGGGCGTCTCAGTTTCATTTATACAGGTTTATAAATATGACATATCCTAAAAACTCCAAGGTGATCATATATTAGGTTGTAAATGAATGCTCTGAATTTTAACACTGCTTTGTTGTGAACAGGTGTTCTGTGCGCTGTTTAAATTTTAATGCATTATGTTAAGTATAATTTAAAGGGCGGTTTATATCTCATCTGCATTATTTCGTAATGTGTCAGAAGAATCGCCCTTTGTAAATCAAGGTTGCTGTGCAATTTCTTCAAAAGCTGTTCTAAGACTTTTTGAACAGGACAGGTAAAAAATGATTTATTAGATATCTATATAAATATTTATCAAAGAATTTTATCGATATTCATATCAAATGAAATATTTGTTTATAAAATATGTTGAATAGAAAAATATGTTGTTGTTGTTTCTAATAGCACTTGCCCTGGACAAGCTCACTGACGAAGTGAGCGATTTTAACCGAGGGTGCGTCTTTTGTTTTAGTAGCCCAATTAGGGCCAAGAGTACGTCTTAGTTACTCACGCATCACATTCGCTTGCACAGCCCCTTTTTTCAGGGGGGCACATTCACACATCTCACGGATAGAACAGATGAAGAACAACCATGCCCGAACCGGGACTCGAATCCAGGACACCCAGATCACGGGGAAGACGCGCTACCCCTAGGCCAGGACGCCGGCAGAAAAATATGTAATATGTTTTAATATGTTTGGTAGAAGCAGATTATTAACATTTAAGAACTGAAATAATTTTAAAATATTTATAATTAAAATAAAAATGCTTTATTTTTGTAGAATTTTTTTATTATTCAATATCAATTAAAAATTTTATCATAACACCTTAATAATGCCGGTCTTACGTCAGCTTACAATATGTCAATAAATCAAACCAAACGATGAATGAGCTACTCTTTGGTTCTAATTGCTGTTTCCTTTCCTATAAATTTAAATTGGGAACAATTGGAGTTCGATGACATAGCTTTTTGAATACTATATTAAAAGTTGCATATTTCGATCTCTGGTGGTCATTATGAACCATTTATCCACAATGAAATGAATCTGAACTTGCTTACAAATCTATCTGATATTAATTTTGAATACTGTATTCTAAGTTATGCATACTGATCTTTAAGAATCACTACGAGATTCTATTCCATAATGTAAAGAATTTGAATTTATGAATCCATCACTTAATATTTGCAGCTGGTATTGTTATTTTTCAATACTATATTCTAAATTATATATAACGATCTTTAGGAATCTGTATGAGTTTCTCATCCATAATTGAAGAGAATTTGAATTCATGAATCCATTGATTATTTGCAGCTGGTATTGTTATTTTTTAGTACTATATTCTAAATTAAATACATTGATTTCTAGTAATCGCCACTTATTTACAGTTAGTATTGTTATTTTCAATATTATATTCTAAATTTAATATACTGATTTCTAGTAATCACTACGAGTTTCACATCCATACCGAACAGAATTTGAATTTATGAATCCATTACTTATTTGCAGCTGGTATTATTTTTCAATACTATATTCTAAATTATATATAATATTTAGGAATCGTCAATAATTTCTCATCCATTACGAAAATAATTTAAATTTATGAATTCATTACTCATTCACAGCTGGTATTATTTGTAAATACTATATTCTAAATTAAATATATCACCTAGTAATCACTGAGTTTCACATCCTGAATGAAAAGAATTTGAATTCATGAATCCTTTATTTTATTCATGTTATTTTAGAATGCTATATTTTAATTTAGTGATTATTAGAAATCAATATATTTGAGTTTCTCATTCATAATGAGACGAATTTGAATTTATGAATCCATTATTTATTTGCAGCTGGTATTTTTCGATACTATATTTTAAATTATATATAAAGATTTTTAGAAATCGATATGAGTTTCCCATCCATAATGAAAAGAATATGAATCCGTCATTTATTAAACAGCTGGTATTATTATTTCTTAATTGATGAATAGTAACTGCCTTGGATCCATATTTCATGCAGTTTCATTTACAGAAAACGAGATATACTTACATTTAAATATACGATTTTTTTTATTTATTAAAAGCAGCTGTTTTAAGTTCAGAAGTAACTCGATGACATCAGTTTTAAGGCTTCTTATAAAATATTCACTTTTGTGCTTTAGAAACGACAGATATCCTACTAAGTGGGTCACCTGGAACAGGTGTTTTGTCTGCGTTGTATCGTTTCATCATCTTATTTCATTAAACGGGAATATGGGATAAAAATCTAGCACGTCTGTCATGACTGTTGAATCAAGTTTACTTTATTACATATTTTTATATACTGAATAAGGAAATATATGCTTACGTGTAAGATAAATATATATTTCTAATCCTTCCTTTTCTTAATAAACTTTTTTTTAATCAAATGTACAAAATAATAAAAACATTTGAAGCTTGAAATTTCTTACTTCTTTGTGTATGAAATAATATAGTTTGGAACACAAAGTAGCTGAATTTCCACAAAAAAATGAATTGTGTTAAACATGAATACCGAAAAGAAAAATAAGTTTGATTAATTGAGCAATAAAATGAAAACAGTTGATCAAAAAGCACTTGATTAAAAATATTGTAAATTTATTGCATTAAAGAAAATGAACTGATCTGACGAATAAAATTCGATTCCAAAAATGCTGAATTCCACATTTCTGCAGTAAAATATATTTTAATATTTATTAAATTTAAAATTAATTTTAATATTTACTAAAATATATTACAACTAATTATGCCTTGAAATTTGAAGGAATTTCACATTTTATATCGACCTGAATTGCTTAAACGCATTTTGAAATTTTTCTATGTGTATGTTTCCTTTGTATTTGAAATTAATAACTCAAAAGCAAGATGAAATAAATGGGAATATAGGGATAAATAGGGATTTTTAGGATTTAATAGGGATTTTTAAAATCCTTTTAAAAAATTGCCTCTTTCAAATTTTGAATTTGGCCTATGGATCATTACATCTACAAATAACATTTTTTCACCTTCTGGTTTATGTAGAGAACAAAAAGAAAGTATTGTAATTATTTTTTAAGAAATCGTGAGATTTTTTTGAATAATAAAATAACACATTTAACACTTAAGACATTTTTCTGCGACTTTAAAAATTAAAAAGTCCTCTCAAAGATATCAAGTTTTGTTTCATTTCAATTTTTTTTTTTTTACAGTTTTTGTTAATTAAGAATATTTTTCGATTCAACTTTTTTGCATATGAAATATAAGGGAAGTATTGTAATCGTCAAATAATTCTACCTCGAGTTTGAGGTGAATCCCTACGTTTCAGTTCTCCCCAAATCCAAAAACTTATTTTTAGAATTAAGTCTGTCTTCTATTTTGTTTACACGATTTGTTTACACGATATTTTGTTAACTCAACGTTTTGAGCTAGATGGATAAAATTTGATATATATTTCATTTGGTGAGTGATACACAGAGAGAGATTATACCTTTTTAGAACGATTTCGGACTGTTTAATGAATGCTTAAAATTTAAAGACTATTTTTTTATGCTTGATCAGCTAACATATTTTTTGGATTGCAAGTTTGCATCGTGATTGGGGGGGGGGGGGGGGGCTTTTCTTAAAATTTCTTGGAAAGTTGATTTCAATTCCTTTTCTACTAATTTTTAGAATCCACCGATTGAAGTGCGTTTGCGTATAGTAAGAGTTTTTTTCTACAGAACAAAGGCACAATTTGTCCATAGATGAAGCCTCAGTGGACTTCGGAGGAATATGCGCAAAAGCTATATATGCAATATCTGCGTCAGTCTTGATCAGTCTGTTTCTTTCGCAAGAAATGTAATGGTACTTTTCGATGTATAGCTTAGTCTTGGTGAATTTAAACTAGTTGAAAGTCAATGGAATAAGGAAATGAAATTACTTTCATAAATAACGGACGTGAAACTTGCTCTTAATAACGGACGTGAAACTTGCTCTTAATAACGGACGTAAAACTCAACGACGTTGAGTTGAATTTAATATCCCCCCCACACACTTTTCTCTATCTTTAATTTCCCATTGTAGAAGAATAACGGCGACAGTGATAAACCCCTCACTGAAACTTTCTTTGCATTGATGGAACTAGATTTGTATATTCTCCCCTTTTTGAAAGTAAAGAATCCTATTTTTGTTGCAATCGTTTAGGTAAACCCATGCTTCATCAAGAGCTATAATATATCTCCATTTATCACCTGCTGTAGTTTTCATACAACATTTTAGAAATTGTTCTGTGGTGAGCCACATGCCTCAACAAATGCTAACGAATATTGTTTTTTTGTCCTTTTTAGTTGGAATTTGTTTATTATTTTGTTCACTATTGCTATAAATGTATTTAAACTTTGGAATTGATATATGCATCGTCAAATTTTCTCTTTTTAACAGTAATTTCACAGTATGTGTTTTTTCCGGATATTCGTCTCGAATCTTCTTTCTAAATAAAAGTAATAATTGCCACTTTTTTTCGATTATTAACGTTCTTTATTTTGTATTTAAAGAATTAATATCACGCATTTCACAATTTGGACTGGAATGGAATGGAGAATATTTCTTTGCAGAGCGTAAAAATGTATCTTCCAACTAATAATCTATTTATATGCGATATTTTGAAAATACATTAAAAAGTAACAGACGATATTTCTCGCTTCAAATAATACGCTGCTTTCAGAAATTCTCATTTCAAAGTCTTTGTTTTTTCTAAAATTCTTTATCGAAATCGTTCTAAAAATGGACAAATATCCTCTGTAGATTTCTGTCAAATGATTTTATGAAATCTCTTTAAAAAAGTTTTTCCAGTACAAATGAACGCGTTAATTATAAAATATTAAAAGCTAAAAATATAAAATTCGGTTCATATGTAACAACTTATAAATTAAATTATGAAATTCATCAATGCGCTGTCCATTTGATGGTCTGTACGTTTTCTCGCGTTGTGAACGAGATATCTCAAAAAAGCAATGACTTAAATAAATATTTAAGTAATTTTATTACCAAATTGTACTTTTATATCAAATTTCATTTCCCACCTAAAAAAAGTTTGAAAGTATATTCGGTTTTTTTAAACCATATTACGAAGCACAAAACGCTCGCTCATGTGTTGAACTCTGAAATTAAGAATCTGAGGACTCATGGCGGTTACTAGCACAATTACCATAATTTTTACGCAATAAACGGGTAACACCTTTATTAAGTAATATACGATGGAGCTTTGTGGAGAATATACCTTTTAGTTTTTATTGTACTGCAAAAAGTAAAACTCCGCCATTTTGAAAAATTTCCGAACGTGCTACTTTCTGCCATTCATGCTGAGGTCGTGGTGGCTTAGTGATGAGGTCTCTGCCTCAGGGTTGAAAGGTTCTAAGTTCGAACCACACTTCTAATAAAGACCTGTCTTTATATGAGCCTGATCACTTTAATCTGACGTCTTGGGCTAAATTTTTTTCCGTAGACGTGGTGTGGAAGTCTGAAGAGAGGAGTTTCAGTTTAGGTGTTTTCCTTACATGACCGAAGTTCAAAATCACGTGGCCATCCCAAAATAGCCCTTGAGTTGCTTCTAAATTGAATATTAAGATAACTAAACTGCCATTCGGGTAAAATAAATTTCTTTTTGATATATATCGCAATATTATGTTGGCAGCTAACTTAATGGCTTTCAATAGGGACCACAGTATTTTGTAGGATTTTCCCCATAGCGACTATTCTGTAATTTTCTATGCGCATTTGTTTATCTTTTCACATTTGTCTCTATTTAGAAGTTTTATGAGAACTATTTAGTTATAGTAAATGTGCAACGTATGCTATAACTAAAAACTTTTGCTTTTTATCCTTTGCACCTCCTTCACATAAAATAAATTTATTGGAATCCGATTAAGTTGAGCAATGGAGAAAAGCAGATAATTTCGATACTTTATTAAACGTAGATTATAGAAAAATATATTTAAGGTATCCGACTAGATTGAAAAATATGTATTAGGAGGAAAATTCGCATTCTTTTCTTTTTCCCAGTTTCAAAAAACAGGTGTTTCTATTTCTAAACATATCTTTATTTTTTTCTATATCAGTTAGAAGCCAAGTTATAGGAAACTATGAACATGTAAGTGACGCTTTTTTCTAAGCATTTGTGAAACTTTATATGAATTTTCTGAAAAACGAGATGTTTTTTTTTATTTCTAATTTTACTGTATGAATATCATCATATCTGAAAAAATAATCAAGATATATTAAAGAAATTTGTAATTAGTGCTCGTTATGTTATGCAGAATGTAATGAACAATGGATTTGATGTTGAATGCTCTAGAAGTGGATTTATGCTTGATGCAAATATTGTTGAAAAAATTTCATAGATAATTTCGTATATTAAACACAAAAATTTTATTTTTGAATATAATTCTTAGGTAAATGTTATACTCCAAGATATGTTACAAAAAAAAAAAGCGATGAGCCAAAACAATTTATCTCTAAAATAATTCTAGTTTTTGTAAATAAATGCTAAAATTTATATTTAAGCATGCTTTTTTATCAAAAGCTGCGTATATATTTCAATAATTTCACTTTTATTCTTTATTTTATCATATAAATAAAAAAAAGTAATTTAAGCATTAAAATATTTTTTTTTTAAATCGCTCTCGGGTATCTTAAATAATAATATGCCTAAATAAGATATTCATACTAATTCATGTATTTATTTTCCATGTAAGTTCACAAGGTTACAATTTATCTCTATTCTTGCGCAATTTTTCTAAAGACCGATATACAAAAGTTGGGCCAGATTTAGAAGTATTTAGACAAATTGGAATTCAGGGGTGTCTGGAGTTCCGGGTGAAATTAGCGCTTTGCCTTTGGTAAGAAGCCAGACGAGAAATTTGTAGCTTTTCCAGTTTGTTTTCTGTTTTGTCTGAAAGGCGACGAAAACACAATAGGTGCCGACATTTCGGCCTTGATTCATGTTCCCCCGCCTTTTACTGGTTCAAAGCGCATTCCACCCTTTAACTAAGCGCACCCGACTGTCAACTAGTCCTGACAAATAATGAAGACTTAAATAGATTAGTTTGTGGAACGAGGTATTTTCTGCTACCGGTGTTCATTGTGTCAAGTAACATAGTTTTGATGAGTTTATAGAATACTTTTCATTGTCTTCTCATTTGTTTCGAAAACTATTTTTAGTTCCTTAAAAAAAAAAAAAAAAAAAAACTTTATTTCTAGTATATGATACTCGTACCGCTTATATTAAAGCTTGATTAAAACCTACTTTTGCTAGATTAAAGCCCCGTCGACTACAACCTCAACATTGCGTATTATGTTCTAATTTTAAATAGTAAGTCAGATGGTGTTCTTTTAACCCTTTTCTAAATGCTTAAAAAATTTAACTTTCTGTCAGACGATTTTTACTCTCTCGTATACGTAGTGTTGAGACAGTAATCATCAAAAAATTATAACTTGAGATTTCGACGAATCTCCTTGTTTCAAACCTCCGCCAAATCGCCAAATAATTCGCCAAGATTATTTGGAGATTAATCCCCCGCATGATTGATCAGTGAAAATGCTAAATTCACGTCAAAATTTAATATTTCGCAAGTATTATACGTCAGTACAATGTAAGGCGTTCTCTGGCATGACAAGTTTATTAGAGAATATGCGGGAAAATTTTGGGGAGACAACTCCCGTTGGTTTAAATTACTATTTAGATGCAGAATTTGAAAATAAAATCAAATACTTTGAAACTAGACAGATTGTTATTATTTGCTATCGATAACAGCATGATATAATTCAAATTTGCAACAGTAGTAGATAAATATTATTAGTTCGCGGAAATCGTGGGATGTAGTAGAAAACAGACTGTCTCCCAACTCGCAGCTGGGGACTAAATATTTAAATAAATTTAAACCGTTGGATAAAATTTATGCATGCTTTTATTTTTTACACTTTTAAAAATAATTAGTTGCATCATTATTTATGTTATGAAAAATGAGCTATTGTAAATAAATGAAATAACCAATGGAAAGAAAAAGAAATCTCGTATGGAATAATTTTTTAAGTTTAGTCGAAACAATAATTATTGAAAATATATTGATAAAAAAACATATTACTTTTCTGCTAAGAAAAACTATCTAACTCTTATTACTTTTCTGATACATTCAAACAAAAATTCTATTTTTTAAAATCAAAATTTCATTCATTTTTATATATATCATTGAGGGAGCCTGTAGCTTCATGAAGAACTGCAGTTCTTCATTTTTTTAAAACAAAAAAAAACGCGTTTGGTGTTTCACCAATACCTTATTTATACAAAAATTGATAGTTTGATTCACCCGTATCCCCCTTTTTTTTTTATCAAAGAATCTACTGTGAACCATACTACGTTGGGAGTGGCCAAAATATTCAGTACAAGTGTCGTATTGTCAACTTGATTGCATCGCTTTAAATGTGATGTTTAAATAAGATTGAAGTTTTACTATCTAATCGGAAAATAAGCATCAGAAAAGATATATGCACTCAAGAACAAGCATAATATTCCTTCAGTATTGTGAATTATTTCGATATGCAGCCTATTACAGTTTAGCAATGACAATTCAAGATGACAGACAGCACGTAGGGAACTATTGTTAGAATAATAAATATCTTCATTCGTATAAAAGTTTTAAAGTCTGTAAATTTAAATAGCAGTTATAAATCTAGATTTCTACTTAATATTGACTGCAAATTTTAAACTAAATTATCTTAAAGCATAATTATTTTTGAAAATATTGATCACACTTTGCTCTGTTTAATTAGATGTAATGCTAAGCGACATAATTTTGTATTACAAGGTGAATTTGAACCGTCATTAAATATTTCCTAATATTTTGCTATTTTTTAATAAGTGAAAGAATTCGATTTTTTTTCATACTTGCTTCAAAACATTCCTAGTTTTCTTTTCCTACAACAAGTTACGATGTAATGCATTTGAATTTTATTTAGCTCTGGCTATTAAAAATATCTCTTATCATTCCGATATATTTTTCATATTTACACAGGTTATCAATAACTTTAAAGTTTTTAATTTCTCATAGTCATTTGAAAAGCCAAATTGTGACTCGATTTACTGTAAAACTTTGCCGGGCTAAATTTGGAAACTACGATTTTGTGCATGAGTTTTTTATTTTTAATCTCCACCCATTTATTCTACCATCCAAAGAGTTAAGAAGGTTTTAAAGATCGACGGGGATAAAAAGTGTGTAATCTTAATTGTTTGTATGTAATTTGGCCAACCTTAGAATTTTATTTTACGCTCGATGCGTTGCCGAATGTAGGCCGAGTTGTCACCGATAGGCCTTCAGATGAGAGTGGGAAGAGTCCGATTCTGTGCCGAAAATCTCAAGGTAAAGAAGTACAAATATTTCTTTTTAAAGGGTAGTGTTAAATATTTGAAAGATCCGCTTGTTCAGTGCTTTGTCTCTGGTTGACTTTTAGTGTCCCTGGTTATAACAACATTTTCTGTGTATGAAACACTATCTTTTTAATTAGATTTTTGGGAGAAATTAACTATTCAATTAAAAAGAAAGAATTGGATGATCTTTTAACTCGGGCTGATAGAGAAAGCAATGCTGGTGGAGGAAATAAAGTACCTTTAATTTATAAAAACTTCGATAGATTATTGGGAAAAAAAAATAAAGGAACTGTTTGATTTCACACTCGCAGAGGTGATCTACAAGAATGGAGGAAAGAATGCTTTATGGGGAGGCATTGAAGAAATGTTTGCTCTTTCCTGCTGAAACTTTTGAAGGGTTACATCAACAATTATGCTAAAAAAACACCTTTTTAAAAATATGTGTAATAATTTTTTGAATCTAATTTAAAATTACTAATTTCCTAATATTTTATCTTCAATTAACCCATATTAACTTCATTTTAAAATGTACTCTTATTTCCTGATCCAATTCCCACTTTTTTATTTAATGAACTGTAAACGCGCTCTGTAAAACTGCTCATTTCAGCATTTTACCACGGTCCAAGTGAAAGGATAAAAATCCTTTAATTAATGCTTAGCACATTCTTTCAAATATGCCTAAATTTCCCTTTCCTAAATCGACACATGTCAAAGAAATCCCTATAAAAAATCTCGTAGTACAAACCACCAAAGGGAAAAATTTCTGTCTCTTCTGCTCTTGTGTCGCGTTGTAGACTGACGTATTTCTTACCGCTTATTCTTTGTAAGTAAATTATGTCCCCCGTGGTGAAATAAACCAAATTTTTGAAATTTTCAAAGCTTTTTCTCGGTCACAAATCTGCTGTAATATGTTTGGATATGTATATATAATTTACTTAATAAGCAGTCATTTCAATCACCTCGACAATCAAGATTGTGACGAATTTCTACGTTTTAGAATTCTCCAAGATGGAAAAAGAAATTTGGAGATTATGTCTGTATGGGTATAACAGTCTATCTGTGAACACGATGACTCAAACACGTTGAGTAAACGGAAGAAATTCGGTATATGGTCTTTACAAAACAAATTAATTTCTATTAGATTTTGAGCTAAAAACCATTAATTAGAAGTATATCTGCCTAAATGAATTAAATAATTGCTAAATACAAAGAGCTAGATGAATTAAATTTGGTACACAATTTTGACATCTATAGATTTGTATCTGCGGATCTGTAAAGCACATGCATATAACTGTAAGTCACCATACTGTAAAGCACAAAATGATCATGTACGGAACTTTCAATATAAAAATCTTACTCTTGTCTTGCTTAAGATCGATTTACAGTCTTCATCCAGAGAAGTGAGGGGCGGGGGTCTTCCTCTTCTACTTTATTAGGAAGTAGAAAAGAATTTTGGAATCGCCACCGCTGCTTTAATTTGAAATGTACAAAATACGTTTTTGTGTTCATAAAAGGTCAATTTCACAGAACTGCATTTTCCCTGCGCGCATTTTAGTAATTGCTTAACCCATCGCTCCACAAGTATTTTCTAGCAATTTTCAGCTTCTCACATGAGTCAGCACGAAACGTTCCTTCTTTTAGACAATCCCGATTTTGATTTGAACCACACTCGTTGCGATGACTGACAGAAATAAACCCACATCTGTCAGTCATAGTATGTTGTGGCTTATGCGATCCAAACTGTTCTTCTGTAAGAATTATGAAAAGGTAATAAAAGAATCTTGGGAAAGCCTACATATTCGTATCTGTAGCCTGTCAATCCTTACATGGGTGTTACTTTTAAGAAAAGGGAAGGTTGACATTATGAATCGCTTTATTCTATTGTTGAGCTGTGTTGTGGGTGGAAGAATCATTCGTTTCTACTTCTTACTTGTAGTAGTTTTTTTTTATCTTTTGACTCCTTTTTGAGGTCTTAATATGTAACAAATTCAAAATATTGACTTTACCAAACAACCGAAATGAGAGATATTGTTTTTTAGTGTTTCAGTCGCTAATAACTGGAAGAGGAAACTATATTTCCTACATTAATTGAACAATCTCGAAGTTTAAAACGAATTCGAGCCTCTAGTACGAAATATTTTATAACTTTTAAACGAGATATTCTTGTATATATGTATAAAATTTATTTCGTGTATCTTGGAGACTGCTCTAATGGTTTGTATCAAATTTTATGTTTAGATAAGGTTTTGATTTTTAAGTTTATCTATATAGGTGTCTTTCCTGAAAAAAAAAACATTATTTTCACAAACACACAAACATTTTTTTTAACTAACTGTTAGAGACTTTTTCTATCTTCTCCCATGCTGGCAATGTCATATAGCGAGTGCATCTCGTAAATGCTTGTGATACTTGCATTGTTGCCATAGGATGATAACCTACTGGTACCTTAAAATTTTGTGAGATGGCGCTATATAACATTATCCGAATCCGAATACGTTTTTAGCGGTTTGTGATGAGCGAGAGTAGAACCTGGGACCTTGTGGTTCGCAGTCCAGTAACGTAACCTGCATACAAAAGCATATGTTCGTGTAGCGTAGTTGTTAACTGACTTATATGCTATTCACTACACGTTCATCTCATGTACTACTCCAACAATGCAATTATTTTGTTAACCAATTCGAATAACATGTTAAACTAAATGCATTCATAATTTTTATCTAAATGACCATTTCATATGTAGATAAGATTGAATAATATTCATATGTAATCAATATGTTATTTGTATCTAAATATTTTCAAAAAAAAAAAAAAAAACTGCCGTGTGAAGTTTGGTTTTTCGGGTTCTCATAGCATTATAATGGTTTAGGGTCCGTTCATCATCTTACTTTACTCAGCGAAGTATACAAAGGAAAAGTATTATAATTGTTAAAATATTCGAACACGAAACTTTGATTAACTGTTTTGACAATCCTAAGTTCGAAGATTTTTTTAATTATGTTAATCCGTCCGTCTGTGAACTCAATAACTGTAATAAAATAGGTACATGAAATTTAGTATATGGACTTGAAATCAAATGTATCAGCTTCTGTCAAATTTAGAACACAATTCATCCAGAGAAAGTCTGTCTCTCTAGATTTGCAAGTGCAGGTGAACACAAGAATTAGAAAATATAAAGAGCGATGCTGATAAAATTTGTTGCAGATTTAGCTTCTAAAATGCAGACCGGCGTCAAATTTTGAACCAAAAAATTTTCATTTTTCAAGCTCTTTCAATCCGAAAAATATATTTCTGGAATTATGCGTGCAAATATAAAAATTCAAAAATGCTTTGAGTCATAGGGATGAAATTTATCATACAGTCTCTACTCCGAATTTGTAGTTTTGCACAAAATCCATTTAAATAAAGTCTTTGTCCAGCTGTCCAAATATAACTACCAAATGAAGAGATAAATAAGTTTTCGTACACAGATTTAACATTCAAAATGTAGATATGCATCAAATTTGGAATAAAATTCGTCAAAGTATTTACTTGCTGTTGGTCGTCTGTGCTTTCACAAGCATGCAAGGGCGGCAACTCAAGAATGCAAGGACATAAATGTATGAAATTTGGCATGCGATTTTGTGATGACTACAGTTGTAATTTTGTGTCAAGTTTGGGTTTCAATCGGTCCGAAAAAGACTCCAAAATACACATTTACTCTTCTGATGCTTTTATATTAACTGCATTCCAGTAATTGTCAAAAAAGAAAATCGTCAAAGATAGCAATCTAATCGGCATTTTCCTAAGTATTGCTCGCAAATGGCTTATGGTTAATAATACATAAGTATATTTATTAAAGAATATGTGAGAAAGTTCCGAGGAGACCAGCTGTTTGAATGCACGTTGTCGCTTCTATATGAGTGATTTTTTTTTAAAAATATGAAAACTAGCCGCCTTTAGCTACTATCTTGTTGGAATGGAATGTTGATTTTATTGCTTATTAAATTATTAATACGAAAGTCTTAACCCTTTCACTACTAATCCGGCCCAACCGGCCGTTTAAATTCGGTCTTGACTGGTCAGTTTCTATTTTAAACGAAGAGTGCAAAATGTAAAGCAATGAGACCTTTGATCATAACTCGTTTTACATCCTATACCTCTCAAATAAAAAGTTCGCAGGTCTGCCAGACCGGATCAATAGTGAAAGGGTTAAAATTTTCACTTTGCTATTTGATTAACAATAATGGATTTAATGGAATCGGCCTACTACAAATCATTGCGCTCATAAATTAGAACGTGTATATTTGACGAAATAAAAGCAAAATTGGAAATGCTACTTTTATTGTTGATATCGAAGAAAAGTTATTTCTAAGTTTTAATATTAGAAAATGCGTGTTCTTTTGCTAATTGAATAGTTTATTAAGGAAACAATCAAATTTGTTTGTTTGTTTTATCTTAATAAAAAATATTGTTACATAGTGCGTATCAATTGATTTTCAGTATTATTATTATGAAAAAGATAATTCTTGATAATAATAATATTCGTGATAATTATTATTACGATCAGTATCTATTATCGAATCTAATTTTTAAAATTTAATTCTATGCATAGTAACATTAAGTAAAATAATACTGAAATAAAATTTATAAAACGAAAGCGATATTTTTTTTTTCAGATCGTACAAAATCAATTTTGTGAGAATATTTTCAGAAAATACAGCTTCTTAAAAACAAAAAAAAGCCGTTTAATTTTTTTTTATTAAGTGATATTTTAATTAACTTTTATGTAAAAAATTCGCTGCGATTTCCTCTTGCCTTAAAGATTATGATTGCCTGCTTTCATAAGATCGAACAAAAACTGAAGGTTTGTATCAAAATCGTACATTCATCTAAGTATAAAACGTTAGACAAATCGTGTCTAAAGCATTTTCATGTTACAATACTTTATTTGTTATTTATTTCATGTTACAATGATTTATTTGACGATCTAAATCGCCAAATGTAACTAGAATTTTATAACTCTTAAATGTTTCCATGGGAGCTTGGCGAATGACTCTTTCAGAATTCTATCCGAAATGCTCATGAAATTCAAAGCTCGAAACACGTATACCATTTATAAAATCATTAAGTTCTTTGGTATTCATTTCATTAATCATTAATATACATTAATCATGCTGTATGAATGATTAATATCAATTTACATAATTTGAGGGTAGGTGTAGTTTTTGCGTAGAATCTAATTTTACTACTCTGCAAACATTCATTCATTACCCTCAGACGATTAATTATGCGAAAACACGATTGTCTTCTTCAAAAATTGTTTAAGAACAAAAGAAATCTGCCCAACAAATACATCACGTCTTCATGTTATATAAAAAAATCAGTAAAAAAAAAAAATCCCGTAACACGAACAAGTTTCTTTTAATCGCGCCTTTTTTTTTCCCCCTGCTGTCTCTTTTTTTTATCTTTCGTAGTCACGTTTTCCTCTCAAGAGTAATTAAAGTGCGAAGTATTCATGTCCTTGTGGTGATAAATAATTCATTGAATTTGCATTTTTTTTTGTAAGTCAGTGTGGGTTTTCTGATATGAGTTATCTTTTATATTTTGTACTTTAAACATGACTAGTTAAAGTGTTACAATACTGATAAATTTTTAGTCTGAAAAATAATTAAATTGCTAATTAGCCTGCATCTACCAGCTGTTCGCCCACTCTATTAATAGCATTAATTTAGTAATGTCAGTCAACTTTGATGTATTACACCTTATTATATTAAAAGAAAGTTTTGTTTTAAATTACACTTGCATAATAGAGCATTCTGATTAGTGAACTATCGGCACAAAGTGGCAAAATGGTTGTTTGTGATGCCTTTCAAAAATGTGATGCGAGACAGTCCACAATTGGAGACGCATCCAAACTTTTAGACTTTTCAAATCAAATAAATAAATACCAATATTGGTACAATTAATGAACAGAGAAACTCTATCATGATTTTTTACTTTCTCGTACACGAAGTGTTATAAAGAAATACAGTAATCATAAACTAGATTTGAGACATTTAAAACCTTCCTGAGGCCGCGGTGGCTTATGGTAAGGTCCCGCTTTCGGAATCGGAGGGTTTTAGGTTGGAGATCCGATTCCACCGAAGAACCGTCGTGTAAGCGGGTCCGGTGCACATTAAATCCGTCGGGGTCAAGCGTCCTGCCGCTGGTATGGTGTAGACAATGAAGGCGACACCAGCTCAGGTGTCGTCTTCATTATCTGACCGCAGTTCAAAATTAAGAGGTCCGTCCGAAAATAGCCCTGTGTTGCTTTAAAACAAAACGTTAATATAATTAAGCTAAACGAAACGAAAACCCCTGAATCCATAAAACGTATTTTTAGTACTGTCTCTGAACATGATGGAACATTGTCTCGAAACTAAAAAGTACTTTGAGCTGGTGCTGGTCGTATGAATAATGGTATAGGGACTTCCAACCAAATCTGTTGATTTCTATCAAGTTTCGAACATCTATATTTTTTATGCTAAACATGCCAGACAGCTTTTATAATAAGCCAGACAGCTTTTATCTGTCTGGCTTATTATGTTTTCAGTTATCAAATTCACTTGCCCTCAGACAGACAGACTTTTCTTGGAGGAATCCATTCAAGGAAAGTGTCTAGTTGTCTGAGCGCAAGTAAACTCGATAACTAAAAAATGTAAAGAGCCAGACAGATGAAAGCTGGTGCATAGGTTTAGCATCCGAAATGTAGATTCTTATCAAATTATGGACCAATTATTTTTGCAAAGCAAAATAAGTTTAAAGTTTTTCAATAGGCATTATTGTGTTTTTATATCAACGGAAGTTATTTCCCTGAACTTTTGTTCACGGCCATGCCTAGAGTGCTTAGATATTTATTTTTAGGCTCTCGCCTATGAGATTTGCATAATTTGTATCATAATAAACAAAAAAAACCCACATGCCTGTTATTAACCGCATGACATGGGTCTTTTGTAAATATTGTTCACCAAACACTTTAATAAAAGAAAAGCACCTGCTCTTTATTTTGTGTTTCGGTAACGTTCATTTTATATAATTGTGTAAATATTTTTAATTATTCGTATATTATAGCTTTTTTTTATTTTAAATAAAATTGTAAATTTTTTATTGCAATTTAATTGTGTTGAAAAATGCAGCGGAGAGATCAATTAAGTCTTTCCGAAACACTAAAATTACTTCAAGCATTGTCCTCTTATAGTGAATTTGTTCATATCACCTTGTGGTGCATCTTGGATCCTGCTGTGTCTACTACATAAGCATAAAATAGTTTTTTTTTTTTTAAATTCAATAGAGATTTTATTCATTTTCGCATTTCAGTGCAATGCTCAATTATTCGCACTTTTCAAATCTCTAGCGGTCAGTATGCTATCTGATGAGACATCCCCAGAATAAAAACGATAAATGCAATCTACTCGAAATTTAACCTGTGTACTCTTAAAGCCTAAATCGGTAATAAGAGGCCTAAATAGGTGCATATTTTTTCCTCCCCCACCCCATTCATTTTTAAAAAATTACTTTTCGCGTAATTCTCTTTTTTTACTGACAGTTAATACCAAGTAGCAATAAGATAAAATTTTATAATGCTATGTAAATAATAATATATAAACCATTTTTGGACTTGGACTTTCTCTAAACTAGCATTAATTTCTAAATGTTCCACACTTTTAATTTAGTTTTTAATATTACTAAATATTTAAAATTAATTTTTTAATATAACATTAATTACTGCACACAATCTGGAACTGATTGGAAGATATTTTTTAAAAAATCGATGCCAACACAAAAAAATTTATTACTATATGAACTTTTAAGTTTGCTTATACATCGAAATTTAAATGTCCTTCACGTCCTACATGCCATGCAATTAATGATTTACATTCTTAAATTTAGCTATTAAGAAAATTATGCGGAATAATTTTTTAAATATGAAATTTAATCAGAATAATTTATTATTTGGAAAAATTAATTTAAACATAAAATTAATTTAAATTATTATAATTTCACATGACATATCTAATTATAAAATATTTAAATTATATATCATTTGCATGACAAATTAATTACTGCAGATACTTTCATCAGGAAAATAAGTAAAATTAACATCTCAAAAAATGCACATATATGTATATCTAGGGGAAAAAATCACATCAATTTAAATCATTCATTTACATAAGAAATACATTGCATGCCAAATATGATTCGGAGATGTAAATGATCACATCCTCTTAATAACATGCACAAGAGAAAATTAGCATTCATTAATTGTAAAATGTCGTAAAAGGTTAAATTTTTGGTGAAATAATATAACTTTCCATAAATTGTTAACTATTGAAGTGACATATTAATCAAATTGTTATCACAATAACTATATCTATTTGTTGATTAAAAATTACATATTTAGTTATCATATTTGTGAATTATAATTTTATAGTTAGATATTTTTAAAATACGAAAACTTGGCAGATAGATAACAAATATAGTATTCTGTTTTAGTATTAGAAAAATTAATTGAAATATACTTATTAAATATGTATGGTTCTTTGATTTAAAAATCCTTATATAGCCCTACCACAAAAATATTTAAAAAATTAAATGTCATTTATAATGTTTCGGAAGTTTTGAATGACATTTTTCTAAATTTGCTGAGATAATTTAATACATTGTGGCATAAATATATTGGTTTCCAAAAGTTAAGGCCCAGCCTATTTTTTCTAAACTCACCGTTTAAAAAATGACAGTAACTTTAAAATTCACAATTTATATGCATAATAGTAACGAAAACTTATGCAAAAACAATAGTGGAAGAAAATGCGCAGAAACCCAGCCTTTGTAATTTTGTGTGTAAGTTTTTGTATGATTTTTAATCTTCAATCGTTATTGACAGTTTCGCTTACAATACCTCAGGAGAGTTCTAAGATGTTTAGGTGAAGACGTTTACCGGATTCGCTAAGATGACGGCTGGTCGGATGAATGGAAATGGGGTCACAAGCTGGTGCTGCTGGGCATCTCAATGTGTCTCATAGTGTAGTCAAATATAACTTATAATATACTTTTTAATTAACCTGGACAGACACAACTTGTAATTAATCCTTTCCAGCCCGATGTGGTTATGAAAGGATTAAAAATTAAGTGCTACTTTTCGACTTCTATGGTTCTGAAATGAAGCCGTCAATATATTAATGTTCTGAGACTTGCATATCTAAATTGAGACGTACATGATATAGAAAAGTCATTTTAAATGCTCTATCAAAGGTAAATTTGGCTTATTGTTATCAAATTTTGCGTTTAGGGGCTAAGTAAAATTTTTGAAAAACTTTAATTTACTTTAATCGAAAAATTAATCAATGTTAGCAGTTTTTCTCTGTAATTTCAGAACGTATTACTGCACAAAGACCATCTCTACTCCAATTTAATAGTAAAAAAAAACGTAAAGTACCAATTTTATATTACTGCTATATAATTTTTCAATTATTCCCAGTGTTATTACGGGCCGCGGTGGCTTGGTGGTAAGGTCTCGGCTTGTGAGCCGGAGGGTTTCAGGTTCGAGACCCGATTCCACCGAAGAACCGTCGTGTAATGGGGTCTGTTGCACGTTAAATCCGTCATGCCAAACGTCCTCCCGCTGGTGTGGTGTGGAGAGGGGGTGCCAGCTCAAGTGTTGTCCTCGTCATCTGACCGCGGTTCAAAATTACCCCAAATAGCCCTAGTGTTGCCGTCCCAAAATAGCCCTAGTGTTGCTTTACAACGGGACGTTAATATAACTAAACTAAACCAAACCAAACCCAGTGTTATTACCGAATTTATATTCAGTATGGTGTGAAGCCTTAAATGCTGTGTGTGTGTGTGTGTGTGTGTGTGTGTGTGTACGGTTGTCGCTGCTGTATAGCTGAGATTAAATTTTAAAAATAAAGGTAATTAATCAAACGTAAAACATAACTTTGAAACGATGCTTCTAGCAGAAAATTCGAGTATTTTTTTTTTATTATTATTGAAACACAATTTCTAAAATATCAATAAGTTGACCAGAACATGAAAACGATTATAATTCATATTAAGATTAATTTTTTTTTAAATCCAATGATATATTCCGGATCATATATAATACAATCCTTCTATAAACATCCTCACACTTCTATGATTTTTGGTGCCTATAATAGGTAATCGAATTAAAAATTTATTTTAACAAAAATCAAAATTTAATCTATTTGGCTAGTCATTTCTTGATTGGGTAGTCAGAATCTTTATTTAATTGATTTTTATATTTATGCACTAGACTTTTTTAAACCTTCAATACATCATGTAGCCATTTGGCTACGCATTTTTATTTCCATTTATAAGCCATTATTATTTCCAAGTTATTTTCAAAGGGCAACAATGAGTGATTGGAAATCCTTTTTTAAATGCATTTTGACAAATATTTGCAAAAAACACCGATATATGATAAAAGTGGAACTAAAATAATATTTAAACTGGAAACTTAGAAAAATACCAAGATTTTTGTTGTATGAATAATTCTACCCTTAAGAATACTATCAAAATATTTAATTTCCAATGTAAAAAATTCATTAGTATAAAGGGACTTTTATTACAAATTGGTATAACATGATTTATGTCCCTGGGATATCGCTTAATTCACAATGTAGCCAGTTGGCACATTTCAATTGCTTTTTAAGATTTCACCAGAAAAAAACCCCCAAAATTCTTTTAAAATTTCCTAAATTATATACAGGTATTCAAAACACATGTATTTTTCTTGGGGAAAAAAATGAAAAGCCATGCATTCTAGGGTTAATTTGTTACAATCAAACAAACATATCTCATAATGTCTCCCTAGAAACAATGCAATTCTGTTCTCAAAGCCGTATTTCAAGAAGTCAGACTCATTCGCGTTGTAGGTACAGATAGATATACCTGTTTCTACAGAAGCTTTTATCTCCTTATCATCAAAAGCGCGTAATGACGATGGAAGCCAGTGCTTTTATTTTTCTTCGCCAAGTCAACTCCAATCTCCCAAGCAAGCATTCGTGGTATTTCATACGTGAGAAGAATGACTCCGTTGTGGGCAGCTTCCATCCGAGTGACAGAAACAAAACAAGTCTGAAATTTGACCTTCCCTCCTGTAAATTATTAAGTTATTTCATTTGCATTTCGACCTTTCCGCGCGCTTTTCCTCCTGTGGGATTGTTCTGCAATTAGAGTAATTGGATACTTTAACATTCTTATCATTAACAGCTGTGGTAGAAATGCTTCTAATTATCAAGCGCGCTATAATTAAGAGACCGCTCTTGTACTTTGGTGCGTGCCCAAATGGTTTTGGGATGCATTTCGGCGGAATTTTAAGTCATTTTCGGACGGATTTTTATGTGCATAATAATTAGTTTTATGTAAAGTATTATGCATTTGAGTTTTGGAGGAGACATTGTTGTTTTTGAGAATTCTTGAGAAAGCATAAATTAATTAAAAGGGGGGAAAATATATTCGTTTTTTTTTTTTTCACCTTGAATGAAAGAAATGCTACTTTCTAAGATAAGCAGTAATGAATCTTTTTTCTTTATTTGCGTTTTTATAGTTTGACCAATTTTATTCCATTTTAAAATAATGTTTGTTGATTAAAACTAAGAGTGCAGTAGAATTCCCCTTAATTATTACAATGTCCAGATTTTCATACAATTTTTTACTTTCTCGTATATGTACTATAGAGAAATTTTAGTGATCGTCAAAAAATTCGAATTAGAGAGTTTGATGAATCTTCACATTTTAGACCACCCTGAGTTCGAAAACTGTCTTTGTCCACGCATGTGGACAAAGATAACTCAAAAACGCTATGAGCTAGTTGGTTGAAAAATGATATACCGCTTTTACTCTAAATTTACAGATTTCTATGAAGTTTCGAGTAAAATCTGTTTAGAAGAACTTCGTTTGTCCTGCTGTTCGAATATAAGTAAATACGATAGCTATAAAATAAACAATTAGATGAGATTCGGTACACACATTTAGCATCTAGAGTATAGAAACCAGCCAAAGCTTGAGCCCAAACCAAGAGTGGGTTTACCGCCTGTCAATCTGTACTTTCAGAAACATGTAAACGCAATGACTTAAGCATATCAAATTTAGATATGATATGTAGCGGCTTCAAGTGCAGTTTGGGTCAAATCTTTGTTACAATTGATTGAGAAAAAGGCATCAAATGCACAAATTCGATTTTCAGATACTATTAACCACATGCCGAGTATTAATCGCCAATCTGCTCGCCAAGGGTAACAAGATAGGTTCAATAAAAATGCTGAATTCACGCCAAAAGTTAATACCTATTAACTATTCTGTGGTAATGTCATGTAAGGCATTCTCGGCATGACAAATTTATTCGAGAGTATGCGAGAAAGTTTTGAGGAAACCAGTCCCACTGATTTTGACAAGAGATTCTTACGTTTGACTTATTATTAACGGGCCTTTTTCTTTCTTGGAATGATAGGAGAAAAATACTGTAATCATTAAGAAATTCGACCTAATGTTTGACTACAAATCTTTTGATTCAGCAAAATCTGATTTAAAAAAAACACACGTTGTCTGTTTATTTAAGTTATTGTATTTATACATAGATAGTTCGGATAACGAGTTATACTTTGAGCTAGATAGATAATATTTGATACATGTTTTACACCAAATTTAGAAAGTTCTATCAAATATTGGACGAGATTCATTAAAAAGTTTATCTTAGAGCAAGTGGACATGATTATTACAAATGCTAAAACGCTAGATGAATAACAAATACAACAACAGTTTTAACATTTAAATTGTATTGAATTTTAAACGAAATCCATCGTAGAACTGAATGACAACCGGGATGTGTATTCTCATTCATATTAATGCGATAACTAAGAAGGACTACAAATAAGAGTTCAAAAAATATAAATTTTTACTTTAATAATTATATTTAATTATTATATTAAAATAAATAATAAATTTTTAAGGAAATTTTTTAGTGCACATTTTTAAGTAAATCAAAAGTAAGCGAATCTTAATAGAAAAAAGACACAAATTTCAAAACGTTTTATTTCATAATTCAAGTCGCTGATTTGCGGTTTTGCTAGTACTATTTGGCGAATAAAATCTGAACTAGCAGGGGTGATCTTCCCTAAATTTCCTCGCACACACTCCAATACGTCTTATTTCCCTTCTACCATAATCAAAAAGTGGATCTTGGATCAGGTCACGAATTTGTGCAAGTTTGAGGTTCGAACTCGCTACGTTAGGGTTCATAGCCGAGTAACAAAGCCACTAGATAAAAGTGTACACTCCTTTCCGGAGGTTGTTATCTGGCTTATGAAGTTACCACCACAAATTCATTACGTAGCTGTGGTAAAAAAGAAGTTAAGAAAAATAGATCTTTGGACAAGAAAAGAAAATAGATCTTAATGAAATGGTATTCGATATGCCATGTCCCAAACCTCCAAGTAGCTGTTTCGGCTCCACCGCCAAAAGGAAGATGAAGTGAGGAGAGAGAGGGAGGGAGAGGGAGAGAGAGAGGGAGGGGGGTTTGTGTGTGATCCCGGCAGGAGCACAGGTGGGAACTACTCCGGGAAATGAGTTCGAATTTAAATTGGATAATACATAATAAGTGAATAGTCATCGATCATTTAATCCATATGATATAATAAATGTGTTGCTAAGAAAAGTGTCAGCACTTGTGTCAAGGCACGTGACACGATATTTTCGCCAAAACTCGACTTTTCAATATAGGCACCAACCTTGATAGGATTCTAGATATCAACAAGTAATGAATCAAATTATTTCCATGACAAAATAATGGATAAGATAATGTTTCGTTGCTGACAAGTGGGCATTGCTAACAAACAGGGATCGTTTAAATTTTTTTTTTAATAAACCAGAAAAACAAGTCCGAGAAGGGGAAATTTCGTAAAGCAAAATGGATTGAAATTCTGTAAAAACGTATTTTAATTTTTAAGAGCAATTCTATCAAAAAGCATCAATCTTTAAACGATGCAATTTATTTCTCATAAATAATAAATGCATAATTATAAATATTTATTATTTATGAGTAATCAATTATATATAATAAATGTATACTCAATTCTAACGACGTATTAAAAGTAAATAGGAAGAAAGCAGTAACAAAAGAAAATAGTAACTCTAATAAGCAATATTTCATAAATTCTACAAAACGGAAATCAGCGTGTCATGAGCTTGTTGCCATGGTTTCCTTTTTAGGAAACATGGATATAAATGTAGCTGTCTTTATGAAAAATATTACTCTAATAAATGAAAAGCTCAGTTTTTAAGAAATAATGATTTGAAAAGGAAAAATATATGGCTCGTGCTGACATAAATATAACATAGTGGCAGTTAATATAAATAATTTCATTAAATTTAAAAAATAAAAAATATTTTATTAATCCCATTCGCAATATCGATTCTATGATTCAAGGGTCAAAATCAGGAATCCATAAAAGGCACTATTGCAGTGAACGGATTGAAGCTTGTGAAAAAAGAGATCTTGAAACATGCAACTGTACTTTTTTCGTTGAAAAATAACGAATTCTTTTATTTAAATACAACTTCTAAATTTATTCCTTGAACTGTGATTTTAAATACATTTCCTATTAAATGACAAACATATTTTCGGGTATTTATAATTCCCACCTGTAAATCAACGGAGAGGACGCTGGTGATACTTACAACTCGTCAAGTGATTTTTATATTTTAAATTAATTGTTACTTTAACTTATATTGAAATATAGAGAATTTTATAATTTGATACACGAGTTCACACGTTATTTCAACCCAAGGATTTAAAGAAACCAGTGCCATCTTTGAAGCTTTATGTCAATGTTTTTCTTTTAGCCTAAATTGATGAGAAATGTTTTAATTTCACTTCATAAAAAAAGATTCCCACGCTGACATACATGCGAAAAGCAAAATCTCCCCCCTCCCCAAGTAAAAGATATAATTAAAATACCACGGTAAGTAACTAAAACCATGGTTTCAACGTTTCGACATTAACTGTGCTTTCACAGGGGCACCCTTTGGTAGCTGAACCATACACTCTTTCGTATCCCCAGAGTTGACATGCTAAGGTCCGTTAATTCTTTCAGACACTTTCTCAGATTTTGACAAGCCTTTGCTTGTTTTACTTACGAGCAGCGGAGAAAAGTTCATCCCCCCCCCCTTTTTTTTTTTTTTTTTTTTTTTTCTGCGGTCGGCAAAAGTTTGACTTGGCAGCTTCAACGGAGGTTTCTACCCCCTTTTTTTTTCTGCTTGGATTTTGAAAAGTGCGGCTTCTTTAAAAGGGCAGGCAGACCCTTCAAACTACGTTAGTAGAATAAGTGGCCTAAGTGAACACCATTTGCTCGAGGGGCAATAAAATTATTTTTAGTTCGGTCTCTGCGGACTTGGTGGTGTGCGCGTCGTGTTTATTTAAACTGGGAGGTTGGAATTATATGGGATGTCGTCGTGAACGTCGGGTTTTGCTCGTAAATAACAGTAGAAGGTAGATACGAATGGTGCTTTTCTCTGAGTCAGATAGCAATAACATATCCGTGAGTAATAAGACATGACCGTCTGCAATGCTGGCTCTTTTTTTCCAAGTCCCGAACAAGAATAACTGTTTATTCACTTTGACATTAACATGCAATAAGAAGCTTAAAGAAGATGCTGAATCTGGAAGAACACGGGTTATTATTACTATCCTTGTTGTATTATTACTATCCTTTTTTTAAACATAAAATGCTCTTGCAATATATGTTGTTATAAACCTAGCTACTGCATGAAATTCGTAAATTTTAGAATAAGTATTGCTTATCTCAAGGACAACATTCTGCATTTGTTCAATGACTCCATTAGTATCCATTTATTTTTAAAATGTACGTGATCATAAATGTAATAGATATTTTTAACTTCCAAAAGTGTAGGGACGCTAGCGCAGCTAAATTAATTCTATTTGAAATCTCAATAAAATTCAAAATTAAAAAGATTTTTATGTCCTGATGATGAAATTAGAGCTGTAAGCAATATTTCAAACAACTTGATTCCTAATTTAGAATAGCAAGGGTCTTTTCTTTGGTACATACTTTTATACTTATACAGTGTGGTACCACTTTGTGTTCAGTTTCATCGTATAGCAAAGATAATTCATAACGTGTTTTGGGCCTCTTCCGCAGACGAATTTTACAAAGAAAAATTATTGTAATTACCAAAAAAAAAATCATACCCCAGTTTTTGAGGAATCTCTATGTTTCAATTTTCCCTGAGTTTGGAAACACATTCTTGGAATTAAGTTTGACTGTGAGCACAGTAACTCAAAACCGCTTTGAACTATAAAGGTAAAAATTTGATACATCACTTTCGCACCAAATTAGTACATTTCTATCATATTTTGAAGGAAATTCATTCAGAGGAAGTCTGGCTAGCTGGTCAGCTAAGTCAACACGATAATTACAAAATGAAGAGAGCTAGAAGGATAAAATTTGATTCGCAGATTTAACATCAAAAATGTAAATATTGTTACGAATCTGTAATGCTGCTTCCCAGCATAGTTGGTTCCTCCATCAGAAAGAATGTTTTACAGTCATCGGTATTGGACGGAGTCCGGTGTCGCGTCGGAGGGTCCCGGAGCTTGGCGACTATTTGGCGCCAAAATAGATTATACGCGAAACATCGAATTTTCCCGATCCGTCCAGTAGGAACCGAGTTATGCCTCGAACGTTCCTGATTGGTTGAGAGGCGTCTAGCCCCGCCTCCTGAGACCTATAAAAGGAAGCGGCCGCAGCTGCTAGGGCAGAGTAGTCGGAATCGACAGAAAGAACTAGCCTTCCAGAGATTAGCGGAGCAGCGACGGAGTCAAGTGAGTGCTGAATTAAGTTGTGCGCTACGGTCTGCATTAGAGTCTGTTGTGTGCTGTTGTCTGCACGTCTCGGCTGAAAATAATTTAGTGCTGTATATAGTTGTCGTCTTTGTGTTGTCCTGTGTGTCTTCGTGTAAATAAACGTCGTTGTTTCATTTTCTACTGCCGCCTGCTGATTGAGTGTTCTCCACACCATATAACTCCCACTATCCAAACGAACCCCGTAAATTTCGTAACAATGTCTATTAAATTTAGGACTAACTCCACCAAAAGTGTTGACCGTCTATCGGTCTGTACTTTCAGAAACATGTAAACGCTATAACTCAAAAGTACAATGACTTAAATATATAAAATTTGACTTTATGACTGCATTTATAATTATGTGTCCAATTTTGGTTTCTATCGACGGGAAAATAAAAAGGATGTCCAAAAATACAGATGGAATGCTCTGGTTAATGTACCTTAACCACATTCCATCAATGAGTCGCCAAAAAATCACAAAAGAACGCACGCTACTGGGTGTAATATTAACCTCAATGGCCATTGTTAACAATTCCTAAGTACATTTATTAGAATATAGACGATAGTTTTGGAGTGGCAATCACTTCTTTTATTATATTACCTAAAGGGGATAAATTTGAATCCATGTATAACCAATTATTTATGAAATTAAATCTTCAAAAACATGTTTTGCCGATGCGGTAAACTTGTGAATTGGATCCTGTCACAAAAAATATTTTTAAATGCAATGCCAGGGTCGTACATAAATCAATTTGAAAGCTTGATCAAGACTACAATTCAAATTGAAAAAATCGCGTTGCTTTACTCTGTTGTATATATTAAATTGTTGATTGTGCAATGTGAAAGCTAAATTTCCTAGCGCAAAGCATAATTGTTAGAGCGATTTTATGCATGTACTTTCAATACTTAATTTATCTGAGAAGATTATTAAAATGAATTAGTGTGATCCATCAAAGGATATTTCATCATGCTTCTCGTTTTGGCATCACGGTTACGCCTACGGCAACGGACCTTGACAAAAAATGAAAACAATGCAGCTTCATGTTTTTCCCAATTAATTCTTAGCATACTAATTGATTTTTTCTGGGATTTTCATATGTCCAAAATTGGCATGTTTTCAAAGAATTTTTGACTTTATTTTTGTAAAGTGAGGAATCGGAAATGATTAGTGCTACAAGGGATATTTCTTAAGGACAAAAAATATACACTCCCAAAATATGTGTCCATCTCAAACACCTGCTTACTTGTAATCAGACAATTATTTTTACATTCCATTCCATTCTAGATGTCAATTAATTAGGTAGATTCTTAATATCACTACTATATAGGGCAGTGGTTCTTATGATGGGACTTCTAGGAAATTGTTGTACTTTTTTTCATTAGAACCCACAAATCGTCTTGTTGATGAAAAACGGGTTAATATCTTTTTTGTTTTAAATTATGAACTGTTTGACAGAAAATATCGCATACTGTATACAATATATACTGTATACATATTGATACGCACAAGTTTTTGTTACATGGATAACTTCTTAAAGGAACTAGGGCTCGTTTTATTGACTTATATTTTATCTTGACTATTTTTAGCATTGTTTTTGTGATATCTATATAAGATAAACGCTTTTTCCATGTTATCTTGTAAATACGTTAACTAGAATAATTTTGAATGTATTTCAAATGGATTGGGATAATCTGCTTTTGGATAAAAGCTTCCTACAATGAAACTTATTGATTTATTTTACATGGATTTTTATGGGAAAAAAACTGTTTCACTTAACAAGTGTTTCGTATTGGAAATAAAATTCAGGAACTAATTATGTTCCACAGTAAATCTACTGACTGTTTAAAAATTTATAACATTTATATTGGAATGTGTATTTAAATAACTACTTGTTTTAAATATTTTATTTTAACAATGATAATGTGCACATGCTTTAAACTATCAACTGATACTAGAAAACTCACTTTAATAATTAAATTGCATTTATAAATCATCAATGAATAAGAGATTATGTTTTCGGTCTTTCTTGAGAAAAATATTCCTATTTTGTAATTCAAAAAATTTTGAAATGTTAGAAAAACAATACATCTAACGATAAAATAAAAATGATTGTTAGTAATAAAGAAAGAAATGCGAAAAAAATCTTTTGCAAAAGAAATCCGCAATATGTATACAAAAAAACCAAGTAAACGTCAATAAATATTTCTAAGATAAAATATTTAATTTTGAATGAAAATTTTCTAATTCAAGAATATGAAAATTAAAAAACTTTTTAACCAAATAAAATAATAAATATGGATTTCAATCTTTAAAAAATTCAACATTTTTTCCCTTAAATTTGTGGTTAAAAAGAAATGCAGAAATATTTGTTCAAAAAAATTAAATTTTCTAAAATTAGATAAAGTATGAAGATATTTGATTTGCAATTAATATTTCTAGATAAACTTGCAGTATCATTCAAACTTTTGTGCTAAGTACTTCATACTATAATTTCACTTGCTTCAGAATAATCTGGAATTTTAATTTCCTGCTGCTTCCAACGATAGAAAATGGCGCGTAATAAAGTTCTGGAATTTTCTGAAATAGAACTTCCATATCTTATTAATTGCGCTGAACCGAGTTAATCATAGTACGAAGCTAACGCTTAAACTTTGAGACACTGAAATGTATTTAATTTCATTCGAGATGCAACTGTATATTTGATATGACGATTTTAAATTAAAATTCCTTTTCTTTTCCGTACATTAAGAAAATAAAGTTCTAAAATAAGAACTGGCAACACCTGAGTATCTTGCCTTCAGTTTTTTGTTTGGTCTGTGATTCCAGAATGGATTCGATTTAATCTTCAGAATTAATTTTGAGTTTAATTATCTTGATGATAATAAAGCTGGATTTAATTTTCGATAAAGTCGTTTGGAAAGAAACAGTTTAATCTTTTGTTTTCTTTCACGAAGAAAATAAAAATTGTTCGCAGCATCGTTTGTTAAAATCAATTTTATTGAGTGTTGGTTTCAAGATGGAACAGTTTAAAGGAAGATTCTTAATTTTGTTTGGAATTTTGCTCTTCAGATGCAGGTATCGAAAGATTTTATTTTTATTTTGAAAGAAATTTTAATTGTTTTGAAGGCTTAAAAGCTTAAATCTTATTAGAGTTTTGAAAGAATCGTTCGCTGATTTTGTATTTAAACAATTATGATAAAATGCAGTTTTATCGAATTGTACTTTACTATCTCCTATTCTTTATCGTCCTTTCTTTGAGAAATATTTATTTAATCATCATTGTTTAGATGCAGTTGTATTATACAAATTTATTCCTTAACTATACTTCTTGAAAAATAACTGTTTCCCAAAACTATAAAAAAAAAAATCTAACATTTCTTTTCAAAAACTATTTTGTTGCATTATCGATTGTCTTTGGGGCTATGTAATGTTCGTTTTTTAGTATTATATTTCAATTTGCACTGTAAACTAGACATGGTACTTTTTTTACAAGCGTTGGATTGAATTTTTAACCCTTTGTAGTCGAATGTTTTCTCTCAGCCACCGTTCTAAACAGTACATCGTTTGGACATTTTGTTTATTTTTTTAATTTTAATTGTTAAAAATACCTACAGAATGTTAATATCAAACAGATTCATTTTTCAAGGAAACTCAACTTAAAGCAGCTGCATTTATTTATTTTTAGGTGTAATAAACAGGTCCATGTATTAAGTGAATAATTAATTATAATAATGCATCAAATTATGTTCCCGACTACAAAGGGTTAATAATGGATAAGAAACTGATAACATGAATGAGAGTAGATAACTGTCTGCTTTTATGCATTTTACTTCTACGTATGCCAAATATAAAAAAGATATTGAAAAAACTGTTCTCGCATAACAAGTATCGTAATCATTAAATAATTCTGCCATGAATTTTTGATTAATCATCATAGATCTCCATAAATCTGGAAATCGCATTTTTGAGATTACTTATCTGTGAACACGATAATTCAAAAACACATTAAACTAGGGGAATGAAATTTGGTATGTGATTTAAAACCTATTTGTTGATTTCTGTCAAATTTTATACGAAATTTATTAAAGAAATACCTATCTGCTTAAGGTCATGTCAACACCATAGTTCAAAAACTATCAAACTGTCTGGATGAAAATTAGTACATAATTTTATCAATTGAAATGTAACTAAGCTGTAAATGTTGGATCTAATGCATCGAAAAAATGAGCATCTGTCTATGAAAATAACTAATAAAATTTGGTATGAAGACATTTTCACATTTGGTGTTAAACCCACATATCAAATTTCATCTATTTAGCTCAAAGCATTTTTTTAATTATCCTGTTCGTTGACAGACAGACATTTCCAAAAAGAGATTCTCCGAGCCTAAAAATGTTTGAAATGTGAAGGTTCAAAATCTTGAGTTTAATTTTTTTTTTTTTTTACACGATTAGAATATTTTCTTTTTTTATGTGAGAAAATAAAAAGCGACATCTGTTGGATGAATAACACCGCACAAGAGCGACGAAAAAAATTTAAGAGCAATTTAAGCTGTTAAGAAATATTACAAATACTTAAATTTCAATTGGATTTAAGTTCCAGACTCTCAACAGAAGGTAAAATGAAGCAATCTAAAAATTCTCTTGTGTACTGTCTGGCCCATTTCCTGATATTGAACATCCCCAGATACACATTATTCTTTTTCGAATTGATGCTCATTTTACAAAATGCAACGCCAAACCAACTGCTCATTAGGTAAGTGGTCATAATGTAATGGCTTAGTGTCCTGTGCAAGAATTTAGAGAAGTAGGATTTACTTTCCACAGAAATTTCGTGTCTCTTCGACCGGATATAATTAATTTCTTTTTGAAAAAGATTTCAGATTTTATATTGATTGTTATATCCTAAAGTAAGAAAAAATTAGTAGACTTCTAGCTAAAATATATTCTTTTTTTTAAGATACTATATATATTTAATATCGTCTAATATTTCTATTTTTTTGCACGTAGCAAAAATTGCTAAAAACTGAAATGAAATCTTTGGCACTCATTTTATTGGAAATCTGCTTTCACCCGCATTGTTTGTTTCTCTATATTACCTTTGGTACGGCATTCCACCCCAACACCGTGCACGAAGCACATCGTTGGCTATAATACAATAAAAACGTTTTGACTATGATTATATTCTTTTTCTCTCTATATTACCTATACGCGAAAGTAAAAATGAACTTATTTGCATTATGAGAAAACAATAACTCAAGAAGCAGCCTCAATTAAGCATGCTGCACTTAGAAAAATATGTTATTCTTTATATAAGGAATAATAGCTTTCTATACATCTCATTCTTAATCCATTCAAATACTTTATACTCAATTTAGTAAATATTTTATGTAATTAATGAATTGATTCTTTTATGAAATATTTTGATTCAGTTTTATTCAGTTTGATTTGAATTTGATTTTCTGCAGAAACACGATTTACTCCCAAGGGAAATTTCATGACTTATAAATTGTATTTAAAAAAAAAAAAAAGTGGAGTTATCTCGCAAAAACTTTCTCGCATACTCTTTAATAAACTTCTCATACCAGAGAACATCTTGCATGGATGGCACTGGGGACAATAGTTACGGAATATTAACTTTTGGCGCGAATTTGGCATTTTTACTGAATTTATCGTATAATCCTTGGCGAGTTATTTGGCGATTAATCCCTAGCATACTGTTAATAGTATCCAAAAATAGAATTTCTGTTATAAACACGTTTTACTAAACCGATTGAAATAAAGATATGACATAAAACTGCACTTGTAATCAGAAAATCCCATAAATTTGATATATTTAAATCACTGCAATTTTGAGCTATTGCGTTTACATGTTTCTGAACGTACAGACCGACAGACAATAAACCTGTATTTAGATTTTGTTCCAAATTTGGCAAGTACCCGCAATATAGGTGATGAATCTGTGTATCGATTTTTATCTATCTAGATGTCTTCGTTTTATAATTATCATGTTATCTGATATTCGAACAGCCGGACAGACGGACTTCCTCCGAACAGAATTTACTCAAAATTTGATAGAAATCCAAAAATTTGTAAAGACTATATACAAAATTTCTACCATCTTGCTCAAAGAGTTTTTTTAGTTATCTTTGTCACGGATAGACGGACATTTTCCTAAAATGTGTTTTTCGAACTCAGTGAGGTCTGAAACGTAGTGATTCGTCAAAATCATGAATTCAAATTTTTTAATGATTACTGTACTTTCTCTATACTACATATACGAGAAAGTAAAAAAGAGTTGAAAATATAATACCTCAATGATAAAAATTACAGTTAATAGCACGTTTTAATTTTTTATAAAAATTTCATTCGCATCTCTATTTAACCCTAATCATTAATCTTTTATCTTTTTTAAAGTCGTATTTTACTATATAAAAGAATCCAATTGTCTCTTGTATCTATTCTTATTTTTTGTCTCACTTTGAGACAATAATTCCTAATTGAAAACCTAAAAATAACTAAAATAAAATAAAAAATAAAGTTCATCCATGATACATCGCAACTTGTCCAATAAAATCAGTCTAAAACACATTCTGTAATTGATGCTAAAATATTAAACCAGAAAAAAGAAGAAAAATGCAGCATATTTCAAAATACCATTTACCTTAATTGTCAGGTTTTGGAAAAAAGCTCTATTTTGTCTCAAAAGTAATTGTCCTTATGCTGTATTAGCACTACCACCATGTCTCTATTTTTATTTTCATTTTCATCCTGTAACAATAAATGTCAAATGAAAATACCGATCATTAGCACAAGCCATCTACTATCCTGTTTTATTCACTGTCGCATAACTTCCGGATCTAGAAACCATTTGTCTCCCAATCCAATTCACTGTCGTTTAATTGACGTTACGTTACCTAAGTGTCTGAGAAGCTAGCTGATGCCAGTTGGTCGACCTTAATTACAGTGCTGAGTAAGGCAATAAAGCAAGCCGACTTTTTATTTTTTTATCGTCTCCTCCATGGAAATATACGTCGATTACTTAACGGAGAGCTAACGACTAAGTACTTCCGTACTTCGTCCTCAGATATCTATTTTATTTCTACTCATTTCAACCCAAATCTGATGACAGTCCACGCACTATTAAGAGCTTTTCAAAGTATAAGAAGGTTTAGAGAAAAAAAAATCTGTCGCCACATGGCCTTTTCGTTCCATTTTTCCAATCATTAAAAACAGCTTAATGTTTTAAATCCGAAGTAATTAGCGATAAAATAAGCTCTAAAAGTGATTATTGTTTTGAATTGAGGGTGTTTCGCCATGGTAATCGTTCTGTTGATTTAAGGCACATCTATGAGGGTTGTTAAAAATAAATTTAAAGAAGATTCGAAACTCTTGTCCAGAACATCACAGCATGATAAAGTTATAGATTTGATTCTTCTATCATTATTTTATTTCCTGTAATTTATTCTTGCCTGTATGCTAGCGATAATGATTCTCAAAAAAAAAAAAAATGCATTCAATTTCATTGCAACGCGTGAATATAAATCCATTTACTAAAACAAAGAAAAAAGTGGTAAAAAACCATCTTGCAAACTATTAAAAATTAGTGGAAGATATAAGAGACATCACACACACACACACACACACACACACACACACACACACACACACTGAAAAGCTTTGGACACACACACACACACACACACACACTGAAAGAATTTGGAGAATTTTAAAGAGACGTAAGAATAGTTTGTGTGCAATAATTTCAAAAATTCTGAGAAAACAATGTAAAAATCTTGATTAATTTTTAACCTATAATCTGATTAAAATTTTGTAAAACCTTTTTTTATGGAGTATTTCTATCAAAAATGTAATTTTATGCTAAATTTGGTACCTTTTAGTCTCCTGTGAAGTGTTTTGCATAATTTTT
Organism: Argiope bruennichi; assembly: GCF_947563725.1. Taxonomy (NCBI): domain Eukaryota; kingdom Metazoa; phylum Arthropoda; class Arachnida; order Araneae; family Araneidae; genus Argiope; species Argiope bruennichi. Next base: position 30,201,352 of record NC_079159.1, on the reverse strand, counting down.
TCATGAATATTGCATCACTCTATTTAGAGATAATAGTGTGTCGGCCAATAAAGATTATTATACTAAGAAGTTTACCGCTAATAGAATTACTGCTTGAAATTTTAAGATTCAAATCAAAACACAGTTAAAAAATACTTTATTGAAAGGAACTATTATTATAAATTTCACTTCTGATTTTAATGATTTTAACACGTTTTTAACAACTGGCTTTGTTCTCTTTGTATTCAGCGTAAATTTGGTAATCTGTTTTAAACTAATTTCTCGATGAGTTGGAAAATTAAAACTTAGTTCAGATCTAGATGACAATGAAATCTATCGCTTTAATTCTTCTTTGTCTGTTCTGCATAAATTTTGCAATCGATTAAAAATTTTCGTTACCCACAGATGGCGCCATTCCAATTTCAACTTATCGAGAAGATAATTTAAAATCAATTATAATAATTTATTCACACATATGATTAAAAAGCAAAAAATTAATATACCGCATTTTTAAAACAAATTAAGAAGTATAAATCTCCTTTTAGCCTCATACAGTTATCCTGAATATTTGTAATTGTTAATTTTTAAAATTCATATTCAGAAATGTTCTGGACAATCTGGATGAGGGTAAGAGGAATTAATTACTTTATACATTTTTGTTAATTTTAAAAACGAGGTATATTAATTTTCTTATTTAAGTAATTATTTTATGTGATAATATTTATTGGCTAGCATATTAGATCAGTAAATTGTGTGATGTTTGGCGTAGAAGTTTTAGCTGAAAAAGAAATGCAAAGAAAAGGAAATATTATATTACAAGTTTTATAGTAATACTTCCAAAACAAAAAGAAACTTTTTTTTCCTGCAAATATTGAAGTAGAATAAATCATAAGCCACAGAGTGCAACAGCATACTAATCAGACAGAGGCATGACAGACGAATCAAGTCTAAAATTTTACCAATCTACCATATTTTTTTATTAGAAATCTGAACTAGTTTTAATTCACTGATGAATTAATACCCTGTAAAATAAAACCCCTATTTTGATTCGTTAATGCGGGTCACAAGGTTCCTAAAATAATCCATTAAAAAAAGATAGAATGCTTACAAATTTACAAACAAGTTAAATTGTTTAGTTGGCACAATCTGTTTTATGAATGGATCATTTGATTAAAAAGATTATGTAGAAAACTAAAGTATATTTCATAAGTTTATTTTATCAATTTATTACCAAATACGATTAAATCAATATAATTCATAAGCATTGTAATTATTCAGTATCTGTTTACATGTTGTAATAAAAGTAATGAATGCGTTTAGTATTCTTAATAACAGGTAATTGTTAACACTAACTTCAGTAATTATTCATAAGAACCTATTTAAATATTTTTTTTAGTATGAATAATGACCGATTATCATTAATAATAGGTTAATCGCATTTATCATAATAGATATAAAACATTTAGATATTTGGTGGCAAAAATGAGGTTAATTCATCTTTTTCAATAGGCTTGTTTTCAAAACAAAACCGATAACCATCTTCTGTTTCATAGTTTAAAGGATCACTGGCAAAACTTTGTCCAAGTAGCACAAGCCAGTAAAATTAAACTTATGTTACCCAAATTTTGTAGATAATCCTTCTATCTTATGAAGGGTGTCTCAAAATTAACGAAAGATTTGAATTTGTCCTTATTCTTGCAATAAAGTGTTGGCAACCCTAATAAAAAAACTATTTGACATCTGTTAATTTAAGGTTAGTAAAAATGGATCATTACACGATAGAACAATGTGTTAACACAAGATTTAAATTAAATAAAAAAAATAAAGTTTTTTTTTAAATTGTTATGTTTTTTATTGAATAGTAAAGTACACAGGATAGGGCTATGTATGGAATAATACACAGAGCAAATGGCCTCCACGGCTTTGCTAACACATACACGCTCTTTTATCTAAATTTTGCCTGACCATTTAGCATAAATGTGACTGAATTTCGTTGATGCATCTTTGAATTTCCTCCTTCAATGCACCCGTGCTTGTGGGCGTTTTGGAATAAACCTTTGACTTCAAATAATCCCATAAAATGAAATCCAATAACGTGATACCACATGGAGGGGCCAATCCTCAAATTTTCGAACTGTGTCCACCAGACTTTTATTATTTTTGAAATATTGTTCTATCGTGTAACTCTCCATTTTTACTAACCATAAACTATAAGCTGTCAAAGGGTTTTTTAATAGAGTTGCCAACACTTTAGTGCACGAATGGTAGCAAATTCAAATCTTGCGTTAATTTTGGAACATCCTTTACATTACTAATTGGCTTAAAAATAAAAGAGAGCACATTAAAATAACGTACTTTATTAACTGGATGGTTATTACTCCGCCTCTTTGAATAAATTTAATCTTATCTTTATTGCAACATTTATTATCACGCATGAAACTAAGAAAATAACATTGAAACCTATTCTCTTGCAATGTTTGAAATTCTTAATTTATAGAACAAACTGTTGGAATACGTTTAATTTTAAATAACAGTCGATTTCATCCTTCAAAGTTGAGCTCCAGATAGCTATTTTTAATAAGAAAATTCCTCAATTGCTTATGTTTTTAATTGTGATTTCTTAGAATCGGTTAGTAAGGTCTCGGCTTCGGAACCGGAGGGTTTCAGGTTCGAGACCCGATTCCTCCGACCGTCGTGTAAGATGATCTGGTGCACGTTAAATACGTCGGGGCCAAGCGTCCACCTGCTGGTGTGGTGTGGAAGTTTGGAAAGGGGGTGCCAGCTTCGTCATCGAACAGTGATTCAAAATTACTTCCATCAAAGAATAGCTCTAGTGTTACTTTAAAACGGGACGTTAATATAACTGAACTAAATTAAACATTAGAATCAGTTTATGAGGGGTCTAGTTGTTAATATTGCCGCATTGAAAAGAGGAAGTCGACTCTCCATGGCCGAATGGTCATAGCACTGGTCTCTTAATCGTAAAGAGAGATCGTAAGTTCGAATCCCGCTAGAGACAATGCAATTCATAGTCTGTGTAAATATTTAATTCCTTGATTTTATGTTTCCCTTTATTTCATGTTCCAGAAGATTCTGGACCTTTCTTTAGTTTACCAGACAAGTGTTCTGGACTTTTCTTACTGTCTCCAGAAAAGTATTCTGGAACTTTCCCTGCTAATATAAAAGCAGAAGATCTGTCAGTCACTGTGTTCTCAGTTGAATTAATAAATTGGTTTAGCTTTATTTCTTGTGTGCGTCATTGAGTTCCACACTAGAGTACTTACGTGACAATATTAGTACAATTTAATCAATCAATCAATAATTGCTAGACATAACTTCATAGGTATGACCTGCTTCTGTGGTTTATCTGATGTAAAATCCATTATTATTTTATTTTATTTGGAAGACAATGCTGAGTTCAAAATATTGTTTCTTATAACACATGGAGAAGTATAGCTAGTATCTAAGAAAGTATTTAATTACTTACAAATTATATACGTAAATTGAAAATTACGACTGTGAAATTGATTTTAAAAAATTGTTTTTAAATGCTGGGTGGCAAGTGTTATATATTTACAAGGTAGGTATGTTACCAAATATTTACAATATAGGTATTTAGAAATAAAGTTTGTTTTAATAATTTATTATCAAGTTACAAAAATTAATAAATTTAAATAAAAAATTAATCTTAAATCCCTTAATTGATCTTAGAATAGCCAAACGATACTTAATTTCATTCCAAATATAAAATTAACATAATTGCTTTACTTGGCAAATATAAAACTAACAATAATTGCTATAGCTGCTAATGGATTCTTGGGAGAAAAATTAGTACAAAATTAGAAGAATATGTTAATAATTCATGAACAAAGATCACAAATAATTAACACGCATATATGTATTATTCATTTTTGATTCAATAACATGATTCTTTTCTCGAATAACAATATAATGAATCCAAATTATTCTTGAACTCCCTGTTCTTTAAATAAGTAGATAATTAATTCAATATTTTAATCGTTTATAGTTTTATACTTACCTGACATTGCAAATTTAAAGTGAATGTGGAAACGATGCATAACTAGATGTATTCCAGTGAGGCATATTTTCGGAGAGCGAAGGATTGGCATACATTAAGTGCAAAATCCCTGCTGATTTTCCAGTTAGTCTGCTAATGCTCTTGCCTAATATTTCACTTAAACAAATCAAGGCCTGGAGGTTTATAGGGAAATTAAATGCATGTCTCTAAGGTTCTGTTTCACATTTGATACGTTAAATTGGTCGTGTTTTTGGAAAATGTTTGAGCTTATTTTTAGTGCGTTAGTGATAAGAGTATAAGATTGTAATAACAACAGTACTAGTCCTTTCTGAGCATTCATTTGATACATATTTATGTCATCAGCTTCTTTAAACCAAATAAAAGAAAAGAAACAATGTAAAAATTGTTATGAGGTCATTATACGAGTTAAGAAATTACGTTCCCATGTAATGTTGAACCTCTATATAATGAACGAAGATTTCTAGGAAAGAGGGGAATTCGATATATAGAAATTTCTGTATATAGAAATATATACTGCAAGTTTGTTCACTATTTTCTTACTAAAACAATTACTCATGGCTATTTTTTAAAGTTTAATGTCGACTTAAAATAATTAAAATAGCAAAAGAATTTATTTTTAAAAAGTGAACAAAAATGAACGATTTTTCAAATTACTAGTTCTTGTCTAAATTTTAAGATTTTTTTTTCCTTGCGTTTATTTGTTATTCCTGCTACACTTTTTATTAAGCTAAACTTTAATTATTATCGTTTAAGTGCCATGCTTATGAGAAACCTAAAACTGAATCGATTTAAGCAAACATTTAACGGGAAATGGGGAAAGGAATCAGTGCAAGTGATGCCAAAAACAGCATATATAAAACTGACAAGTCTTTATTGGTTTTTTCTAAAAATTTTCTGGGTTTCGTTAATTTTTATTATGGTAAAAATCAAATATTTTTTTTTCTTTTTGTTTCTTCATATGACTTAGAGAAAATAATTGTCGCTTTTTGTCTGTAAAAAGTATACATAATCTTTTGTGCGTTAATTTTTATTCAATATATAGATTTTTTTTCTGATAGGAAATCCAAAATTCCTGTAAAAAAGTTCGATATATAGAAACGTTCGATTTATGGAGACTCAACTGTGCATGCAAAATAAGGCATGTTTTCTGTTTAGCTTCCTAGAAATTATCTGAGAATTACGAACAGAATTACGTATGCATTTTAGGTATAATAACAATTGAAAATTTATATTAAATGATAATATTTGGTTTCGGATTTATAAAAGAATCTATGCTTTTAATGCATCTTATGTTCGTGTTGTTCAGAAATTTGATTAACTGTGAAATTTCATAATATAGTGGCTAAAAATAATTCTGATTCAGCAGTAAAAATCATGTGTAATATTACTTTTTATCTACTTAAAGAAATTTACAAATTGAATTTTGTTATTTTTTTAAATTTTAATTATTTATATTTGTATCCCTTTTTTCTGTAACGATATTTTTCATAAACTGATCACTCTGAACTATTATTTTTTATGAAAATGTTTTACATTTTTGAAGAAAAAAAAATCATGAAAGTCTTATTAGAGAATAGGCAGTTATATTATCAAATCCAATATTTAATGTTTTTATGATCTATTCAGTAGCATATAAATGGGTTCAATTTTAAAACAACTTTTATTTCTATTTTATTCATGAATTTCAGCCGAGCTGATTCAATTTTGAAATCCATTACACATTTTGCAAGAAGATCAACGGGGGTTGCATTTTAAGATATCATAAATCTTTACGCATTCAGATTTGATGTGACGTGCGCATTTTTCTTTGTCATATGACTATGATGCCAAATTTAATGTCGGCTCCTTTACGTATATTCTAAGCTAGATTACTCGATTGTTATCCACGTTGTAACTATCCCCAATACCTAGGCAACCGGGCTACATTTATTTATCATCATCATGATGATAGTATGTAGACTGTAATTACAGTTGAGGATTAATTCCCATTCCTGGTTACGGTTACAACCTCTCTTTCAGGAAGTAAATTCCGTTACGGAGATAGAAGTAACTCGAGCCCACATCCTTACAGTTCATATCCGCGCTGTAAGATTTTATCATTCAACTGAAAGCTTATCATCCTTATCTCGGCAATCCCCATAGAGATTTATTTATTCAATTGGTAAAATAGTATGCAAATTCCCTATTAAATAATATTTCCCCGAGATCTGATTCAAAACACCAAATATCTAATCACTCTCTGTATGTACTGTAATATAATATAATCACTCAGTTTATAAAAATGGCGCCAAATTTAATATTTAGATGTCCTTAGAACAGTAGCTGAAATGAAAACCAAAGCGCATCCATTTCCCATTCCAGCTATTGACATTATGAGGTAAAATTTAACGCCCAGCATCCATATTCTTTTGAGGCGGAGAGATGATATATCGACCACATTTAGAATCTGGTTCCAAACATTCCATTTTAAAATTAGTAACCATTTTGCATGCGATATTAAGAATCGAGTGGATGCCATTTGAAAGAGATCTTCAATTGCTTACTCAAGTTGAAATTATTAGAAAATGGTTTATAATGAAAGGCTTTCAAATGCATTCGCTGAAACGATATGCCTCTGCCCATTAAATTGATTGCTGGGGAATATACAGATATCTGCTTCCAATTTTAATAGGTGCTTAGCATATTTTGAATGGGAACTGTCTTAAAAATGGCCACGTATCTAACTAATAAATTAAATATATTAACCATTTGCATCGGAAGTTCAAATGTGCGCAGACTTTTCCTGGTCGTTATAACCAAAGAGCATATATGCACATAATTTTTCTTGGCTCTATGAAAAGAGTACTTACGAATTATATATTTGAAATACGTGTTTATAGAATTTAATAAAATTACGTATTTTTAAGGCAGTTTTTAACATAATAAGATGGTACATTCTGTGTAAATTAGAACGCGCATAATATGCTTACTGCAAAATATGTTTAAAATGCTTTAATGGGCAGATCGTTAAACCTAGAATTATTTAAATTCGGCGCGTAGTTATTTTTTAAGTAATGCTGATCAAGAAGAAAGGATTTTTAATTTTAATTGGTAAAAATTTATCAATATTTAGGTATTTTCTCAATGACATTGGGGATATTAGTGCTAAAAGCCATGTTTGCACCATTTAAAAATTCAAAATGTATGATTTCTTTTTAATGAATTTTAATTTATATGAATTATAAATATTATTTATGATTTAATTATAATTTATATTATTTTAATGAATTATAATTTCATATTTTTAATGAATATGAAATTATATATTTATTTTATTTTTATGTATTTATTTTTTCAAGTATATTTTTTTCTAATTTTATATAAGTTATAATACACATAATCCTTTTACTATACTACATCACTTGATTAATTGATCTGGTGCCTTGGTTGCTTGCATTCGAAGTTGCAATCGAAGATAAAGTGTGTATCAATTTTTTAGTACTGTGGAATTACTACTTTTTACTAACAAAAAATTTCTGAAAGATACGAAATAAAATTTTCAAAAAAAAAAGTATTAGTGGTAAAGTATATCAAACTCTTACTGCTATCGTATTTCAAAATCGTCTGCTTTAAATTGTAAAAGAATTTATATCAAATGAAGAAAAAAATTTCGTGAAAAGTAATAGACTATCATGAAAAGATGAAGTTTAAAATTTTATTTTAATAATAAAATATTTCTTGTGCAATAAATTTTCTCCGAAGTTACTGCCGAATGAAGACAAAATTTCAATTGATGTTTAACTAACTGCATATTTAATTTTTTTCCACTTTGAAAAGATGATAGTATTTTTTCTCTTGTCTTAAGGAATGACAGTGCAAAGTTTTGAAGAAATTGGCCCAATCGTTGACGAGAAAATATGGAAACATGCAAACCTATATTCATCGACATAATAGCTTGCATTTATATTATTAAAGTTACCGTTTCATAATTGCTTGTCTAACTTAGTAAAACAAATGCAATTGTCTCATTTCACTGCGCTGTCTTTTCTTTGGTTAAATGAGCGTAATTTTTGATGTAATCTATAATTTTGGTGATAAAACCGTATACAAAATTACATTTATACAATTTATTGCGTTTTTTTAATTGATATCGGTCAGACAAAGAGATTTCCTTTTTAATAGATTTGGCCAAAAATTTCATATTAATCATACTTTGATGAATTTCATATTTTGATTCTCAAATCAAATATTGTATTTTATTTTTCTAAGTAAAATACAGTAGACCATCGAGCTGGCTCAATATACTATCGTCTTATAAATTTCATCCAAAACTTTATACATGTATGCTAAGGATTTTTATTTAAGATCTATATTTCCTTTTTTTCCTTAATACAGTGCCCGAAAAAAGTATAAGGACAACATGTAATTGCATGAAAATATGCTTTATTTCCATTTCACCTAAATGAACTTTTTATATTTCTTACTTCTGCTGCATAATTTTGTGATAACACTTATACCACATAAAAAACATAATTTAGCTTCAAAATATTGATTTTACAAAATTTAACATTAAAGGAAATACGGAAAAAATTATAAGGACATGTTGTAAAATACTTAAAAAATGTTTCAATAATCAAGAAAACTACCTTTTTTTTCAATCACTTGAATAAGCCGAGAGGTCATATATCCTGAAAGATTTTTTAAAATGTCCACAGATATTTTTTGCCCAAGCGTCTTTGATAGCGACGACAAGATCTTGTGTACATTGATACTGTGTGCCGTTTTCATAAACTTCTCGGGCTAGAAATCCCCATAAGTTTTCGATTGGATTAAGATCGGGACTTCTCGCCGGCCAATCAAGTAAATTTACAGAATTAGCTTCAAACCAGAGTTTTGCACTCGTAGAAACGTGTATCGAAGCATTATCCTGCTGAAAAATATAGTCCCCTGAAGTAATTAGTGGCGCTTCAGGTAACAAACTTTCTCCTAACATATCAACATACCTGTCCGAATTCATTTTACGGTTGATAAATATAATTGGAGTGGTTCCATTTGCCGCAAAAGCGCTCCATACCATAACCGAGCCACCACCTTATTGACGCCTGGAAAACACTTCTTTGGTATTTCGCAGATCATACCAAAAATAACGAAAACCATCAGGTCCATCAAGATTGAACTTTTTTTCGTCCAAAAAATTTACATCAGCCCACTTTTGACCAAGATAAATGAATTTTTTGGCAAAGTAAACTCTTCTTTTCTTATGATGATTTGTAAGAGGGGGGCGTGACACTAATTTCCCATGAGAAACTTGAGGATGTTTACTCAAAACATTTTGAACAGTCCTTGTTGAGCATGGTAAACTCAAATTTTGTCTAACTTCATTTGCGGTTTCTTTTTCTCGCAAGCTCTCCTTACAATCATTCTTTTTTGTCGACGAGTGAGAATTTCTGGTCTCCCAGTTCGCTTTTTCATACCATACATCCCAGGATTTTTTAGAAAATTATAAACCACCGTTTTAGATCTCTTGATTCTTTTTGAAATTTCCCATCCACTTAATCCACATTCTCGAAAAGCAACAATTTTTCCTTTTTCAGAGTCAGAAAGTTGAGTTCCTTTGGGCATCGTTTAAAAATTCACACTGAAAGTCACCGAGTGGGAAATTCTTTTCGCAAATGAATCTTTTAACTCGGAATTGTCATTTTATGCTTTCAAATATGCAAATTCTTAAATAATTACTGGAGAAAAAGCAGTGTCCTTATACTTTTTTCCGTTTTCATTTAGGTTTAAAAATCAAAATTTAAATTTTAGCAAATTTAAAATTTAAAATTTTAATTACTTTACGCATAAAATATTTTAGTTTTACTTCTATTTTTGCTGCAAAAATTTGCATACGATTCTGTAAACAAGGCTTCTAGATTTGGCGATTTTTCGCGTGTCCTTATAATTTTTTCGGGCACTGTAGTAGTGTTTTTACCTTCACTACACGAAATATACAAAGAGAAAGTATTATGATCATCAAAACATTTGAGCATCAAAAAATCGAATTTGTGTTTTAGACACGTTTTACACAACCGATTGGAACAACAATTTGATACCAAATTCCCATACCAAATTTGATATATTTAGGTCATTGCGTTTTCAAATCATCGCGTTTACTTATTTCATAAAGGATAGACTGACAGACTGTCAACCTGTTGTTAGATTTGGCTCACGGTTTAACAGCTGTCTGTAGATGTTAGATCTCTGTAATAAGTTTTATGCATCTAGCTCTCTTCGTTTAGTAGTTATTGTGTAAATTTATATTCGGACAGATGGACTTCCTCTGAACAGATTTCACACAAAATTTGATAGAAATCTGCAAATTTTATGTAAAGAATTTGTTTACCAAATTTCAACCGTCTAGCTCAAAGTGTTTTTGAATTATCTTTGTCATAGACAGACATGCAGACGGATAGGTTGTGAGCTAACGTTTTTCATAGATAGACAGACAAGCGGATAGTTTCCTAAAATGTGTTTTTCGAACTCAAGGACTTCTGAAACGAGAAGATTCGTCAAAATCTCTCGTTCGTATTTTTTGACTATTACTATACTTTCTCTACATTACTTATAAGAGAAAGTAAAAAAGCTCTGTTTTGGCATCTTAATTCTCTAAGTAATTCATTTAGGGCTCCGAATAATTTCATTTCCATAATAAGTACGCAGAGACTCTCTAGAGGGGGTAAAAATGGGCGGGGTTTTTCCGTTTTCCCAAAATAAATGTTCGCCGTGATCGCTTGTTTATCAAGAAAGAAAAAAGGAACTGTGAATGTATGTGCGCCGAAAAGTAATTACTCAAAGATAATGTGTTCTGTTATTACGCTAATTACGATGTTTCACTCATGTTCAAGTCCATTGTTTCTTATTATTTATGATCATCCGTTTAATCATTCGCAGCTTCCTTTTCTTTAACTTATTCCGTTTATATTCTTTGCGATATCTTTATTCATTCTGAGTGTAAGAAACAAGCTTTTCGAGTAGGTTTAGTCATAAAAAGTTTGTTTAAAACTGGATTGAATAGCAGTACTTCCAGTGTTGTTTCGAGAATTTCATTTTATTAAATAATATTGTTAATTTCTTATAACTTAGAATAAAGTCATATGTCACATTCAGATATCATTTGTGAAGCTATGTCTCCGAGTTTTAAGACATCTAAATACCCTCTTGGGGCCGCGGTGGCCTAGTGGTAAGGTCTCGGCTTCGGAACTGGTGGGTTCCAGGTTCGTGACCCGATTCCACCGAAGAACCGTCGTGTAAGGGGGTCTGTTGCACGTTAAATCCGTTATGACCAAATGTCCTCCCACTGGATTGGTGTGGAGAGGGGGGTGCCAGCTCAGGTGTCGTCCTCGTCATCTGACCGCGGTTCCAAATTACGAGGTCCGTCCCAAAATAGCCCTAGTGTTGCTTCAAACGGGACGTTAATATAACCAAACCAAACCAATCTAAATACCCTCTTAAGTAAACTTTAAAACAAGGATTTCTTTATAAACAGGATATTCATTCTAATCATGGCTAAACTAAAAAAAAAAAGATAGATATTTTCTTGCTTTATGCTTTAAATGAATGTAAAATTCTTTAAATGGCCTAAAGAATTATTTTTGTTTCAATCTTATACTTCTGAAAAAATCAATCAATATACTTCTGAAAAAAATATGAAATATAAAATTTGAAACAGCACTTGATCCTATTAATTACATTTGTAAAATATTCATGATACATTTTAAATAAGAAAAGCCAAACTTTTCCTGCTCTATGACCGAAATGGACTGCGTTATTAAATTATGAATATGACTATTTCGGGTAATTACAAATCTGCATCAAGTAAGATCATCCAATCAAAGGAATCTGTTTCCTCGAAGTGTTTGTTAATTTGTGAAAAATAAAGAAATTCATATCTTTGTGACTTTTGATCACAAATGAATCAAACTTTTGCAATAAAACATTCACATTTTAATTATTGTAATTAAATATTAATAACAACGCAATGTATAATCGTAACTTAACGTAAAATATTTTTATATTATGATCAACGTATAATCATAATATAAATATATTTTATTAAATATGAACTTATAGCACTGGAGTTGCATAAAACTTATTTAATTATTATCGTAATTTTTCTGTTGTACATTTTTTTTTTTTTGTCTGAAGAACATCCAATTCTTTAGCCATTTAAAGCATTTTTCCAATAGGAACTATATGCTTATTTGTAACGATTTAGAAATTAATTATTGAACCTTGATTTGAATGAATACCTTATATGTATTTTGTCTTACCATTCTGAATATTACATATCTGATGATTGAAATAAAAACTAGGAATCATTCATGGCGGTACTAAACCCACTTGTTCTAATTCAAGGTTTCTAAACCCATAGTGCATATGCCAATGTTACAAATTTTTGATACTACAATTTTTACAAGATAAATGAGTTTTAAATGGCATATAAGCTTTAGTATTTTGCTTTATTGTAAGTTTAAATGCATGGTGATGCATAAATTTTTCATAATTATTTATACGTTACAAATTTGAGAAGTCCTTGTCCAGTCCATGAAACAAGGACTCGTGACAAAGTGGAAGTGAGGCATATTCTTTTTCCCAAAGTAAATTTAGAACTCATCACCATTGAGTTAGAATTCTGACATATCTCCGTTGGATATGGGTTATCTTCCTAGGGACTTTAAGAGAAACTGCTCTCTATTTGTATTTCCTTGGTGAAAATCAGATTGCTTTTTATCATCAGCCCTACGCAGTGTTCTTCCAATTTTTGAAGAATGTTGGTTAAGGACACAGTCAAAGGAACTTTTTCAAGTTCATTTCCTAAGCCATGTCATGACTTTACGGGCACAGTAACTTGTAAGGGCAGATGCCTTTATGAATTTGAGAACTAACTCCCAAATATATGTTTTGAGATATTCCTGTTTTTGCAAATCTTTACAGATAAAAATTCAAATATTACATAATTCTATAAACAATTATTATAAGTAGTCTATAACTCGGTTCGAAACCGGTTTGATTTTACATCGAGAACGGAATTCATGGTTTGAGATCAATTCAAATCCATTCCAAGGGTGTGTGTTTAGCTGTACGAATTCAACTTAACATGAAAAATATAAAATAAAAGGAATAAGATAGTAAACTTGAGTTCCAAATTTTATCCATCTAAAATGTAGATTCATATGAAATAGAAAATCATATACGATACAGGGTGACTCTCTGCCGTTCTGTATTTTTGCTTCCATGTAATTCAAAACCGCAGTAACCGAAATAAATGAAATATAGTGTGTAATTTTGTGTTGCAATTTTAGCTCTAAATGAAATTTTAGTTTCAATCGGTCGGAAACAAAAACTTCCAAAGTATATATTCGATTTTTTTTTTTTTTTTTTTTTTTTTTGTACGTGCTCATTATAATAGCATGCAAGCAATTAATTGTTTAAAAAAATTGCCAAAAGTTGCATGCTAGATTCAGCAAAAATACTAATATTCATACAAAATATCGATTGTTTGCAACTCTACCTGTAAGCCAGTAGCATGCAATTAACCTTTTGCACTCGGAAAAGCAATTCGATGCATAATTATTCACTTAAGACATGGATTTGTTTTTACATTAAAAAATAAATACATACAGTTGTTTTATGTTAAATTTCCCTTTAAAAAATGAATCTACATCTTTTTAACATTTTGTTGGCGTTTCTAACAATCAAAATTGAAAATAAATAAATAAAACGTTAAAATGATGCACCGTCTTGAATGGTGAAGGAGAGGCACCATCAGAGTGCAAAGGGTAGATATGTAGCGGTTTTCTTTACTATAGTACGATATACATCTCTTATATTTAGAAATAAGAATCTTAACACGTCTTTCACAGCCTTGCCCAAAGTCCATAATTTAACCTGGAGATTGTTGGACGTTTAGTGGCCAAGAGCCATTTTCTGGCCAAATTGCGCCTCAGAAGGATAACACCTTTGTTATAGAAGAGATCAAATTTATAAGTGAAAATAGAGACCTATTCTTGCCTCCATAGCTCTGAACATCAAGTCTCATACCAAAAAAGACTAAGGGAAAAAACAAGCACCGCAGTCTCCTGTGACACATTTCAATCAATCAGAGATTGTCTTCATTTCCATTTCTCAAATTTTTTCCATCTGATTTTTTTAACTGCATCCTGGTCTACTATATCATAAAAAATAAGTGAACACAGATTATATGTATATTTTTACACATTTTATCTCTCAGCACTATATTTCTAAGTTTATTTCTACAAATTATATTTCTAAGTTGAAAAATTATGTAAACGGTCTCATCATGATATAATTTCTTATATAATTGTAAATTCTGTATATAGTTATTTTTGTTTCGTTTTCCTACTGTAAATATTTTGTTAATTAAATAAAATTCCCGTAACATGCCCACCAAACCGTTCAGTGACCAGAATGGTCACGGATACGGGGGCATGAGACGGCGTTCTGTTCTGTTATAGAAGAGATTCCAAGAGACTAACCCCGCTGTTGGTACAATGATTTAAACAAGAATTCTTTAACTAACTTTTTCCCCAGGGGGGCACCTCGAAAATGAGGATGAGATGCTTCCGGCATGGTGGATGGAATTCGCCATCCTGGAGGGTACACAAAAAGGCGAGGGTCTGGCTCCTCCCATTGATGACGGGAGATACTTCATTAGGGAAAGGTTGTACCATGGCCGGTGATGGCTTTTAGAACTCAACCACATTTTCCACCAGTGATGCTGTTGCGGCGTTTCAGTATTTATTATCCGTGTGCCTTCGGGCGGGTTAGAGAGTCAGTGATATGACTTACTTAACTATTTTTTTTTTTTTTTTTTAAATTTTGGGTTGAGGGATTCAAAACGCCGACACCTGCATAGTTCTGTTTTTATTGCTAATTGTTCTAGTATTTGTGGAACTTATCTGACTTCTAAACAATATTTAATTATGCTATGAAACTAAATCTCATTAATTCCAAAATCAGCTTCCAATTATTTTTTCTGAAAAGCAGGACTATAAAGAATACAAACTAATGATATTGTACGTGACAAAATATGAAGACGCACCAATATCCTCTCCATAAATAACATGTTATTACAAATGATAACAAAGCTAATCATTATTATCAGTTGTATGACCTTGTTGCTAGATACCATGTGAATTCAAATAACTTGCTAATGAGTGGGGGAAAAAATCACTCAACTCCACTTTTTGCACCTGCGAGTTTCACAAAAAGTAAGACACAACAACATGGACGTTGTCATATGGAATGATTTGCAGCTCAATAAGCACTGGTGGCAAACAAATCTTCAGTTCGTGATTCAAACTGGTTTGGTGATTCTTAAGCCTTATCTCAATACATGTGAGGGCCACGTTTTTTTCTCCCAACATTAATTTCACAGCTTTTTTTTTTCAACATGACTTTTATGTATCTATATAAATATGAGGAAAAAATACATTATTTAATACTTAATTCAGATATTTTAATGAAGATTAATTGAAAATATCAATAATTTAGTAATTAATTTTAATAGTAATTGTTTAAAGATTTAATACTTATAAAATAGTAATTTTAGAATTACTAAAATTTTAGAATTGAGGTAATTAGTAAAAATTTAATTAAATATAAACATTATTTAAGTAAAAAGTATCAATTCCTTTATATGTTTTTTATTCAGAAATATTTAATAATAATTTTTAGTCTTTTATTAAATTATTTAAAATTAATTGAAAAAAATTAAGTAATTCGAACTTCTATATTCGAAACATCGTACTTGATACTCTTGTTTATCTTGTCTTCGTCGGATTGAATGCATCAGCGGTTGCATTTTATGTATATCAATTTATATTTTCTCGTGTACGAAATATACAAGGAGCAAATACAGTAATCGCCGAAAACAGATGAAATTTAACATATGAACTTTACACCAAATTTGTAAATTCAACCCAATTTTGAACTAGATCCATTCAGAGGAAGTCTGTCTGGCTATCCGAATACAAGATAACTAGTAAACGAATAAAGCCAGATTAAATTTCGTATACGGATTTAGAATTATAATAAAAATTCGTGTTAAATTTGGAATCGAATCACTCAAAGGGTTGACCATCTATTAATCTGTACTTTCGCATGCATGCATGCAAATGTAGTAACTCGAACCTGCAATGATTTAAATAAATGAAATTTCATATGTGATTTTTTTTGTCTAGCATTATAGTTGTGTGTCGAATTTTGGTTTTAAGTGCTGATAAAACAGGCGTAAAAAAATGCACAGTGCATCCCAAAGATTGATCGCCAAAGTTCAGATTCTAAAAGGCCTTTTCCTTAATATTTTTTGCAATTGACATACAGTTATTGAGACACAAGCGTATGCGGAAAAGTTTCAAAAAGACAACTCCTGTTTCTATATCATGGTGTTTACAGAAAGAATACCAGCCTAGAAATATTATGATTAAAAAAAAAATCTAGTATTTTGGAAATATGATAAGAGCATTGGCTACAATCTTTTTCAATATACATTTTATGTATTTTATATGTACAATTATTATTGTTGTGTTTTTTATAAATTTTGATAAAACCCTGATTTTACAGTCTTTCGAACTTGGAACATTAATTACAATGACTTTTCATACCGCATTATAGTAACTATTACTTTAAAAAAAATTGATATGAATCTTTTGGTTATTTTCACTTTACCCACTGAATTTTAAACCATAAGATACTATTAAATATTATTGATCTATTATTTC
Organism: Argiope bruennichi; assembly: GCF_947563725.1. Classification (NCBI taxonomy): domain Eukaryota; kingdom Metazoa; phylum Arthropoda; class Arachnida; order Araneae; family Araneidae; genus Argiope; species Argiope bruennichi. Next base: position 30,184,549 of record NC_079159.1, on the reverse strand, counting down.
ATGAAATACCTAGGTATTTTATAAAATAACGTTTCATTCGTTAACGATAAGATAAAATGATGGTAGTGTAAATGTTATTTTATTTGCTCTCCCGAAATGAAAGTATCGCAAGTAATACTGAATTTGGGTCCTTTAATTATTCGGGAACCCTTTAATGTTGTTTCTATCACTTCTGTTGGATTCAAATTTAACATATGTATTTGATTTAAACTTGAACATTGGCAATAATTTTCGTATTTTATATGTACAGTTATTTTATTGGTGTTAGTAATTTTAAGCTGTGTGTGTGTGTGTGTGTGTGTGTGTGTGTGTGTGTGTGTGTGTGTGTGTGTGTGTGTGTGTGTGTGTGTGTGTGTGTGTGAATTAGTTTGCAGCACTAACTTTAACCACTTCATATCCATTTGGAAATAGTAATTTTCTGACTGAAAGGCTAATATTTCTGTTGGAAAATTTTGTTAACCGTGTTTATCATATATATTAATTTTTCATTTAAATTTATTTGCGCTTTAAATCTTTGGTGTTTGCCAAACATAGCTGCATAGTAGTCGCTGAAGAGCATTTTATGTTTAAGATATTTTAAAGAGTTCTTAAATTATCATTAAGTATTTTTTTTTCTTCTTTCAGCAATCTTAATTTATCTTCAATGTTTTTATGAAGTATGTGCTCGAGATCAGCATAACCACAAGTAAGTGTCAATTTACTTGTATTGCATGTATTATATTTCTTGAAATATTTTAGATCAATTTGAAACTGAATACATAAATGAATAAAGTTCATAAAAATAGTTTTTACAAATAGTGTTTTATTAATGTCGCGTGCCTTGACACAAATGATGACATTTTTCTTGGCAACACAAGTTTATTATATCTTATGGATTAAAGGATTGATGACTATTTACATATATGCAATTAAATTCCGATTTAAATTAAGCTCTTTTCTCGGAGTTCCGGAACTACTACCAACTCACACTCTTAACGGTATCAGCCACTCACACCTGCGCAATTCTCTGTCTCTGTGTCTGTCTGTCTGTCTGTCTGTCTGTCCCTCTCTCTCTCTCTCTCTCTCTCTCTCTCTCTCTCATTTCGGCCGTGGGGTCGGAACAGCCCCGTGGAGGTTAAGAGACATGACAGTTAGTATGCTAAAAAGTAGAATTTCTTAATTTTAATAACATTTTATTTTGTAATCTTTAATTTATAATTTTTGTTTTTGTTAATAAGCAAAGAGAATGTGTGCATATTTGTGTGGGCGCTCCACAAGACACAATATTTGATCTGGAATACCAAATCTGGAAAGATATAGAGGGCTGCCGGCATTTTACTTCCCAACTCGGCCGGCAGTGTGGTGTGTTGTTTGAGTTATAAGGAAGTGAAATTTGGATTATCCTCCAGATTCTGTTCACGAGATTCATGAATTTGAAAAGAAATATTTCTCAATAGATGGTACACAAATAATTATTTGCATAAATTAAACGACTGAACATCGTTTGCAAATCCCGAATACAGTAAAAATGGAAGACGAGCAATACTTCGCTGATGTACATATTCACAATGCCGAGACAATAGACAAAGTTCTATAAATAAATTTTTTTGCAAAAATTGTTAGATTCCACTGCTGCAATTAAAAAACATCTCGTGGCAGAAAAACAAATGCTGATTACCTGTGATATTACGCTCTATGCGGCATGATCAAAAAATTCAAAAGAATGAGGCAACTTGGACTTTTACCATGTATAGGGCGACATGTTGTGGAATCTGCACTCATAGAAAACGTTGCCACTGCAGTCGTTGAAGCAACTACCTAATGCCACAAAATTGTTGTTAATTTTCCTTTCAAAATATGCAATGTTCATCAAACGTCCGATAAAGGCGCTGTAGCTGAGAAATATTTGCAATGTTGTTCCTTGTACGAAGGACAGTCGATAATGTTTTGTCATAAAGCATTTCTAAGGCCAAGAAATTCTATACCTTATTGAAATATAGAGCCATTGAAATTCTATAGCCAATTTCTAATTGAATGGTCAAATGAATACTCGTAACTACCACCTTTGGGCAACAAAATACACTCATAAAATCAATCAAATGCCCTTGCACCCTCCGAAATTTAGTTCGTTGTGGATTCACTATAGCATTCATCATTGGGCCTTGTTTTTTAACAGGTGATTGAAATAGGATTTGAAACCTGTCGCTCTAAAACGATTCCAGTACATTCTGAAAGCCTTTGTTGTCCCAGAATTGTAGTAACTTTACCATTCTTATTATGCATTTTTTTTAACCAAGAGGTGCTCCTTTCTTTATTCATCCTAACATTAGGCATGTTTTATGTCAAATGGATGAAATGGTGTTCAGTCGTGAGTTTCCAGTCTCCTCGCTCGAGTCGTGAGTCTTGTTCTCTTCCCGCCTTATTATCCCAAACGACTTTTGAGTTTTGGGAATTAAAAAAAGATAGGGTTTACCATGAACAAACCGCAACATTCTCGCTTGTGAAAGGAGCATTATTCGGCAAGTTCGTGGAATCAGTGTGGAATTACTGCGTTCCGCTGTGGAATCCACTATATAACGAATGGAAAGGGTTGTGAACGAAAACGAAATGATACGGGGTGATCCGTCAGCGAAGCCACGACTTCCTCTAATTTGATGAAAAACTTTAAGATGCTAAACGATCTTGGATTTGCAGAAGAGCTGTAGAGAAACCCCATAATTCGTATAGTAATTATGAAGAACGTTTTGTCGAACTGCAAGGCCATCTATCGTTGACTTTTTGTACTAATTTTTTCTCAATAAATCTCGAGTGCATGATCTGGAGTGTCTGTAAATGTGATGTCATTATGACGCATGCAATGCCCTGTACAACCCTCTTAGTCTGGTAGTACTGATATCGTACGACTTTATTAGTATGGTTAGAACAGAACTGGTATACGGTTATTAAAAAATCACAGCTTTGATGTCAATCACAATTTGATGCTTCAAATATTTTCTTGGGATTATCAGGTATATTAAGTCGTACATTAATGATTTATTTGAAAATAAATATACCCAATATTCCTGCAGAACCAAGTGGTCGCCAAAGTTGGCTAGTTATAAATATAATTAATTTTTGAAATTAATTATCTAGTTGAGCCACTGCAACAGAATTTAAATAGATTACGATTGATTGATTGATTGATAATTAAATTTTGAAAGTATTAAAATACATATTCTTGATGAAAATACACAAAGTAGATAATACAAAAAAGAAATACACATTGTAGCCAGATATAAAATATCTGGCTAATAAGGAATTGAATGTAAAATGGATTACAAATTCCATGATAAACATAAAATAAGTCGAGTGCAATAAAACTACATAAAAATGCGATCAATTATTAAATGTACTTTTAATTTTCTCGATGAATTTCTTAAAAAACTAAATAAGTTTAAATATGTTTTGAAAGTTTCTTCAAACCAATGTAAGAAGTAGTACTCATTAATAAACACAAATTTCTAATTATATAATTCATTACAGTAAAATGAATATATTAAAAATGTCTACTAATTTTACGAAAAATAGAAATTTAGAAGAATGAATTTAGAGACGAATAAAAATATTTTTTAAAAAAATTAACTCTCTGTGAAATATTTCATGAATATATTTAAGAGATTTATGAAGCATTTTTATCGTCTTTTCATTGAAGAGGGTGCTGAAATTATGAGGTTAGTTCCGCAAAACTGTACTTTGGAGCTGGCTAAAATAAATCTTCAAGGAGCTTTCCGCTCTTAAAGCCTGCAGGATATCTTAAAGTAAATTTAGTCTGAAATACTTAAGTGTATTTTTTTCTTAATTACGTCTATCTCCGTTTTGAAAGTTGGTAAGTCAGCGTTTTGAAGATAAATTGCTGCTACTTTGTTAAAGTTTCAGGTTTCATGCCTTTGAAATTATTTCAGCGTTTCACGCAAGTGCAAAAATAAATTCTTTATTGGTGTCTTAATGAATGCATTATTTAACAACTTAATGATCAAATAAATGAATACTTTTATAATGCATAACTAGGTCAATTAAACGATATTAAATAAAATCAATATTTCTTCAGTTTTTATGTTGATATTTGAATTCTTGTTTAAGAGGCTAAAATAGACCTCGAAAATCGGTGAAATGGGATTCTTCCCAACGTAAGAAAAAAATTTTTAACTTAATAAATTTTTCGCCATAGTTTTATAACACATTTAAATTATAATTGTGAATGTTTGAGTGAGTGAATAATTTTCATTAATTAAAATATATGTCGAAAAAAAAACATTTTCCGTATAAATTGTCGAAGACAGAATTTGCTTGCGCGCAAAGTTTTCCTGAAAACAAACAACTTATATTAACAAATGGTGCATCAATTTATTCACAAAAAAACATTACTTCATAGGCAATGGATTTACTGGAGTTATTTTACCTTTATGTCATTAAAACTTGATAACAATTTTTTAAAATACATTTCTAGCACAGTATCAAGAACTAGAAAAAAAATTATACATAATAATGCTTTGAGTTTGGATGATTTTCTTTATTATGTGTGTAGAAGCATGTCTGGAAAATTTCACATTGACCATGAACCCTTTTTGTTTAATCCTACGCGCAAGCTCTGAAAATGTAGTATTGAGAAAAATGACTTTAATAAATATTTCTGAGTGAAAAATCAACAGTGACCTTCATGTTTTTGACCATATCTTTTAAATTAATTAATTAATGTACACACATGTGCAATAACAAGAAATGTTCAGAAGGGTTACGATTATCAAATAAAATCATAAAGAAAATTTCGAAAAATTAAAAGTTTAAAGGTCTCATAGCCCTTTAACATACATAAACAATATATTACAGAAGATATATATAATGATTTTTTTCAATAACTTTCGATTTCATTCTTATACTAACTTTTAGCAAAAGGAGATTTTATACTCCAATTTTGTTTATGTATTTTGTTACATTTCTTTTAAGAAATTAGTAAGACAGTTGATTCTTAAGAACCGCTTATTTCTATCGCGAGCTCAACTTTTTCTAAGAAGTAAATCAGGAAAATAAAAGGAAATTTTGATTACTTGCACTTATATTGATAAGAGAATGGCTGATTTGATGCAATAATACTAAAATTATGAAACTATGTTCTATCAAGGACTTTGAAGATAAGATTTCCAACTCAACTCTTCAATTCTTAATCCCCACCAAACTGTCTAGTAGGTTATATACTTTTCAAGTGTCTCCGTAGCGAGAAGAAGGTGATTGAACGAGTGGTCATGAGCACCTGAAACATTTTTTTAACAATGAGTTTATAGTCTGTGTTACAACTATACATAAATTGATTTTCATTCTCTTTGTTATGGTTAATGTGAATAAATCGTTTATTATAAACTAGTCGCCTTTGGCGAATAATGGTTCGTCAGTAATATTTGTTATATTTTATTTCAATTAAATCATTTAGATGTAACTTCATGTCCATAATTTGCATGTTTTATTCATTGTGCACATAAACCTTCTTAACGAAGAGCAATCTTAAGACATCATAGCGTTATTAAAAATTTAAATGCGCCTTGCGCCTGTTTAAAAAGGTGTATAATTCTATCTTATACGGTATTGCAACTTCAGATTTGTTCACTTAGTTTTGTAAAACTACAGAGGTATTAAACAGTATCCTACCTCTTTAGCTTTCAATAATGAAAGAAAATCACACGATTACGTATTTGATGAAACAAGAAAAACGGTTATAATTTCAGATAAAAAATCAAGTCCTAAAAATCAAGAAAAAAATATTTAAAAATTTGCCAAAATTCAAGAAAAATTTGCACGTTTATTAAATTGATATCACTAAAAAGACAATTTTTTTTTTTAATTTTGAATTGTAAAATTCGTTTTTGCTCAACAACATTTTCGGATATTATCTCGAAGGAACTCCAAAATTTATTACAATTTTTATTAATTAAAATTTCAAAGAAAAAGAGCTCCGAATTGCTCGAGGTGTATCAAATTTGGTAGCCTGTTGCACTCCAACACTAACACAAAGAAAAACGCGCACACATATTAACTTTTTTACTCGTAAAGAGAGGATAAAGGTACTGATAAAATTTATTCATCAGTTTTTCACAATGTAAGGGGACAGTATTAATAATTTCCGACTATTATTAATATTAATCGCATTTTTTTTGATATTAACCTATTAATGTCATTAATTGATTATATATATAATAAACAATTTCGATGATTTTTAGAAATTCCATTAAATTGTTATCTATTGTACTGAAATGCAAAACTATGTTTATAAATGCTGCTGAGTTCTGTATATAGATTAAATCTTTAATATCATTATGTATTCTCTATATAACCCATCAATATTTAGAATGTATATTTAATTAATGCATTCAATTTTCTATTGGAATTGTTTGCTATTTTTGATTTGTAAAAGAATTGTGGACAAGTTTTATTTTTCTAGTGTTTTTAGAACAATTTAAGAATTATGTATAAGTAAGGGTGGCAATGAATTGTTAATTTGGCCAAAAGACAATCTTGAAAATATTTTCAAGATTAATTATACCCAAAATTTATGAAAAGTTTTGCTTTAACGAGAGCAAATAGTTTGAATCAAGACTTTTAAATAAGAATTTTAAGAATACGATTCTTAAGAATTTCAAATTTAATAACTGCATAATAAAAAAATTCAAATGCTAACATTATTTCTAAATTGTCTTTATACAGAACTTCATCTAATACCAGCCTTGATGAATTTCATCATCAGCAAAGCGACAGTCATGAGAGGCCTCCTTCTAGGAAATCTGGCAAAGTGGGCCGCATCGAAGCTTCAATCATACCGATCGTTAATTCTAAGGGATCTGGTTACGATAAAGAATCTTCCCCGGACACACTCTCGAAAGCGGAAGTACGGCTCCTGGTCCCCAAGGTCTCTGGTCCACTCAGAAACAACCTAATCCGACCTCCGGATCCGCACGAGGAAGGCCTAATCCGGGCATCTTCGATTTTGATGGAATACGATGAAGACACAAGAAAATATATTCAGCCAGATGGTTTGTGGACTCTTTTCATTTTCCTTGTGACATATCTATTAGTCTGTCTTTTCATCTATGGACTTATTTTCATTCACCATGGCATGCGTTTTACTATTTAATATATTAAATCACCTTTTTTTAAAAGTCATTACAAGTAAAGATTATTAGCATATTTTTATTAAGTTATTTTTCTGCTCGATCTATCTGTCTGTTCAGTGAAAATTTTGATATCGATTTTTAAAGAGGTTACAGCTAGAACACATAAAACTTTGTTTAAAGTTCAGAACTGGATGGCAATGCCATATTAACATACTTGCTTGTCTGTCTATCTATCTTTCTGTTCAGTATAAATTTTGCAATCAATCAAAGACTTTACTTACATTATCGACAAGGCATTTGCCAATCAAGAAGTTAACTTAAAATCGATTGCAAAATTGCACATACACACACGACTAAAAAGTAGAAAATAATTAATATACCACATTTTTAAAACAAATTAAAAAGTATAAATTAATTTCACCTAGCCACATGCAAATTGTTCTGAAAATTCGCCATTGTGAATTTTTAAAATTCACTATCAGAAATTTTCAGAACAGTATGTTAGGGATTAGGAATTTATATAGAGCTAGGAGAAATTATTTCATACTTTTTATTTCATTTTAAACCATAATATATTTAAAAAAAATTATTTAAATAATTTTGTTTAAGCGATGCTACTGTGCATAAAATATCACTTGAAGTGTTAAATTATTTAATCGAAGAATATTACAAATTTAAACATTATATTAAATGTCTTGAATATAATAAAATGTGTAATTTGGCGGTGATGAAATTTAAAAATAATTTTATTTATTATCACCTTTATACTCATAACGGATCGATTCTGATGTCAAATTACAAAATGCTTGATTATTATTTAATCAAAGTAGTAATAAATTAAAATACAATCTCTTATACATGCTTAGAATGTTAGAAATTTCCGAATCGATGCCTTTATTATTCAGAAAAACATTTGCTACATGGAAACCTGCTAACAACATTCAGCTTAGTATAATATATTCTTCAGTTTACTGTCAAAAGTGGTTGTGGCTTTATGGATTCGAGTTTTGATAATCAAAAACAGCATTGATCAGCAGCAAAAAAAGAATGATTTTTGCCATTTATCAAGAAAATGTTTGGAAATGTTTTTTCAAATTATTTGAAAAAAATCAATTTTGGATGAACGTATTTTTTTAGCTCTTAACTTTCCGAGTATATTGCACATTTAATGCTTTTATTAGCGAGACACAAAGGATTAAATTATCACTATATTAAAGTACTCCACATGGTATAGAATTATGTTCATTATGATGTGTTTTAACATGAAGGGAAGGGTTAATTGCTAATAGGAGAAAAAAATCACATGCTAGGATACTTTACCTTGCGGTGATTATTTCTACAGTCCTTTTTCATTCAGACCTTTACAATATCAATTACCTTTGTCCCACAAAGAGAACCTTTTTCATCGTCAAATGTAAATCACCTGCCTTTCCCAAATATGTCCATTTGATATGATAATTAAGTCCCAAGGCATCAAATAAAACTATTACTTTGGAATAGAATCTACAAATATAATAAGTTAACATTTCTGGCTAAGAAATCACTGTTATTGCTTATTGTAGAATGGCAACAATAAAATATAAACCAATTACGGTACTTATTAATTAACGGTGAAAGAGCCGAAACTCGCCAAATGTAGCACCAAAACCAAATTTACAGCTAATTGGCATTTCTAATATATGAGCAGAATATAAGCATCTGTTATGCAAAATTTACAGAAAGAAAGACCAAGAAATTTCGTCTCTTAAAATTTTGATCCAAAAAGATGATTTGCATAAGAGCTTTCTTCAAACTTGCCTTCGTTCACTGAAGTTTTTTTATGTTTATTAACTCTGATTCTCTGGTATTAGTGAATGACAACCTTTCCTGCTAAAAATCCCAATTTATCCATTTTAATAATGATAATAATAATGTAGGAAGAAAATAGTAATTGTTTAGAAAATTGTTTTCGCCAACGAATCGCCAATCCTTCACCGTTAATTAATAAGTGCCCAAATCTCTAAACGAACGTATCGGACTGCTTCGCTGAACTTTTTTATAGCTGCATTTAATTTAAAACTTTGCTAATTAATTGTATCGTAAAATATTATTAGAAATGCTCGGGAGAGGAATGGCTCTCTATTCAGTCAGAGAAAACAAGATGTAAAAGAAACAAGAAATAAACACCACAAAGAATGTTTATTAAGTGTCATAATAGATTTTACCGCAGCCAGATGGACAATCACTATGACTTAATTATTCCATATTAGTCTTATATAAAGTCAATAATCTGGTCGAACATCTGGTCACCAAAGAGGCTAGTTTTGAAATATTTTGTTAACAATATGACAGTTTATTAAGGTTTATTAATTTATGCCTTATAATAATTTTTAGTGTTCCGTATAATTATGAAAAAATAAGTAATGTGAATTTTTTTTACTCAATATATTTTATTATTTATATTCAGCCAGAACACCTATCCCCGAACATCGGATACGCCACCGTATGCACAAGCACATGACACCCGAACCACTGCTCGATGACTACTTTGCTGCCAATGACGCTCCTCTGGACGAGGTGGACTCTAGTCCAGGTTCTCCCTTACCAACTGATGACACACAGAACAAAAGAAACGATGGTGATCTGAGCTCTTCCGATTCAAGGGATAATCCAACTAGAATCATTTTGCGTGTAAATTCTTTCAGTCCAGCACCTAGACGACACTATTCATCCCACAAGGCTCAAGGGGGAGATGACCTTGGAAACACTATACCAAGAGACATTGCCTCCAGTCGCACATTTAAACCTCTTGGACAGGATTCGGTAATAGCTTTCCATTCGCCTGTGAGGATATATATTCCAGTAAGATATGACGGTGAGTTCTACTCTGAATTGATGTTGATATTCTTAATAGGTTTATTTCATAATCAATTAACAAAGTCCCTTGTGTTATCTGTTTCTTGTGGCAATTTTGCTGCCTTGTAGGAGACAGAAAATAAAATAACGTAACATGAAATTGTATATTTAAAAGAAAATTAGAAAAAAAACCTAAAGATCACTACTTAGCACCAACCTCTGGTCTGATTTCGACACTTTTAATGACCACTTAAAATGTAATCGAATGTTGATTACCTTCTACTGTCTTTCATTTTCGAGAGAAATTCAAAAACACTACTTATCTGATTTTGTTCCCCAATAAAGAATCTACAGAAAAGTCCCCCCCCCCCATCCCACGTCACACTACTAATTTTGTTTATTTTTGTTTCATATGAAAGCTTATGATTCCCACTAATGATCGCTTATTCCGCACATTTATCAATATTATATTATTAATGGAACATTGTTCAAATTGTTTATAAAATAATTTATAAACTAAGAGGGTTATAATTGTGTAATATTTTTGTATTAAATCGATAACAATTTTGTAATTGTATTTTTCAATTCTACAACTTTGTAATTGTAATTTTCATATCTTGTGCCTTTTTTAAGATAGAAACGCTAACTCTAGAATTTGCCATCAGTTCGTACTTCAATGATTATGTTCATTTCATAGCGCATAACCATTTCACCATACCTTAGCATCGATTTTAGAATTATAGCAGCTTTCGTTCTGAAATAAACAGGTAGAAGCGTAAACGATTTAAGTGGAAACCCTTTCAAAGACTGTCCACTCTGATCGTAATTCAATATCTACTTTTTAAACCATTAGAAATAGGCTGAAAAGCTTTATAATACGATCATTTTCAGTCGCAAGAGAGTAAACTTTTTTTTATTTAATATATAATGATATTTTTAAATCTAATTTTAATCCTAATAATTTTCCTAATTTTCATCTTAATTTAACTCATATTAACTTCATTTGAAAATGTTTTCTTATTTCCTGATCCAATTCCCACTTTTTTTATTTAATTAATGCTACACGAGCTCAATAAAAATGCTTACCTTTGCATTTTCTCACTCTCCGAGTGAAGGGATAAAAATCTTTAAAGTTTGCAACATTCTTTTTAAATTCCCTTATCTAAATAGATACGTGTCAAAGAAATCGTTATCAGAATATCATAGTAAATTCATAGAAATCGTTATCAGAATATCATAGTGATCGAAAGGAAAAATTTCAGTCGCTTTTGCTCCTGTAACGCGATGTAACGTCAGTTTCATCATCGCTTCTTGTGCATAATATACCTTCTGGATGACAAATAGTGGAAGCTTTAAAAATTAAAAAGTGTCTCCTATTCGGTCATGCAACAGCTAAAAACTTACACACACATACACACAATTTTTTTATAAAAGATGACTAATAAAACTTTAAAACACTATGTAAAAATTTAATTTCGTAATTTCTACAGAATTACATCGATTGACTGAAACAATATAAAATATAATTATGTATGTCATTCTAAGCATTATTTCAACTGTGAATGTATGCCTACTTCTTATATTTTAGAAATTAATTTTTAAGTCGCGATTCGTTGGATGTTCTGCATATTACGTTGTTACACTTGTTTTATTTCTTAAAGGACCGGATTAATAATGATATAAACCGGCGTAACATAAGTCATGGAAAATCACTTTGATCAATTACTTAATTTTGGGGGTCAATCAAAAAATGTGGTAATGATGCCAGAAACATAGAAAGGGATAATGTAAATATGAAAACATCTGCATTTTATTTTTTTAATTGCCATTATACTTTCATTAATAATTTCTAAAAAAATTGTTTTTAGTAATGTTTGGCAGGTTTTCTTCTTTGATATATTTCATTTCATCGCGATTGATATGGTATTTTGTTTTAATTTGATGCTGATATTTTCTTTTAACTTTAATTTTTCTATATATTTTCAGCTGAAAGTAGCTCCACTCCATCCCAAGACACTGATGGCAAATGCGTTCAGTGTCCCCAGAATATCACTTTGACGGCACCACGCGGTGAAACTCGCGCCGAAACTCCAGTTCCAGCAATTTCCGTCTGCCACCGGTATTTCATTTTACTTCATTATTAATAATATTATTACTATTACTACTACTATTACTATTTTATTATTTTATCTGAATCATGTTAGCTAATGTTATTTTCAAAACTTTAAGTTCACATGAAGATTAGAAGAATTTGTTATGCCGTATGATTAAAATTAAACATCAGAAGACTGTAGAGAAAAACAATATATCGTGAATGTTCTTATTTCTACCATCTCAAAGGTTTCCATAGAAGGGGTTTTTTTTTCCTTATAACCAATACTCGAAATTAATAATATCTAAACAATTGTTACAGATTGACTTCGATAAAAATTTCTAAAATTACTTTTTCCGTTGAAATATTTTCTCTTATAACTTTTTTTCATATTATAAATTTGATGTTTGTGATATGTCGAATGTATTTATTAAGGAAGGGCTCATTTTTCGGCATTTCAGAATTTAAAAAAATACTATCCCATAATGACAGATTTACAGTTGAGTTATTTACAAAAAAAAAATTAATTTTTAGCTTTTTTAAAATTAAAAAAAAAAACTTTTTTCATGATGCCAGTTAAAATAGCTATTCTTCTTTTTTTAATTCAGAACAAAGGGGAAAAGATGGAAAAGGTTTTAAGTACCCAAAACGAAAATGATGGGAAATCGAAGAAGGGGAAAAAAACCCTAGATGAAAGAACATTCACATTTGCAACGTGTTTACTCTTTTTTCTTTTTTTTTAACTACTTGGAGGGAATTTTCCAATTTACTATGTTATTAACCATTGCTCATGAAAAATACCCGAATTTTTAGGCCATTTATATCGTTTAGCACTTTTAGTCTTCAATTAAAGCCACAGCGAGGTCAGCACAAATAATGCATTTTATATCTACTCTGGGTGGAGTCGTAATGCGCAAGCAAATAACTACAATAATTCAAAAGGTAAGAGTATTTTCATTTGGCAACAATGGAGCGTGCGTACCAAAACAATTTATATAAATGTGGCACTGTTGTGTTTTATTTCATGGCACGACAAGTAAAATTATAAACTGAGAAATGATTTGTAAAAGAAAATTGAAAAGAGAGCACTTTCCCATTTGATATTCGGCTTTATAAATGACGCAAGAAAGAAAGCAACTGTGATTATGAAATTCTTCGGTAATTTTCGTCACATACATATCCATAAAGTCTGGAATTTTTTATCAACCCAGAGTAAAACTTTTTTTAAACAACTTATACAAACAAAATAAGACGATATGAGTTAAAGCAACAATTAGTGAATATGAAAAGTATGCATTTTTATCGTGACACAATAACTAATTTATAAAACGATGGTGATAAAAATGTAGTTTTCCAGTGGAAAGAAAAATGTTTCAAATGACTGAAAAAAATTGTATTTGTTGATTTTAATTAATTTTAGGTTGCTTGAGTCAATAAAGGTATTTCTGAAGAAGTTACAAATTCTAACTTTTTATATATCCCCCAGTGTTTATCTATTATATTTGGTAACATATTAACACTGGCATTTTAAACAAAAAAAATCAATTTTCCTACGACTAAAATTGATCGATTTATGAAATGTTGAAAATCACTATTTTAGATGAATTTCATTTACAAGTTCAGGACCTCAAGAGCAATCTTAAGAAATCGCTTGCAAATTGACATTATACGCCATTGTGTTACTTTTTCAAATTATTTTCATTAAAATATATTTGTTTACTAAAATGTTAGAAATTTTAATATCGTTTGTTTCAGAGCGTCGACGATGTTTAATTAAATATGATTGGTAGGACCAGAAGACCTTTAAAAAGTTAGAATTCGTAAATTTTTGAAAAATAAGTTTTATCAATACACACAAATAAAATATAATTCTTCCTATCCTTTAAATAATTTTTTCCCATTGTAAATATATCACTAGCAATTGCGGTAAGTGCGGAAAACCTCTATATCTCTAAATAATCAAACCATACAATCAAATATAGAGAACATACACCTTATAGGCGAGGATTACTCACTAAAACTTGATAAAGATCTTCAATTTTAGTGTTAAGTTTATTTGCCAAAACATACAGCATTTTATTTCCTTTCATAGTTATTATGTACATATGCAGGGTCATTCAAATCTTATCGTTCAACTTTCGTGGGGAGGTAGGGAACCGATTTCACATAGGAAAGTATATCCACAAACTTCATCTGCGTGGACAAAATGGATAAGTGAAGAGAACACAAGGAAAGAGTACAGTTATAGACTATGAACATTACGAGTGCTCAGATCTTTAAATTTCGCACAAGTGAAATCTAAAGTGTGCTATATAATATAACATCTGTGTGCTATATAATATAACAAGTATCTGTGTGCTATATAATATAACAAAGAAAATCGGTGCTTGTATAATAAATGCATGCCATTGTCGGACAAAAAAGAAGATCGGCCTTTGCCGTGAACTAGCGTTTTCACTGAATCTGCGGTACGATGCATGGTAAATAATCAGTGGTATGTAATTAACAGAGAAAGGAATATATATTTTGGACTTCTTATTTCCGTTCAATTGAAATCAACAGTTGATATAGAGCTAAAAGTTTCAAATTTAACAAGTTCCCAAAATTTAGCGTGGATCAACAATTTAAATGCTAAAATTATGAACTAATTTTGATTTATCTAAATTGTCACATTTTTTAACTATCGCGTTTATATGCATGCAGATACATAGAACGACAGATGGTCAACCCTTTGACAGATTTGGTTTCAAAATCGATACGAATTTACATTATATATACTGAATCCCTATATCAAATTTAATCTTTTACATTTGGTAGTTATTGTGTCCATTTGTATTCGGACAGACTTTCTCCAACAGACAGACTCTTTCTGAATTGGTTTCGTAAAAAAATGGATAGAAATCTACAAATTTGATGTAAAGACAGTATACCAAGTATCTAGCTCAAAGAGTTTTAAATTTGTCTTTGTCACATACATTTCCCACACATAGATTTTTTTTTTAACTGAAAGAGGCCAAAAAACTTGAAAATTCGTAAAAATCTCGAATTCGAATTTTTTGACGATTGTATTACTTTCTATATAATTCGTATGGAAGAAAGTAATAATTTGTTGAAGGAATCCTGAATGTCAAGTTATGTGCAAGTGATTTAATTTGAACTATAAGCAATCAGCATCTCATTGTACCAGCTAATAGCCAAAACCAACTATTATAAACATTATCCATCTACAACTTACTATAATAAATACTAAGAAAAGTTGATTGAATACTGTAATAATGCCATAATTCTTCGTAAGTGGCATAGGCACTGTATATTTATTACGAAATGGAAGCAGTATAGATGTGCTATAGATACTGATGATTGTGCTAATTACTAAAAATCAATTAATTCGTTTAAGATTTAAAAACTCCTTCTTTCTTTCTTTTTTTTTTACTGGACTTTTCATTATATATATAATATAAATTTCTTTTCGCTTTTCATGTGTCTGTTAAAATCGTTACCGCAGAGTTCTGACGTTCTTGGGATTAGAGCAGCAGGGCTGCAGCACCCTCTGAAATTATTTTTGGAATGAATTTTCGTTTCTTATCGTTTCCTTACTTTTCTACTCTGAAAGTTCGATACTTTTCGCTTATTTTTTTCAGTTTGAGAATTCGATGATTAATGAAAATGGAAAAATGGAAACATAAACTTAAGAAGTAAAAAATGAATCAATAAGCAAGACAAACGCAGTTAGGGACTATTCATATGTTGTCAATAAAAGTCTATTGCCCAACTGATTGATTGATTTGAAGAAAAAAGCAAAACGTTATACTTAAGAATGATTTATACGGTATTATCTTATTTACTAGATTAAACTTCTTTTTCCGTATGACATTTTAAAATTATTTTTTAAATCATTTTAAGGTTATCTTTGGACCCAAAATTTTTGGTTTGTTTTTGCTTGTTATTTGGAATTTGATATAATATGTAATAAACCATGTTTTAAAATATAAAATGCTCAAATAGTGATATATAAACTAAAAAAAAAAACGCTATAACTTATAAATTAACAGGAGTATTTTCTCCCAAACTTACTCGCATATTTCCAAATAAAAGTATTATCTCTCCTCCAAAGTGCAGTACTCGTGGAACTTGGCCAAAGCCGTGAATGGTACGAGTGTCCAGATTTTTATTTTCCGAGTCCCGTAACCGAATGTTTTCTGCTCCATAATATTTTAATGAAACCCGAGTATTTTTCTACTGATTTGCCGGTTACCTATTTTTTCTGCTGAATGAAGCATAAATTTGACATAGAACTACAATTTTAGTACCAAGCTTACATACCAGTTTTTAATTACTTAAGTCATTGTCTATTTGAATAATCATGTATTGGGTCTATATTATGTGCGAATAAACGATCGACTGATTATCAGCATCTAGACAGATTTAGTTCTAAATCTGATATGCATTAACTATCTAAATGCTAAAATTAGTGATTAAATGTCATCTGCTTGACTTTGCATTTTATAATTAATTTCACTTGCTCTCTGATACATAAATTTCCAACTAATGTATTTCATTCAAAATTTTATATAAACCTGAAAATGTGATGTAAGGATTTCATACGAAATCTCATCCGTCCATTTTAAAGTGTTTTTGAATTACCGTGTTTAAAAACAGTGGCAGACAGACAAATATAATCCTAAAAAATTCCTCTCTGCAAGCTCGAAGACAAAGTAGATTCCTTTAAATCTGAGTTACTATCTGTTAACATAAATTGTTCGTGTTAGAAATAGTCAAAATCAGGGCGTGAAAATCACTTTTCAGCCTTTGACTTCTAAGATATCGCAGTTACCGGAAAACCTGAAAAGTTGTTCGTCTTAATGAGGCGCTCATTTGGCTAATTGGATTTATTTTTCTATCTTCAATTTTAAGAAAATTATAGCGAAATGGGAATTTTAATCCCCCATCATTTCCACCCCTTTTGAGCTAGATGGGCCATTTACGAATTCGTCCGATGTTTTAAAATTTCTAGCAACACATTCCAAGCCAGTTACAATTCAAACAAAATTACTCCTGTTCAAATTACCCCTGTTATCATGTTCAAAAGATAGTATGGGAAAATGTTATACGCATATATATATATATATATATATATATATATATATATATATATATATATATATTCGTGTACAAACTTGTGTACGAAGGGTGGTTTTGGATTCTAAAGACCATGATCAGGAAAATTTCCTCAGTTCTTTACCGAAGTCTTGTCATGAGAACCATTACATTAGGTATTCTTCCTATAGGCATCTGCCTAAAATGAATTCATCGAAATATTAGGGAAGTCTGAAAGTACAGATTTGTCAAAATCTCGAGTTGGATTGTTTTTTGTGACGATTACAATGCTTTATCTTGAAAATGTGAAAATAAAAATATCTGTATCATTAATTTCTGTCATAAATAATTTATAAATACGAAATATATTTATTAAAATATATTTGGTGATTTAAATGTAAATATAACATAGCGATTTCTCAGCTAATGAAAAAAATTTGATTTGATTTCTGAGACATCATTTTCTGGTGAAGTTCTTGCTTTCGGTTCATTTTCTTTTCTTTTAATCTCAGGTTCAATTCTCAATTATTTTATGCCAAATTTTGAAAAGGAAAGGATTTACTGCATTTCTTCTTCCCTTCAGAATATCAATATAAACAAATTAAAAATGCTTCACATTTATCCTCATTTTTTCGTCAAGGAAACGAAATACATTATTAAAATGTATCAATATTCAATAGCTTTATTTGCATTAGGAAATAAATAACAGGCAATTAACTTTTAACTGACACGCAGTTTAACTAATGACATGATCCCTTGTGTGCCATTATCTCGTGTTTACTAATTTGAATATCTATCCTATTCCACGTTCTTCATTGTTAAGCAATAACAACTTTTCTGATAAGCGTAAATGAAGTTATTTTTGGAGCCATTTCAGCACAGATTAACACTTGACTTTAAAAAAGTATTTTCTCTACTTATAAACCTTTTAAGATATCTGGATTATCTCATTCTATTTTTAAGGCCACCCTAAAGGTGCTTCAGTGGGTGCTAAAGAGGTCGTTTTGCAGTCTATGGCAGTTGCTATAAATGACATTGCTATTTTCCATTTTATCAGTTTGCTAATGTTTTCCTATAATCAATTATTATTTTTTTCTAAATTGAATATCATAACGAATTATTATTTTCTCGTATATGCAGTATAGAGCAAGTATAGTTTCTTCAGAAAATTGCAACTCAGGATTCTGAAAAATTTCACATTTTAGAACTCCCTGAGTTCCATAAACACATTTTTAGAAAATGCCCATTCGTTTAGATTTTCTGTAACAAAGATATCTCAAAAACGCTTTGGGCTAGATGGTTCAAATTTGGTATACGGTCTTTACACCAAATTTGCCGATTACTGTCAAATTTTGAGTAAAAATGTTCTAAGAGAGTCTGTCTATCCAAGTCTAAGAGAGTCTGTTCAAATGTAAACAATAATTACAAAACGAAGAGAGAAAAATGAATATAAATGAAATTCGATACACAGATTTAACATCTATAGTGTAGACAGCTGTCATATTTTGAGCCAAATCCGGAATGATTGTCTTTTGGTCCGTACTTTCTGAAACATGTAAACGCAATGACTTAAATATTTCAAATTTTGTATGGGATTTTTGGACTGCAAGTGTAGTAATTTTGTATCAAATTTTTAATTCAATCGGATGGGGAAAAAAACTATCTAAAACAAAATCCAGATTTTTGGATACTATTAACGCATGCTAGGGATTAATCCCCGAAAAAAACTCACCATTATCACATGGCAGATTCAATAAAAATGATAAATATTTCTTAATTATTGTACACCAATATTTTCCAATGTGTTCTCTGAGATAACACCTTTATTAGGAAGTATGGAAGAAAGTTTTGTGAAGACAACTCCCTTTGGTTATATTTAATAGATTCAATTCCTGTGATATTATAAACACGTGGAAAACGTAACTGTGCATTTAGCCTCTAATTGTACGCTGTCTTACGTTGTACCACAACGTTGCCATGTTTATTGATTCTGAATTCAGTGGATAAAAATATTCGAAATTCTATATTGGTAAGCAGTAGATTTTACTATAATTTCATTTATACTATAATAAGTGGCGTAGCAAAGATAAGTTGCTCCTGAGGGATGGTACTTTATTTTCGCTCAATAGTAATCTTTCTTTTTAAAAAGAACATAAACGCACTATTGATTTACCCAAAATGACTCTTAGGATCAAATTTGTAGGTTTCTATCAGCTTTCTATGGAAATCAGTGATGAGAGACTTTGGCAGGGAGAGCGTGAAAAAATAAGATTCGTCAAACTTTCAAAGAATTAAATGACAATCAACGACTGCAAATAGCATTGCGTATGGCAACGACGTTTTTTTACTGGCAGAACACTCTGATAGATGGAAATCGATATTGTTCATTTTTTTATTATAAATTTCTCATTATTCTTATTATATCTCATAAATATACCCCTTTTCTTTCTTCTGTTCCTTTTATAGTATGTGTTGTAAACATATTTGATATTCAGCAAACCCAATCACAGGAAGTTTGTTTTTATGACAGTTTGAGTGCAAGAAAACACGATAACTATAAAAGCTACTTGGATAAAATTCCTTGCACAGATGTAACATCTAAAGTATAGATCCGTTTCAATTTAAATCAATCCATAAACATCTGCCGATCTATCCATTCATATGCATATAACGCATTAATTACAGTAATTTAGACAAATATATTTGATAAGTTATCTAGTTATTAAAATTGTAATTCTGTAGCGTATTCTTGTTTGATTCAGTCGAAAAAAAGACACCCAAAATGCATAATCGATTTTCTTTACTACACTGCAAAGAACAAAACTTTCGTATGCGGAGCACCGAAAATGAAAATCTGAACACTCGTAGCATTCACAACCTTGTTTTAGGTCACCAATTTCAAGCAAGCGAGGGAGGGATCAAAGTATGTGCAAAACACTTTTGAGGAAATCATTCCCGCTCACATATATTGCTGTATGATGATTTCATAGATATTGGCTTAGATATTATTTTTATATAATTAGTTTTGAATTTGGAACAAATAGCTAAAACAATTCATGCAAAAATGCAAATCTAATCATTCACAATCACACAACGCCATGAAATTCTGTCCACTCTCCATCAAACAGATCGACATGGCAAAAATCTATCAGAATCGGCAAGCATGAAATGAGACAGAAAAAAATTATATATAGAAAATTGTAATTGTCATTCCATTTCTCTAGCATCATTCGTAATGTTTGTTCAGTTAATGCGGGTGGAGAAGGGAGGCTTTCGATGTACTCTAGCATGGCGTACATTGAAAGTATTGAAGAGAAACTGCAGTGGAACGCGTGTGGATACTCTTCCTGAATGGATGTTTTAAAAAGTGATTCGTGATTCACCTCTCTATTGAAGAGATATATAATTCATTTTAACCATCGTAATAATATGCCTTAACTGCTTTTGCATTGCAAAGAATTTATTTTATCTAAAGAAAAATAAATTGGCGACGGCTTTAAATTTTAATACTTTAAAATTCATTATTTTATTGCAAACCATTCAAACATTATTTTTACCGAGCTTTCATTTTTTATATATAAAAAAATTATTGGAAATGGTCATGATTTCTTTTTCATAGGCATTATGTTAAAATTTTGAACGTTAGTGTGCTCAGTGGAGGTGTTTCTCGATGGAACTCTTTTGATGATTTTCCCAAGGAAAATTTTTCTCTCATTATTCTTGGTAATAAAGATGACTAATATTTGACAAATTATAAAATATAACAGAAATAGATACTTCTGACAAAATGGTGAAGTAATTTAACAATGTATTGCTTTATGTTGATTTTACATTAAATATTCTTACACTGAAGAGATCTGAACAAAAAAAGCATGGATATTATAGTAGGGGGGGGGATACAAAAGGTTAGAGGCATATGAATCAGGATCCCCTTCTCAAACTTTTGGTCATATTTTGTAGTCTGGAAGGGATTATTGCTTCATACAGTGGCTCCCAAAAGTGTTCGTACACTAAAGAAATTTGCAGAAATTGTGTTCTATACTTCTTAATAAAGCATTTTATTAGTTGGTTTTTTTTAATTATCATCTTTAAATAGTTCTTAATAAAACTGAACAAATATTTTTATAAAAAATCAAGTAGTATTGTTCTAAAAAATAAATAAATAAAAAATGTCACAAAATTAGAACACAAAAGTCTTCGTACATCCAAACATTATTTATTTAAATTCATCATAAAAATATCTTTTGCGGCTTATTTTTCTTCTAATTGAAAAATACACTAAAATCTTTTTATTTCAGTATTTAATATCACAATTATTTATTCTATTTACTTTATTCTTAGATATGACGCGCATTCGTAAAGAAACGAGTTTAGACGTACGAAAATTAACTATATTTCATTTTAAAGCTGGAAAATCAATTAGAGGCATTGCAACTATAATTAATCTACCTCATTCAACGGTGCAAAGCATAATAAAACGTTACAGAGAGGGAAAAGGGATTGCAAACAAGCCCCGTAATGGTCGCCCTCAAATTCTGTCAGCTAGAAGTCAAAGAAATATTGTGAGTAAATTTCTTAAAAAATCCACGTCTGAGTGCAATAAAGTTTACTTCACAATATAATGAATCAAATGAAACTTCTATTTCCTGTGAAACTATTCGTAGAATTCTTCGGAATACTGGTATAGATGGCCGCTCTGCACGAAGAAAATTCTTTGTAAGTCAGAACAGAATTGCTAGGCTTAAATTTGCCAAATCTATGATAAACCAGCCAGAGATCTACTGGAATCGTGTCTTATTTGCAGATGAAAGTAAGTTTAACATTTTTGGGTCGGATGGGAAAATTATTGTATGGAGAAAGAAAAAAAAAACAAAAAAAAAAAACGAAGAACTTAATCCCAAGAATTTAGTTGGAACAGTAAAACATGGCGGTGGACATGTCATGGTTTGGGGGTGTATATCAGCGGCTAGAGTAGGCAATTTAGTATTCATTGATGGTATAATGGATCATAGAGTTTATATAAATTTTCTCAATAATAATTTAAAAGTGTCAGCACAAAAATTGGGCATTTTAAACAACTTTGTGTATTACCAAGACAATGATGCTAAGCACACGGCCATGAATGTTCATCTTTTTTGCCTCTATCATTGCCCTCAAACCCTTAAAACACCAGCTCAATCACCGGATTTAAACCCTATAGCACATATTTGGAAAGAATTAGAGGTGCGAATAAGAAGTCACGACATTAAATCGAAAATTCAACTGAAAGCAGTAATGATCGAAGAATGGAACAAGATCGGTGCAGAAGTAACCGACCGTTTAGTTAAATCTATGCCCAAACGTTTAAAAGCTGTTATAAAGAATAAAGGATATCCTACTAAATACTATACATTTATAAAAATTTAGAAACTTTCATATTTAGTGATGTTTTTTTTAAAGTGTATGATCACTTTTGTGTCCTATTTTTGTGCAATTTTATTTATTGTCATTTTTAAAAAACTAATTTGCATCGTAATTAAAATTTATTCTTCACTGCTTTATTAAGAACTGTAAAAATATGCTATGAAAAAAATTTTCATGTAAAAATAAGAATATATAATGGTAAATAATGAGGTTTATAATTGATTCTTGTTGGTGTACGAACACTTTTGGGAGCCACTGTATATATTTGATTAAATATAAATATATGATTCTTTGACATATAAAAACTTTGATAGAAATCGGTTATATAAACCTATTTACTTTCACTCGGTGCAATGCATCTTTACAATTTAGACAAAACAGCCCGCCTATGATAGAATGCTATATGTTGTATATTATCAAATAAGTTATAAAATTCACGATATTATATATATAATACAAGTATTGTATGGTCGAAGCTTGGAAGCTTTAAGTAACGATTTGTACTAACACTTTCTTTTATTTCCTTCGAAATTAAATAATTGAATCTTGAAAGCATCAGCTTTAATTTAGGATTTAAAATAAAGTTATACCACATATAATGACAAAGTTTAGTCACAAATGCCTTATTCCTGGTCTGTTTGATGCTTTATATTGACTTCAAAATCCCACCTGAAAATTTACGTATCCAAGATTATATTTTTGAGAATGAGCCATCCTTAAATATTAATTTGTATCCGCTCCTGTTTAAGGCAACTATTGACAGAATTGACAAATTTTTATCCAATCTCCTTGATATTGCAGGATATGAGTAGGTATTTTTGAGATGGAGAGAAGAAACGTACTAATTTCTTCCCTTTCTATTTTATCAAAGAAAGAAAGAATACTACAATAGCAGTAATTCCTCTTCGACTACCTACAACTCATTAGCATGGAAAATCTTCCCTAAATGATTATTATTCTTTCTGATTTTTCTCCATTTGATAATCTGTGTAGGCAGTTCTGCTGTTCACTGATTATTATTGAATGACTTCATTCCATTGTAAATTACCAATGTACAGTAATCATTTAATATCAAAACATTATTCACCTCAAATTATTCGAAACTGCAATTAATATTCACTATTAATAATTATTAAGATCAAATAGAATTTTCATTGCAAAATTATAATATTATTTAATTAATAATAATAGCATATAATAATGATAGATAAGTAATATAAAAAACTAAAAATCCATTGGGAAAATGTAGTGAAAAATATAATAGTAATTTATTTCATTTTTATTACATATTTTTTCGGAAATATTTAGTAAATTAAGTTATTAAATTCCAGTGTTCGTAAGAGATTTTTTAAAACAGTATTATTTAAATATTTTACTGAATTGAAAAAACATGGATTATACATCTCTAATCATATGAAGATTCTAAACCAAAAAATTGGTGAGATGCTCGTAATAATGTGTAGCGGAACATTAGTATTGTTAGGCTCTAATTTGCCAAATAATCAATAATTTCAAATAGTTTGGAGTTATAAATTAAATTTCTTGAAAATAAAATCTATAGTATTTATGAATTTATACGTTTGCATCAATTTTAAATGCGAGAAGTGGAAGATCTTTTGATTAAAAACTTTGACTATGATAAACTTTGATTACGTACTCTAGTGAACAAAATGTACGTTGATTTTGCATCAGTTTGAATTAATGTATTCTTAAAAGGAGCTTGTATGCCTTTGCGTGTGTTAAAAAAAAAAAAAAAAAAATTGAATTTTTCCTAACATGTTTGGAATTGTCAGTACGATTTTTGAACTACGTAACTACTATAGGTGAAAGCAGCTTCTTCCTTTGATATTAAAAAGAAGTGAAGTGAAGGCTTTGAATTATCATCTTTAATTTTGAATATCCGGCCGGTTGTTGCACGTGCGACAATTACTAGATAATTACTTCATCCGTCGACTGATCGAAGCATTAAAATGAAACCAGATAATGATTTATTGCGTGAAATATTAAAAATCGACACATTCAAGCTTGGTGAATTTGCTCTTAAAACCGGCCCATTATCTCCATTTTACATCGATCTTCGACATATGACAAGCCATCCAAAAGTATTTAATTCGGTATCAAAGGCCATCTATGCAAAGATGAAAGCTCTTAACATCAAAGCCGATGCAATCTGTGGAGTCCCATATACAGCTCTACCTATTGCGTCTTTTATTTGTTCCCATCATGAGATTCCTATGTTAGTGAGACGGAAAGAACGTAAAGATTATGGCACAAAAAAGATGGTCGAAGGAGTGATAAATCGTGGCGAGACATGCCTAGTTTTGGAAGATGTCGTCGTTAGCGGAGCAAGTATTATCGAAACAGTTGCAGATCTTCGAAAAGAGGGTTTGGTTGTCACAGATTGTATTACAATTCTTGATCGATTACAAGGTGGTGAGGAAAAC
Organism: Argiope bruennichi; assembly: GCF_947563725.1. Classification (NCBI taxonomy): domain Eukaryota; kingdom Metazoa; phylum Arthropoda; class Arachnida; order Araneae; family Araneidae; genus Argiope; species Argiope bruennichi. The sequence goes on along the minus strand of NC_079159.1, from coordinate 30,159,560 downwards.
TTGCGGAAAATGGGTATCACTTTACATTCCTTGTTTACTATAAAGGATTTATTTGCCTTGTATTGTTCTATTCATGATGTGGATGAATCTCAGATTAAAAAGGTGTTTGATTATTTGCATGACAATGTATATGAAATATCAGAAAATGACTTGGTAAATTAAGTATTGCCGCTGGCAATTGCTTTCCCCATGTAAAAAAACAAAAACAAGCAGGGTTTAGGTGCTATAGATTGTATTTTTTATATTATATGCAATATGGGACCAATATTTAATTCATATAATAATATATACTCACACATCTAATATGAATAATTGTGCTATTTAAAATGTAGAATAGAATATCTATGGAACTGTGTAGGTGACCTGGAAGTTAATCATATATATAGAGATATATGCATATGCTTATACTGTGATATTTATTTTTATGCTATTTAAAAAAAAAAAAAAAGCCTTGGTGAAACTGCATGTATTTCTGTCAGCATAATTACTTCCAAAATGTACCATGTAGTAAATGATATTGAATGTGAAGTTATTTCGCAGCTTTGTAGTATACAATTGTTATACATGGCATATAATTGGAAAATTCTGTACTAACAGAAAAGTGGCATTTGTCTAGTATTTAGAGCATGTTTGATATAATTCCCCCGTTGATGATATTTTCTATTGGCATTTTTTTTATTGCTTATATAAACAATGTATTGTTAGAATTGACCTGTACCTTTAATTTTACCGAGTTGCAAGATAAAACGATTGGGGGGGAAAAAATCTAAAATGTATCACTTATGAGGGACTTATATCAAAGCTGTACCTAGTATTTATTCTTGATATCTTCTGCTGTCAAGAACTTACATCTTAGAGAGATGTAAGTATTTAAAAGCATTGTGAGGAACCTGAACAGGCATTTGAGAGCATTGAAATGAATTTCACTCATAGAAATATTTCAAACATATAAACCATGAATTTATTTATGATAGTCTTTCTTTTTTTCACATATTTATGTAAGATATTTTGAAAAAAGGAAGAAATGTTCTGAAAATGGTGTTAAAATCATTGTAATACTCAAATTGAAGTTATCTAGATGTGTATTTGAAGATGATTATTTACAGTGATTTGCATCGTGTCCAATCCTTGTTTATTATAATCAGTGTAATACTTTCTAATGTCTTATAGTATTAAGAATATTTAATAATTTGTATGGTATGTATTGGGATTTATAGCAAAGATTAATCATGCACATCACAATTTTAATTATTGTATCTCTTCAAAGAAAATACTATTCATAAAAGTATTCACATGTACTATTTTTATAAGAGACCAGCTATACATTTGATGCATAGTTACAATTGGTGACATTTTTCTTATGAAATTTTATTCTTATGAATGTTGATATATGAAACATTACAATTATTCAAATTATATTAAAATACAATATGTAATTCCAGTTTTTGTAATGGATCTGAAAATAATGTATCCTTTTGTGATAAAATGACTATATTTTTATATGGAAATGACTGTATAAAAAAAATATATGGCTTTTCATATTTATACATAGAGTGGGTGTATTCACTCTTTTAAACATTTGAACTGGAAATTTTTCTAATGTTGATTATCTTTTTTTATCCAAAAGTAATTTTTTAAAACTAATGACTGGATATTATCTGATGAATCTATTTCGAATATTTTAACAATGTTATGAGATGTATATTCTTTTGTAAATTTATTTTTATACTATTGTGTAATAAAAGCAATCCTTCAGCTATGTGTTTGAGCTTAATTTCTTTCTAACTATTCCTATTTTGAATCGCTGTTCTTTGTTTTATCAATTTTGGGCTGAATATTTGGCCTCTTAATAATGATAGTTGCTATATGCAAATAATGGGAAGATATTAAAAAAATCTCACTTTTTACTTTCCCATATACGTAATATAGAAAAAGTATTGTAATCGTCAAAAAAATCTAACTTGTGATTTTGATGCAAGTTTCCAAGACTCCAAGTTTTAGACCTCCCGGGGTTTGGAAAACACATTTTTTGGGAAATGTCTGTCTGTTGGAAAAAAAATAACTCCAATACACTTTGAGCTAGAGGATTTTAACACCAAATTTGCAGATTTTGAGTAAAATCTATTCAGAGGAAGTCCTGCTGCTCAAATATATGTTAACACAATAATTGCAAAGTGATGGGAGCTAGATAGATAAAATTCAGTCACAGATTCAGCATCTATAATATAGATACCTTTCAAATTTTACTACAAGTTGATTGTCTATTGGTCTGTACTTTCAGAAACGTGTTAATTTAAAAATGCATCCACTTATATATCAAATTTGTTATGTGTTTTTTGTGACTACAAGTACAGTTGTATTTCAATCAGTTTATAAAAATATGTCTAAAACATGAATTTGATTTTTGGATACTATTAATGCATTAATTAGCTAAATAACTTATAATGGATTAATAACTAAATAACTCGCTAAAGATGATATGATAGATATAAAAAGTTGATATTTCATAATTATTGTGTGCCAATGCCATATAAGACATTCTCTAGCGAGGCAAGTTTATTAGAGAATATGCAAGAAAGTTTTGAGGAGACAATTCCTCTTGGTTTAAATAAGGGTCATGTGTATATATATATACACAGAGAAATATGTCCAGCGTTCTTGTTTTGTTTTTTTATGTGTTATTCTTTTGCGTTTTAATTTTATCTCTTGAAATATTCTTTTCTTCCCCCCCCTTGAGAAATTTCTGCTAATTTTGAGACTACCTTTAATTTTTATAATTTGGCAAACTTTTCTTCATAATTTTTTATTTTTAAAGAATTAAATAATTAATTTCATCTTAAATTTCAAGATATGTTAAGGTGTTTCTTTTTGTTATTTTTTCTATTTAAAAGATCAAAATTTACATCTATTTATTATTTTTTTTAATATTAAATATATTTGCAGTTGCTGTTTTTTTATGTTAATAAATATGAAAGTTATGATTATCTATATTACTATACTTTCATCTTATGAATATAAACATTATAAGATCAAAAATCATCTTTTTATTTTTTTGTGACTATCCTTAGTTTAAAATTTTAATATGTACCATTATGGTTGGAGAACATTTTATTTTATCTTCATTCAATAAAATCAGAGGTAAATTTACCAATTGTATTTAAAAAAAATATTTAAGCCAACCAGCACAAACATTTGTAGTCATTAAATTTTTAATAAATGTTGGCTGATTTTTTTTTTAATAAAAAGCCTTACATTCAATAAAAAATATATATTATATATAACTATTTTGATTGCATATTTTATAATAAAAACTAGTTAATCAAATAAAAATTTAAAACAAATGCTAAGATAAGAGATGGTTGTTCCTTTCTAAACAATTTTCATACAATGCAAATTTCTTTAAAAATCGTTCTAATTTTTAAAAACATCAGATTTAGAAAGATTTTTTTTCCTTTTTCCATACATTTTTTCTGCTTTATGTTCCAAATGGATTTGAAAGAAATATTTCAAAATTTTGTAAATAACTTCTTTAAGATGAAAATTCAAATTTCATTCTAATTTTATTGGTTGTCTTTTTTCTATAAAAGGTGTCTAAAAATAAGACTGTGTTTATCTGATATGGAGAGTATATGTGTGTGTGTATATATATATATATACAAAAATACTCTTAAGTCATTCATTATTTGTATGTATTTTGTATCGCTTCAAGAAATACGTTTTAGAATACCAATTTTGAATTATGAAAAACTATGAAGCAACCCACTTTGTGGCATAAGATTACGGTAATTGATACACATAGTACATTTTTTTACTTCCACGTTAAAGAAAAATAATATTTTATTAGTACTCATGCTGTGGAATAAATGGGGAAAATACCATTAGTTAAGCTTTTTTTTTTTTTTTTTTTTAAGAATAAGAACTGATACAAACATATAATAAATTTTAATTTTCCTGATATTGCAAAATAATGATCATTTTTTTAAAAGTGAAGATGAAGAAAAATTACTATTTTTTCAGCTAATAAGTGAATATCATAATTAAAATTTGCTTGTTCCATCAATAAAAAAAATCCTGTAAATCTGTTTTCTTCTATGGAAGCTTAGCTCGTCAAAACAGGCCAATAAATGTTGCTATAACAGCTGGACCAAGACCAGGTACTCAAATTCCTGGAGGTAACTATCCAATTGAACTTGCAGTATGGATAGCTGATCAACATGTTCATTCATGCCAGTATACATTGGATGTTGTAGGTAATTATCCACTTAATTCTGGGCATTTAATTTTTATTTATATTTAAAATATTGTTCACCATTTCTATTTACAAAAAGTTTTGAAGTATTTCTATAGCTGTCTCTTTTAAATTATATTTAGTGTTATATGTCGAAATTGTGTGCCACATTAATGTTTTTAAGTCTAAAAAAAATCTGAAATGATTTTGTGAAATATGTTATTGATTAAATTTAGTATTTGATTCCAGCATTGCTTTTCTTTAATGCTTTTTATTTTCAGTGAAAAAATGCAAAGATGTTTTTCCTCCAAATGATGGCTCTGTGCATTGTTCTCATGGAACAATTTGGGGAAGCAAATGTAATTTTTCTTGTTCTGTTGGCTATGAATTAATAGGTCATCACTCATTGATCTGCGAAGAACATTCAGATGGAATGTCATGGTCTTCATCTTTTCCAAAATGCAAAAGTAAGTTTAACTTCCTATTATTATGTCATTTTTATTATCACTGATCTCCAAATAGTACTGACATTTCAACATAATATTGCATTTTATTCTATCTCTGTTATCTACAATATAAAATTTTTACAACTGCACCCAAATGCACATATGAATAAAAAAAGCCAAAAGAATTAATTACAAGTTATTGTTTCTCAATATTGTCTGTTAATTAACTATGATCTTAAGAAATTTATTCAAATTATGAATTACTTCATTGTTTATTCTGTTTGAAAGTAAATTAAACGCACACAAATAAGCAATATATAGTATTTTCTTCAAATGCATGGTACTTCATTCTTTTTGACTAGTGTTTCAGATTTTTCCTTAAACATTATTTCATTCCAATACATGTATGAAAATCAGAATAAAGTTGTTAAAAAAACTGTTTTCTAACTGCATTCTTATTCTTCATTGCTGCTCCACATACACACACACACACACATATGTATAATATAATATAAATTTTAACTGTAACCTTTACAGTTTACCTTTTAATAATTAAGTTAATAGATTTTTGTCTTTTCTAGCATTCTTTTAAAAGTCATTTGATTGCATAGTTTAAAAATTATTTCATTTTTATTCATTTAAACCATGTAATTTTTTGAATGCATTTATTTGGCTTAGTTTTTGGTTTGCGAAGATGAAATTTTGCGATTATTTTTTCACTCAATTGATGATTTATTGTACCTTTATTGTGCTGCTTTGTATTTTAGATGATAGTAGTATTTTAACTCTAAATTAATTGATGTTTCTGTAGTATTTTTAATAGTTAGTAGACTAAAAAACATATTATAATTTTTTAGACTAAAAAACATAATTTTTTTAAGTTTATTTAAAAACTAATTTTTATTTGCATTCTATAAACTAGATTTTTCGTCAGGTATAATTTATGTTGGTTGAAAAAATATGAAATGCTGAAACCAATACTAGAAGAAAATTATTAAAATTAAATTAATTGATCATCAAGAAGAAAGTTACTTACATTTACTAAAACAATGTATTATAGGATCATAAACAGATTGAAATTCTAATTTTCTTAGAATATTTGTATTGAAAATTTTTATGTCACCTTATTTTCATAGATTTTACTCTATATTGCATGAATTAAAATATGTTTGAAAAAACTCTGTTTTATCCTTATACTTAAATTTCCACAAATATTTCATTTCTAGAGATTCCATACAAATATTCTCCATCTGTGAAAAACCTACCATGTTTGAAACCTCGACAGCCTTCTGATGGTACAGTTGTGTGCGATTCCAATGGTCAAAGTATGTACCCAGATGGGAGTGTGTGCCAATTTTTCTGCTATCCAGGATTTTTGATTGAAAATTTGTTGACCAGCAATGCTTTAATAGTCTGTAAAAATGGCCAGTGGACACCTAACAGCAATGTACAATGTATAGGTAAGGAAAAATTTGATTATGGGAAAAAGCCAAATGTATGTCCATTAAGATTTCCTTTAAACCTGATTTTTAAAATTTATATTAGAGAAAATACTGAGGATGCTATAATTAGGGATTTATAAAATGATTTATAATGACACTAATAAATCTTATTAAAAACTAATCGCTTTTAGTTCACAGCTCATTCATTGAGATTTAATTTTTTTCCATCTGTTCTGTTCATTCTGTACATGACTCTTTCCTATGGAGACCTGTACCATGACATTATAATGTTATTAAACATGTATATTTGTGATTTATCTGTCTTCTAAATTTTGTGGTATTGTAATTTTATTTCTTTATTTATCTTGTAAAACTTCGCAGATTCAAGCAGAATCTTTCTTTATTTTCTGAAAATGGAATAACTTCACTTCACGGAAAAATGTAATAAATATTTGAAGAAATGTAGGAAAATGTTTGAATTTCAGGGCAACAATGTGATATAATGTTGGAAAATATTCAAATTGTCAAAATTCAGGGAAAATGTGTGCGATTATTAAATTGGTATCTTTAAAAGAGTGGTTTTTTAAATACTAATGAAGGTACTATGAATGATGGCCAGTTATTATTAGTGATTGTGTTATATTAATAATAATAATAAATTAATTTATTATAATTAGTTATATTATTAATATATAACAAATATATTTTTAAGTAGGATTCAGGGATTTTTTTTTCTTCAAATTATCAGTTGTTCAAATGAATTCAAAGCATATATATATTGAAAATTCCTTTTAGAGTATAAAAATTATTTTATTAAAAAATAACTAAATAATAATTTATTTTTATAGCAACATACTGCTCGGATCCTAGACAGCCGGAATATGGATCAGTAAGATGCCATAACAAAGATGTGAAAGAAGCATCATTTAAATCCAAATACAAGAATGGGACCTCCTGTCATTTCCAATGTGACACTGGTTATGTCATTCCCAAATCACAGCGTCATTTAAGCAAAATAACTTGCCATGCACCACATTGGAATGATTCGTCTATCCCGGAGTGTAAGCGTAGGTTTAGTGTAAAATGTTTGACATGATAATTCTCTAATTTTACTAGTTTGTTTGTTTTATAAATGTTATTGTATGTATAAGTTTATAAAAAAATATTATTTTATATTTTTGTATAAACTTGAGGAAAAATTAAAACTTCTGTGCCTTTATAAGATTAGGAAGAAAATTCATTAGTTAAACACATTCATTAATTGTTAATGTGTAATTTACTGATTTTTTACTTATTCTCATAAATGAAATTTTAAAGGAAAAAACATTGCGATTATCAAAGTATTAAAACTAGAAATTTTGAGGAATCTCCACATTTTAGATCTTTTTAAACTATTCCCCCCCCCCCCAAAAAAAACACTTTTGGAATTATGTCTATATGTATGTGTGTGAAATCATTCAGAAAAATTTTTGAGTTAAGCAGTTGCAATTTGGTATATGGACTTAAGCAAAATTTGTGAATTTCTATCAAATTTTCTTTAAAATCCATTCACACAAAGTTTGTCTGTATAAGCCTAAATGAACACAACTTCAAATACGAGCTATAAATAAGTTAAATCTGATACACAATCATAGAATGAAAGTATAGATCTGTATCAGATTTTGAACCAAATTTGTCCAACCTATACATTTGTATGCATGTAAATACAATAACTAAAAAATGAAATGACTTAAATAAATGAAATTTGATGTATAATCTTTTTACCAAAATTAGTAACAAGGTTATATATAAATTTATTTATAGTTTTATTCACATTTTATTTTTAATGGATTGATAAAAAGGTATCCAAAACACATACTCTTCTACTTTACTGTTTGCTGAAAATACTTTCATCACTGTATTATGAAACACTAAATGCACATTTGTAAGGTTATGAAAATTAAAATCTCATTACTCATGGTGTTCATGGTCTTGTTCAAGATCCCTAAATATTTGTGATGGAAATAGGGAGGGGTTTACACTTTTATTAGAAAGTATAGGAGAAATTTGTAGAGATGCTATTTCTGCTAGTTATATTGTTATAAAAGAATATAGCCAGTTACAGTTTATTGTAGATTGTCTCAAAAGTTTTTATACTAAAAATTATGATATATACTAGAGAAACTTCATTTTTCAATTGTTGTTTGAGTAAATGATTGATATAATCATATAAAAATTGATATTGTCAGTGATGTCATAAAATTTGCATTTAGTTCAAAAATTGCATAATTTTAAATTTTGTTAAATAATTTTTTTATATATATTGAAAATTAGTAATGATATTTTGAATTTCACAAAGGAATATTTTTCCCCCCTTGGCAGTAATTGTTTTTTTTTTTTTTTTTTTTGCCAATTATATTCTTAATTTTACTTAGAAATTTTCAAAGAAATCATATCACTTATTCTATTATTTTTAATATTATTTCTGAATTCATAACTTGATTTAAAGCAGTTTATGTATAGGTAGACAGATATGTGCAGACTGAGAAGGAATTCATTAAAAACTTTTCTTTGTATTTTAGAGCATTTCGATGGTTACATTAAAAGCAACTGAAAAAGCAAAAAGTTCTAATAAGCAAGAGACTTCATTATTGAAAAAAATTTAAATACAGTCATTCTAATGTTATACAAATATTCATTTGTTTAGGTGTTAAATCTAATATCTGAAATTTAATTTCTAATTTAATTGCTAATTCAAGGGTAGGTGGAAATTTTACTTTTATTTTTAAACAAATTTTATTTTTATTATTATTATAAATGTCTGCATAAAAGTGTTTTAATACTTTTTTAAGTAATAAGGAAATTTTTACTGTTATTTTTCTGAATTTTCTATGTTATTGATCTGTTTCTTAGATTAATATGCTGTTAATTAATCATCAACATTCATTATAAAATAAATTGTTTACATTGATTTTTTATAATAAATTATCATCTACCATTCTATGCTTAAAACCTTCATTCTTTCAGAAAAATTTGTTCCAAGACCCTTTTCTAGAGATTGCAAAGATGTGATTCTTACTGCAAATCGTCGTGGATTTGCAAAGCTCAAACCACCTCGATTTTACATGAAGAATTCATCTGGAAATAAAATTCTGTATGGAAACTGTACTTATACAGGAAGAATTAGTGTTGGTACTTACATTAACCATTGTTCTGCACATAATAAAGAGCTTAATACCACTGGTCATTGCACTTTCAGCGTAACTGTTAAAGGTATGAAAATTCTGAATTAAATTTATTAATCCTGTTTTAAATTCTCTATATTTATATAAGTTCTGACACAATTTTTGTAGTTTCTGTTTTTATAGTTCTTTCAAATTCACATCACTGTCATTAATATGTAAATTTGAATGATATTATAAATAAATGTATTTAATATGTGGCAATTTTAATATCAAGTAAAACAAAATTATGTTAGATTCTGAATGTATATTATAATTATTCATTTCATTTTTTTTAAATATTAGTTATTGTGTCAATTTTTTTAATTATAATTTTTAACTCAACTATTTTCTATGTTATTCTTTCACTGTTTCAGGATTAATTTTATCTTTGACTTGAAGGATAATTTTAATAAGAGATTTTGATCAAACTATTAAAATCTTTAATTTTTAGGTTAAGTATTTTAATTTAAAAATTAAATTTTAATTTTATTTTCCAAGAGTCCTTGTACTTATTTTTAAGATTTTACTAACCCATTTTTAAAAATTAATATTTTCTGTGGTTGGGAAATATTCATTTGCAAAAATGAACTTTATAGTACTATTCTTGTTATAAAAACAGATGTCTGGTATCATATGAATACTGTAGTCTTTTGCTAACACAGTACAGTTCATCTTAAACCCATTAACACAAAAACATTTCAGAAGTTTAAAGTTTGAACTGAAACTGATCATTAGTGGGAATCAATTATTTGCCCCTATATGATATAAACCTGTTCATTCAATGCTTGTATTATCTGCCTTGTGGGTTTTCAGCATTATATGTTCCCTTTTGTGAGTATTGGAAATTCTCTTCTTCCACTTCAAGGCATGCAGCGAATACTTGTCCATCTTAACGCTGAATCCTTACCTCTCCTCAAAATTAGTCAATGTTCAAAACTCTCTTCTGTTCATGGAAAATTTTCTGTATACTTAAACCATAAAGATAGAGATAAAATTTTATTCTAATTCATTTAAATTTAAATGTACAGGGTATTCATAACTAAATTTTGGGTATTTTCTGCTCACTCACAAAGAAAGTATTGGACCAAGCACACACAATATCATTATCTCTCTCTCTTTGTGCGTGTGTGTGTGCGAGCGAGCGCGTGCGAGAGAGAGAGAGATTCATTTTTATTGAAGTAAATTTTTTTACATTTGCAATTAAAAGCTTGGCTTTTTTTATTTCATAATTTACTTTACAATATGTTTTCTTTGAATATGCTGTATTGTGATTAAAATTGTATTATTGATTGCTAAAATAGTGATCAATTTAGTCAATTGATGTGTAATGTTGTACTAACCTATAACTTAGCTCAATTATCCACATTTTCATAGTTCACAAACAATTTTAAATTATTTTATTATTGAAAGTCACCAGAATTAAGATCAGGTAAACAAAAATTGGCATAATTCACATTCTTTATACTTTTGTTCCAAAAAATAAATCGTAAGAGTAAATTATATATGCATAATTATAAAGAATATTTTTGTATTAAGATATGGATTAAATATTAATCAATCATGCTAAGCTATTTCTAATTTTTTATTTTTGTTTTACAACCCATAATCCACTGAAAGTGACACCTGGTTTGATTTACTTTTTCTTTATAAATCATTTTTCCTTTTGTATACAAAATGACGCTGTATTTGGACCTATGCAATATCATTTCATATATTTATTTGTATTTGTGCTATATAAATACCTATGATTTATTGACCACATTGCATATCAAAATTAAAGGAAATGCATGGATCTTAGCACTGATTAATTATCAATGTGTGAGAAATTTATCATAAGTGTTAAAATTTCCTTTTTATATCTATGGAACTAATTATCAAATACTTTTCAGAAAATTCATGTCCACCACCACCTATTGTTTCCCATTCTAAACTACACTGTGAAAATGGGGGAACTCATTCTTTCCCAAAAGGAACTATATGCAAGTACATTTGCAACAATGGTTTTGTAATGCCACTTAGACTAAAAAAATTCCAGTCTAGAAAATGTACTTCAAAGCTGCAGTGGAAACCAACTACTGTACCACAGTGTAAAAGTACGATTTTATTGAATATAATTTGCATTTTACCTTCCTTGATCTTTATATGTAACATTCCTGTATGAGAAGTATTTCTCTACAGTGTAAATTTTATTGCTAGTATATCTAACATCTTTATAAAAGTGCAGTGTTTCTCATAGTGTTTGGTTTACATGTCATAAGCTTTTAAATTTATGGTTTAAATAATATGTTTGCATTTTATCTGTAGTAACATAGTTAAATTGCTGATTTTTTTCTTTCCTTTTCTTATTTAAGAATGTTCAATGTTCAATAAAACCTCCTTTGTCCGAATCGATTGGGACTGTAAATCGTATCTGATATTTGAAAACTTGGTTGATCGAGTTTAAATTTTAAATTATGGCTTCTTTTCTTTGAACAAGGCTTTCCAAAATGTTTCATATTACTTTGTTCAAATATTAAATTTGCAAATATTACCAGATATTAATATTTTAACAAACAGATTTTAATATTTTAACTTTATTGGTTATCAAATTTACCAATAAAGTTACTTATTTTGTAATTATTACTGATTTTTGCTGTTTTCTTTTTATTTTTTCCATAGCTCTTTAAAGGCTCTTGTTCTCAAAGAATGTTCTCTTCCCCTACACAACACAAAATTTTCTGATCTATTTCCAGGTTCATTCCCCCCCCCCCCATGGGATAGCATTTAGTTTGCTTACATAAGCTAATCTTCTGGGCATTTGTAATAAATAAATAAATAGTTTGCTCACATCATTATTAAACTTTTTGAATAAAGAACTATGTTTTTATTAATTTTTTTCTGTAAGTGACCATTTTAGCTATAAAAAAGAATTTTTTTATTTATAATCTTGTACAAGTTTTCGCATCTTGACAAGAGGCTTTAATTTCAACTTTAATTTTTAAAAAATTCATCAACTTTATTAAAAATTGAAAAGCATAATTTGATTTTCTGGTGCTGGCATGATTAAGTTGATAGAAGCTCAGATGGGATAGAAATTCTTTATTCGAATGATAACAAAAACTATTGCAACGTGTTCTTACTTAACCATAAACTTGATTTCAATATCAGGGTTCATTATGCATTGTAAGATTTTAAATTCCTTCATTTATTTGTATTTGCTATTTATTGCATTTGGAAAATGACTAATGTTAAAATTTGAAGCAAAAGTACAGTATGGCCTTTTGAATTTGGGCATGTTTACTGGATTCGGGCATGTTTACTGGATAAAAATATTGTTCACAATTTTTCTTTTAAATTATTTGTATATAAATTTATTTTATTAAATAAATTTTTAATCAATTTTACAGAATCTATACCACCTAAACCTAGAAGAGGTTCATGCATATCTCAATCACTTTTAGCAAAAGATGGGGCATCAGCTAAAATAAAGCTACCAAAATTTAAATCATCAATGAAAGGCAGCAAAATTAAAGTGAAATGCTCATTAAATGGTACATTGCCCATTGGAAACTATACCAATCATTGCGATGCTATGGATAAACAACTGGGCCTTTCTTCATCATGTTCATATAATATTAGCATTCGAGGTGAGTTTTATTTTATTAATTTCTTTTATCCTAGAATCCAGTCCTAGAATACTGTTAAAAAATGCATTTTGGTTAGATAAATTGATGCCATCATTTTTTCTATATTCCCATTATTTTCAGTGTATTTGTAATATTTTTTCTGGCATCTTACTGACTGTGTCTTCACCGAAGCTTCATTTAATGTTGTATTCAGTTAATAAATATTAGTAATGAACTTTAAAATATTCAGTTTGTATAAGCTAACTCAATTTATCTTATATGTATTTATGACTGGATTGCTAGAGGATTTAAGAAATGTTTTTATATGCTAAACTAAATTTATGTTTTTGCAAAAAATAATTTTTTTTTTCATTAAAAATTTAACTACTATTTAGTATATACTCTATTACATTTCAATCAAAGTGGAATAGATCAGCATGTATTTTTTTCTTCAATGACTACATCACCTAGCAGCTCGATTGCTATGAGGATGAAGTCACTGAATTCTTTTAAAACAGGAGGGGCACTACTCTCTTCTTCTAGGAATAATAGTGTTATTTATTGTTTAAACTCTAAATTCAAATTCTTTTTTGAATGTAATATCTTAAATATGAGGTGTATGACTATTAATATTAAAAATATCTAACTTAATTTAGCATTCATTTCCAACCACATGATAATACCAGTGATTTAATTCTTGAATTATCAGTGTTGAATAATAACTTTTAATTTAACCACGAGGGATTTCAATTTTGGATCGCAAATGTGTAGCTTTAGTACTAAGGAACATATTTTCACTATTTTACAAATTCTTTTTCAATTTTCAAATTTTATTTATAATTACTTTTAAAATAGAAATTGCCTAAAAAAATCGAGGTAACTGCTGTACATCTATAAATTTCAAATCTGATTCTTTATGTGTTGAATTTTTGCTTTAATGAAATTCTTTACCTTAAAAAATGATGCAGCTTATGCAGGAGATTTTACTTTAATTATTCATGCAGTGTTCCATAAACACCCTAAAATTTCTTTTTCCATAGGAAACATTTTGAAAAATAAATTACAAAAACTTAGCATTTCAACAGAAAAAAATAATTGCTATTGTAGCCTATGATGCACAAAATAAAATTTAAAAAAATAGGAAAAAAAAAAGGATTATTGATTGTAAAGAGAGCTTTAATTTTTAACTTAAATAATAAAACTATTCAAACCGAATATACTTTACTTGACCTTGAATTACTTTAGTATAACCATTGAAAATCTATTAATCTGATTTTACCTCATATAGTTGGAAGATTAACTAATAAATTTACCAATATTTATACCATTAAATAGAAATTAGTGCATCATTATTGAAATACTGGCATAAAACAGTAATTGAAAAGTCACTTCTATATGATGTTTCAGTATGGGGGAGTAGGCACTTTAAATAAACAAATCCTCAATTACATACAATTCTATGTGTTCCCTTTGTCGAAATTTCCAGACATTATGAGAGTTACTTGAGCAGGTGCTATAATGTCTTTCTTGGAATACTTCTTCATATCATAGCTAAGAATCTGTACATAAAAATTTCAGATTAGGTATAATAGTTCTTTAGACTTTCCTCTTATTATACCTTTTATTTAATAAACTTAATCAATTTATTTTTATGACATTCTTCCCCATGTCATAACCCATTCCTTTATCCATTTTAATTTTTTTTTGAAATTGTATGTTTAGTATAATATGCATACATAGAAGAAATGATAAGGGTTTTACTCTCCATCTAATCTGCCATTTAACTTTGCTCCAGTTGGTGCTATTTGTTTTGCCCCTTTGGCATATGATTCTTTATATGTAGTTTTAGTAATACTATTCCTTGATTTCTTGGTCCCAGTACCAGTTATTCTTTGCTACTCATATATTTTACTTTTAGTTAAATTTAATTGTATTTCTATCTTATTTCTGAACTTGTTCTGGGGTTCAGATTTTTTTTTTTTTTTTGCAATTCAATAAATATTGTAAGTGGACTTGGAACTATGATGTTTGTCATGGTTTTAGTTGGTGTGGCAATCTTTTATATGTTACACGCTGTAGCATAGACTAGTTAATTGTGGGTTAGGTCTTGGGACATGTTGGAGTACTTATTTGCAAAACAAGCCGTCTTGATTAAAGAGGAATAATCTAACAGAATATTGCAAAATATAAAGATTGTTTATTATTAAATTTAATTTGATGCTCCTCAACAATGAATTAAAATTTGGCAAGATTAATCCCAATCATCCTCTAACTTTCATTCCTATGAATGCCATTAAATAAAAAATATACTAACCATTTTCCTCTAAACATTACAGATACTGTACATAGAAGAAACTGTAAGGATTTAACTCTCTATCTAATCTACCATTTAAATGAAATTGTAACTCTGATCACTTACTTTATCATCTTCCGTCCTGTTTCCTTTTTTTTTTTTTTTTTTTCTATGATGGATAGTTAGATGGTTGATGCAGGAATAAAAGTTTTTAATTCCATTACCATTCCAAAGAAATGACAACCTTGTTTTGCAATTTCTTGGAAAGTGGAAAAGTACTTTTCCCCCTCTTTGTAGAAAATGTTTTCCCACCCCATAGAAAATGTTTTCCGAATTTTCTTTTGCCTTGTAATCTAAACATTAAGAAAAATTTAACCAAATAAAAAAGGAATTTGGATGGGTTGCTGATTGCAATTTAATACATTACACTTTCTATTTCTAAATTTTTTTTGTGTAAAAAAAAAAAAAAAAAAAAAAAAAAAACATACAGAAACATCATATAGAAGTGAATTTTCAATTACTGTTTTATGCCAGTATTTCAATAATGATGCACTAATTTCTATTTAATGGTATAAATATTGGTAAATTTATTAGTTAATCTTCCAACTATATGAGGTAAAATCAGATTAATAGATTTTCAATGGTTATACTAAAGTAATTCAAGGTCAAGTAAAGTATATTCGGTTTGAATAGTTTTATTATTTAAGTTAAAAATTAAAGCTCTCTTTACAGTCAATAGTCCTTGTTTAAAAAGTGAAACCCTTTTTAATTATTTTCCATGTATCTATCTATTGTGTGAGTGCTGATACCTGTCTTTGCATACAAAATTTTCTTTTAAAAAGGAAAAGATCTGAAGTTTAGCTTGACTGCAATTTTTGCATCTTATTTATTGTAGTTGATTCAGTTTCTTGTAGCCATTTAAGCAGCAGACATGACACATTTTTGTGGAAATGGGATTACAACAATTTCGGAATCAAAATTTGATCATTTTTGCGTTTTTTGAATAAATTTATTCATCTTGGTGCTCAATGAATCGTATTTATTTCGCTTCTTGTTGTTTGGTACGATTCATTATTTTATGAAATTGTTGTTGTTGTCCCTTTCTTGAGTCAAGTCTGAAGCAAGGATATTTCCAACTTGTTTATTTTTTCTTTCTGATTTTTGCTTTTATCAGTGAAAGTAGAATTTTTTTTAAAAAATAATTATTTCAATACCAACAGGCTCTTTTTGTCATGAATTGCCTGTTGCTTCATTGCTATCAGCAAATTGCTCTAATAACAAGAAGGCAGATTATTTTCCTCTGGGAATTATTTGTAGTTATTCTTGTAAAGACAAATATGTCGTTCCAACCAGTTCTTTGCTAAATTTAATGTGTGTTTCTCATGAAGAGTGGGATTATTCTTTAGTACCTACATGTGTTTGTAAGTATTTTAAATCAATTATTTTTTTATGTTCTATTTGATTACAATATTTCATTTTAGTTGCCAGTTTTTTTGTAATTATCTTTTTTATTTAAAGATCTAGTGTTACTAAGATCTGATATGTTGTCAAACAAATGAAATTGTCATACAAACAAATGAGAGGTAATTGTGTTTATATTAAAAAAAATACTGGGGTAAAAAAAAATTTTTACATTAATAAATAGGTGAAAAAATAATTAATAATTATATTTTGTAAGAAAAATACAACAAATTAATATCAAGATGCATGCATTATAAGGTTTTCTTTTATTACTTACTTAAAAGATACGAGAATAGTTGTAAATTGCAATTTCAATATGAGAATAGTTGTAGTTGCAATTTCTATTTATCACTATTTTGCACTATGGTTTAATTTATTTTTTAGGGGCTCTCTTTTTCCTAATTAACTACTTAAAAACTAATTTTAGATTTTTAAAATCTGAATCTGTTTTACACACAGTGAACATGGCTAATTTGAACACTTTTAATGAGGAATTATCTCTGATCCCTAGAATGTCCTAATAATATGAGACTCTTAATACTTTGTTTATATAGAAAAATGTTTTGGAATTTAATTAATAATTTTAAAATTTGGCTGAATGAGAATTCACATTTCATATCTATTTATTATACAATTGAATTTGACTAATTGGAATGTATTCAACTCTAATTTATTATTAATTTGAATTTTCTTTGAATTCTTTGAATTTTCTATTTCATAATATCAAAATCTAATTTGGTAAACTTCATTGGTTAAATATATTTTGGTTGACTCAAGTCAAAGCTAAAAATTGTTTAAAAAATTGATTCAAGTTATTTTTTAAAAAATTAGTTTACTTGTACTTTGTTCCCTCAGTTATTGTAAATATATACTTTTTTAATGCTAATAATTAGCTATGCAATGTATTAATTCTAAATAACATTGACAAATTTTTTACTTGAAATATTTGAGTGCATTATATGAATTCTATAATTTAGTAAAATAAATTTGTTTGATAAATTGCTGCTTGTAAAATAATTAAAAATTTTCAGTAACATTTACTGCACTTTAAAATTTTGTTTTATTACTCAAAACATTAAAAATAAATGGTGTATTAAATTTTGATTTATAAAAATTATAATTTTCTCCATTTGTATCCATTTTTAAACACACTTATTTTTAGTTAAGGTTTTAGAGAAATGTTTCTGTAGTGATCCGGTCAGTTATAAATTACTGAAACTCCACTGTAAATCTTATTTCGAAGATATCTCAAAGCACTTTGGAATATATTTTTAATCATTATATTAATAAATGTAAAATAGTTTCTCTTAATTTAATTTAATTTCAATACTTATTTATTTTGTACTTTCAACTTTTTTTTTTTTTTGCATCCATGTTTTTAGTAATAAATTAATGTGCTTTGCTTGTATAATTTTAATATTATTTCCAACTATGTTATGGTATGTTGTTATAATAAACTGGTTTTTTTTTATTTTGCTTTATCAAAATTATGAGCAAATATATCAATATGAGCAAAATAATATCAAAATTATGAGCAAATATAAATATATAAATGAGCTTAGTATATATCAGCATACTATTTGTTACATACAATGCTGTTTACTTTTTTTTTTAATCAAATTAATGAGCCGATGATCATTTAATGAAATGACACCTTTCTTTAAAGGAATATGTTATTTTACTGATACAGTTAATAACATTTTTTTAGTAGAAATTTCTCAGATCTGTAAAATTTCTAAAGGACATCAGATGTTTAAATTTTCCTTTATAAAGAAAATGATTTTGGTTTGGAATAATTTGGTTAATTTATATTTTCAAAATTTTATTGAATGGAAATTCTTATTTCATACCTATTTATTATGCTGTGGAATTTGGTTAGTTTGGTGCTTAAAATTTTTGTATTGAATTATAACATCTTATGGTAATTTAATGTCAGCTTATATAAGTTTGGGAAGCGATAATTTGACACCCATATGACACAGAAGCACAGCAATTAAAAGCTTAATAACACTTTTTTTTTTTTTTTCATTTACAAAATATCTTTTAAAATAAAAATACAGAAAATTTTATTTTCTGTATTTTTTATTTAATGCTAATAATTAGCTATGCAATGTATTAATTCTAAATAACATTGACAAATTTTTTACTTGAAATATTTGAGTGCATTATATGAATTCTATAATTTAGTAAAATAAATTTGTTTGATAAATTGCTGCTTGTAAAATAATTAAAAATTTTCAGTAACATTTACTGCACTTTAAAATTTTGTTTTATTACTCAAAACATTAAAAATAAATGGTGTATTAAATTTTGATTTATAAAAATTATAATTTTCTCCATTTGTATCCATTTTTAAACACACTTATTTTTAGTTAAGGTTTTAGAGAAATGTTTCTGTAGTGATCCGGTCAGTTATAAATTACTGAAACTCCACTGTAAATCTTATTTCGAAGATATCTCAAAGCACTTTGGAATATATTTTTAATCATTATATTAATAAATGTAAAATAGTTTCTCTTAATTTAATTTAATTTCAATACTTATTTATTTTGTACTTTCAACTTTTTTTTTTTTTTTTTTTGCATCCATGTTTTTAGTAATAAATTAATGTGCTTTGCTTGTATAATTTTAATATTATTTCCAACTATGTTATGGTATGTTGTTATAATAAACTGGTTTTTTTTTTTATTTTGCTTTATCAAAATTATGAGCAAATATATCAATATGAGCAAAATAATATCAAAATTATGAGCAAATATAAATATATAAATGAGCTTAGTATATATCAGCATACTATTTGTTACATACAATGCTGTTTACTTTTTTTTTTAAATCAAATTAATGAGCCGATGATCATTTAATGAAATGACACCTTTCTTTAAAGGAATATGTTATTTTACTGATACAGTTAATAACATTTTTTTAGTAGAAATTTCTCAGATCTGTAAAATTTCTAAAGGACATCAGATGTTTAAATTTTCCTTTATAAAGAAAATGATTTTGGTTTGGAATAATTTGGTTAATTTATATTTTCAAAATTTTATTGAATGGAAATTCTTATTTCATACCTATTTATTATGCTGTGGAATTTGGTTAGTTTGGTGCTTAAAATTTTTGTATTGAATTATAACATCTTATGGTAATTTAATGTCAGCTTATATAAGTTTGGGAAGCGATAATTTGACACCCATATGACACAGAAGCACAGCAATTAAAAGCTTAATAACACTTTTTTTTTTTTTTCATTTACAAAATATCTTTTAAAATAAAAATACAGAAAATTTTATTTTCATATTCATATTATTTACAGTATTTTCCATTAATTTTTATTTTAATTATTTTGTCTAAAATTTCATATTTTATTAATTTTTAAATTGTAAAAAAAAATTATTTTTGTTTCATTTATTGATACAGCGATTAGAAGTATATTAAAATGCTTTAATTTTCCTTATTTTGTTATTGATTGTATTGTTCATTTTATGTTCCTGATTTATATTTCTACATCTTTAATTTATGGATTTTATATACAGATCAATTGCCTCCAGCTCCTGTTGATGATTCTTGCATTAATCGATCAACTGTGATTGATGATATAAGTACTTTCCAAGTCCCAATTCCAAAATTCGAATCTTATAGTGGTAAAGTTGAAGTGAATTGTGAACCACAAAATATTTCCGAATATGGAGTTTATAATATCAACTGTACTGCTGTAGATCCTGAATTAAGAACAAAAAGTCATTGTATCTTTGAGTTGGAAATTTTGAAAGTAAATGGTATAACTGAACTTGCTAGAGAAGGTAAGCTGCTGAAATCATTATGTATCTTCTCCTTCATGGTCATATTAAATGACAAATTTTTAACATAATTTTTATAATATATTTCTTTAGAAATTTTAGGATGTGCGCAGTTACCTCTAATAGAATCTGGGTCTCTGACCTGTTCAGAATCAAAGAATGAGGAATTTTTCCCTATCGGAACAAAATGTAGTTATCATTGTGATGATGGATATGTTATTCCTTCAAGCTTCTTGGAACATTCTGAAAAACTTTGCATTGGTCATGAGGAATGGAGCAGTATAATGTCTCCAATGTGTACATGTAAGTAGTTGTTATCTTATTTAATAATTTCTCTTTTAATATATCCTTGCCAAGAGCTTTTGGTACTTATTTATTTATTTACATTCACTATGGTGATTTTTAAACTATGCTAAACTCCATTATTTGCAAGATGTCAAGATTTCTCCTAATTTTTTGGCTGGTGAAGGCTAGCATTTTTGGTAATTTATTTCAATGGCTTTGTAATTTATAGATAAACAGAGAGAATATTTCCCCCTTGATTTATTCTTATAAAAACATAATATGGTGCTTCATAGAACAGCAAAGAAAATTGAGTGTAGATTTCAAATGGTTTCCTTTCGATTATTTGTGTCTGAAGTTGATACATCTGCAATTATAGTAACAAGATCATGTGCCAAATTTCATTTGTCTAAATCGTTGCATTTTTTAGGTATGTTCATTCACTTGTAAATATACAGACAAACAGATGGGCGATTATTTGGAAGATCTGACTCAAAATCCAATACAAATCTACAACTATAATCATATATCGATATTTGAAATTTCATTTTTAGACTTTTTAAGTAACTGTGTTCATATAAACTTGAATGAATGAATGAATGGACAGAATGATAGATGCCTCTCGTCCAAAATTGCATTGAAATTTGGCGAGAAGGCTACAGATTAAATTTTATATTTATAATTTATTGAGAGTTTGAATTATCATGTCCGCTGATATAGGCCAAAAGTGTGTTTTTTGGACTCGTAGATGTCTGAAGCTTTGAGATCTTAAATCAAAATCTTGAGATCAATTTTTTTAATGACTACAGTGCACATGAAAAAAATAAACATTAATTTCATTTTATTGACCAAAGTATAAAGCCCAATTACTATATTGGTAAGAATTTATAATATTGCTTCCCTGCACAATGAATCTCCTGGTGAGAAAAATAGCTTAATGGATATAGTAATGAATGTTGAGTCAATGACCCATAGCCTTGCCGACAATTTTAGTTGATCCAAATGTAGAGCCCAGAACATTCGAGAATTTTTGTGGCATCTTAGTTAGGACCACAGGTACCATATCCTTTTAAATGCTCCTTTGTCCTTTCACGGAAATTGCGAAAAGCCGAGTAACAGATTCAGTAGTGAGTAGTAGTTGAATCAATAGGGAATAGTTGAATACTCTCAATATTTTGTGCTGCTACGATTGCTTAAAAGTTATCTGCTACTGTTTAGTTGAAGTTCTGTTTTGTGTACATTTTATCTGTATTTTGCTATATGTGTATTGAATAAAACGTCATTATTTATTATTTAGCCTGTTCGGCTTTTCATCGTACATCCCACGGAAGGATTTTAGATATTTTCTATAACGATATTATCAAGCTTTAATAAATGTTTTATTTCAAAAGCATAATCTTCAAATTTTTATAGATAATTACTATTTACAAAAAGGTAAATATGCTTTATGTCAAGAGTACATAGCAAAAAAAAATTTTTTTAATGAATTGGAATGAGATTTAAATTCTGTAAAGAGATATTTAAGAGGATTTTTTTTAAATAAAAATTACCTACTTATTATACAGAAAAACTTTAAAATCAATTTTTTGTGTAGAATTTATTAAACCTTTGTTACAAATTGTTATACACTATTGCCCAAAAGTTAAGCTTTATTTATAAAATGATAAAAATCCTTAAATAATAGTGAATTTATTCGAAATAATTTTTGAAGAATCATCTGATGAAAATTTGTCTTTATGCGAAACATTACAATGTACAATTTAAATATTCAAGACGTCTGCTGCATACAATTCATGAGGACCACAGTGATGTGGTGATAAGGCCTCGGCTTTGGGATCGTGGGGTTACAGTTCGAGACCCGATTCCACTGAAGAACTGCGGTGTAAGCGAGTTTGGTGCACTTTAAACTCTTTGTCATCCATAACGTGTCTAGCGCGTCCAAATGCAACTTCTGCAGGACGGCCGTAACGCATTGGAAGTGTTCTACATTTTAAAACTTTTAAACGTTTAAAACGCTTTGTAAATGTTTGAGTTTTTATTTTTGTTTGTTCTAATGCGACGAAAAACAAATTTTCGTGGGCTAGAGAGGACGGCGAAAAGGTTAAAGGTTAAATCTGTCGGGGGTCGAATGTCCTCCAGCTGGATGGTGCAGAAATTCAGAGAGAGGAGTCCAGAGGAGATATCCTCTTCATCTGAACGTGATTCAAAATTACGAGGTCCTGTTCCCAAATAACCCTAGCGTTGCTTTAAAACGGAATGTTAATATAATTAATTTAAACTAAAGTGCATATAGTTGATATATATAATATTGTTAACGATTAAACAGATGTCCATAGACGGTACATTGAGAATGATAGCACATAGACTTCAATTGGACGTGTTTGCAAATGGAAGAAGCTGTAGAAAGCTTATATCCGGACAGTCACAAACCGAAGTGTCTCGGATTCTGAATGTGCCTCTGCACTATGACAAAAGTTTCATATAGCAGGAAATATTAACAGGCCACCTACACCAGGTTGCCCAAGAGCCCAACTGTTTGCCGAGGCTAAATATCTGGCAATAATCGTTTAACGTCATAGAGACATGTTGTGTCTGAGAATTTGGTTCATCACTCACAACCCCGACAGAATTACGAGTTTCCACACAGACTTTTTACAGGAAACTCACTCATGTTGATCAATATCCCAGATAACCAACATTTTGTATTTCTCACATATCTAAGCATAAATGCGCTGCTTTAAACTAGAGTTTGCAACATCAGTACTAAAATATGGGACAATGGACCAATATGATATTCAGTAACCAATCTGTCTTTAGTCTGAACACTAATTTCCATCGTCTAATGATATGACAAGTACTTGAAATTTCTTTTCATAAGGGAAATATCACATAAAGGTATCGTTTTCCTATAAAGAGAATTGTGCCATTGCTAGGCATTATGCTGGATAGCCATGTACGCTTTAATATCTTTGAAATGGTGTCTGTGAAATTTGATCATCACTGTATTTTCGCCTGTTTGGAGGTTCCGTCGATCATGACTTCATATTTAATAATGATAATTCACCCTGTCACCAACCAGGCCTGATTGATGACTTTTAGAAATGGAAAATATTCAACACATACTGTGGCCTACTCAATCATCTGATGTGAATTCTATGTAGAATGTGTTAGAGTAACATACAGCTCATCGATGTCCATCATCTTTTCAGTTCTGTTCCAGAACTGAAAAGAGATCTTCATGATGTTTGGAACTCTTTGAGTCTACTATTCATCTGCACCATCATATCAAGTATCATCAGCTCTCAAATTCTTTAATACACATTCTTATTAAACTGCAGCATAACTTATTTATTTCATTTGTTTTTCGATAAAGTGTGAACTCCTCTTATACTCACTTTTCTTTTTTCTTTGGGTAATAGAAGTGGTTATTATTACTTTAACTTTTTCCTTTTTTATGACCGCTATTCTAACCTGACTTCCTTCATTTCCATGTAACTAACAATTATGCTTAATATTTGGATACCAACTAGTTATACGCATTGTAAATTTAAGATGCTTTGAGTGCTGTCATTAAACTTGGATTTTAGAAGTATGTTTGAATAAATTAGAAATAATCGAAAGTTTATATATGAGATGACTTCCATGTGAGAATTTGTCAGCATTAGCAATTATCTGTTTTTATAAAATTTTATTGCAAGATGCAGCACACGTAGCATTAATCCTGCCAGAGTTTCAAAACTAACAGCTTACAAAGGATTTTGCATAAAATACAAAATATATGTATATATACTAACATATGTCAAACTAAGTGGGAATTTTATCAATGCAATTTTAGCATCATCATTTTATTGCAATTTTTTAAATAAATGTGTTTCAATAAAAATTAAATATTTTGAGAGCCCATATAAATTTTTAGACTTTATTTATTTGTTTTTAAATTTGGTACACTTATTGTGGACTAAAAAATTTCATTTGTTTCTGATGGTTAAAAAAAAAAAAAATTTAATTACAGTGGTTATTTTTACGAAGTGTAGATCGATGTTAAGTAGTTCATTTCTGCAATTCAAAATGTAATTGCATTATTTCTTCTCTTATTCTCAGAAATGTCATTTCATCATAATATGTATGCTGTTATTCTGTTTTTGAATATACGATAATGTTCTGAAGATATGAATTACAAGTTTTTATTTATTTATTAGTTTGTACATCTCATAAAGTTATGTAGAAAATTATATTATTTTATCAACCTAAATAAACGGAATAGGAAAAAAATAAATATTTATCTTCATTAAATAACAACAATTAAAGCTAATTGCTGTTAGTGTTGTTAACAACTAGTCAATAATAAGTTAACACAGACATGATATAATGTTAGGCACATTATTAATATTGTCGCATAGATAAACTGTGTATTAACTAAAGTCACTTGCTAATTTCAACCCAAGACTTTATGCAAGGAATTAAACCTTGCATTTGTTTTTATCTACAAGACAAAATGACTGGAATCTTCCAGATTTAGAAAGATACAGAAAATATAAGAACATTCTAGAACAAACAAGAAATAATAGAAAGTAAATCAAAAACAAAACAATTTTTAGGCAACTTGCCTGCAGTCAGATATGATCTTGTGAACTGTCACCTTCATTTCATAGCATTCTACCACAGGGCTATTCAGTCTACGCCTAGTTAGAAAAGTTTTGTTACATTTGGTTATAATAATGTTAATAATGAACATCACAGATAAGCAGATAGATTTTGTGTTTGTATATAAGAAGGGTACATTTTCTTTTTGTGATGAATCATTTAGCAGAGAAAACTTGATGGCTCAATTTCCCATTGCATGATAATACTTTTCTTAATCACTTCATGAGATATTCAAAGCATTATCTCTGTATTTTATGCTTTAATGATGTTTAAAGGAATGCTCATAAACTGATTTTGTGTCTATGATTATTATAGTTTTGTATGTAGATTTGTTATAAAGAAGACGATTATTAAAGAAGCTTTCCTTTTTCGCGATATCCTTGAAATATTAGTGTTTGCTTGAAGCATATCTTTATAACACAAAATTACACTACCAACGGTTTTAATAACTAATAATAGATGGGTTCGTTCACTATAATGTGTATGAAGGTTTTAAAAAGTATAACCTCATTTCTTAATACACATTGCATTTAAAGGTTGTAGAAGTTTTGTTAATTGTATTTTGTTATGCCTGTAGAGTGATAGATACTAAAGTCAAAATATTTCTCATAAATAATCATCATTTGCAATTCTTAATACAAATCCTATATTTATTTTATCTAGATCAGGCACCTCCAGTTCCTGAAGCTGACTCTTGTCTTGATTATTCAGTGACTGTTGAAGATCTTGCCACTTTTCAGTACAATGTTCCACAATTTATATCTTCAAGTGGAGCAACTATTAAAGCAGTTTGCGAACCAGAAAATATCACAGAATATGCTGAACAGAATATAAGCTGTTTAGCGTATGATCCTGAATTGAGAGTTAATGGTTCTTGCTCTTTTATGCTGGATGTTCAGGTACCAAATAATGTGGCTGCACTATCACGAGAAGGTAGTTGAATTAAATACAATATTTTTTAATATCTAATTTTCTATTGCTTAATTTGTTGTGTACGATTTTTTTAATTATATTATCCTCATCTTAATATGCAAATTATCTATATATATACATATATAATAATTATAAAGCTATGAATTTTTTTATGGGGATAAGGTCAACTCTTTAGATTGGGTGAAGATTTACTCAAAGGTCAGTGGGGACAATTCCTAACCTTTTGTTCTAGATTTTGAGTAAATAAAATATATCTTCCTTTTCGATTTTCTTGCAAAAATTGACTTTGGAGACCTTGATAAAGGCATCTGAATAATATTCTGTACTTTGGTCTAAAAAAGGATTTTGGAAATAGAATTTTTGCATGGGATTTACTTTTAATATTATTTTATCCTTATTTAATCCCTTTATAGGCTTGACAGTGATTTAATAGTGAAGTTAAATTTTATTGTGACAAATTTTATCTATGTATAATAAAGATATTTAAATGATATTTTTGTTCTTCGGCAATTTGAATTATTTTATTTCATAAAATTAATGTGTGTTTGAATGTAATGTTTTATATTGGTGTTTCAGGTAGCAAAGTAAATGATTACTAATATTTTTTTATAAAATGTTTTTTTTTTCTTTGTTTGCATTAATAGTGGGAATGTTATCATGAAAACATTCATTTGAAATATCAAATACTAAGAGTTTTTGTTTTTCATATTTTTTTCAAAATTTTTTGATCTGAAATATTTATCTGTTATATACAATTTTAAGTTGTTGTTTTTTTTCTTATCATAACAACATATGTTATTTCGTTATAGAAATTAGCTGTTCATATCCAGAGAAAATTGAAAATGGATTTGTACATTGTAATTCTACCATTTCCAAACTTTATTCAGTTGGAACAATTTGTGAAATTATATGTAATGAAGGATTTACACTTCCTACCAGCCAACTAAATATGTCAATTTCTGTATGTCTTTCTAATGGAGAGTGGAATGTCTCATCCAACCCTCTTTGTTTGAAGTGTAGGTTTATTTTTTAATTATTATTTTTTCATTCTGTATGGTTATGTATAAAAATGAAGATCATACTGTCGATTAACTTGCATTAAGAATATTTTATAGCATAAAAAATATGCTTGAGGGAAAATATTTTTAAAAAATCAAGTCTGTTGAAATTGGAATTTGTTTAACCCTTTCAAGGGCATGAGAAGTATGCTTCCCATTAAACTTATCAATCTTCGAAGGAAGTTATATAGATTGGTATTAGCTCTGATGCTTTTTTTCAATAAGACAGAAACTTAGATACTTCAGTTCCTTATCTCGCACAAAATTCCATGTTTTGATTTTTTACTTAATTATTAATTAAACAAATTAATTAATTAATCAAATTAAATTTATCTAATAAGTTAAATAAATCACTTTTCTTATGCCAATCTCAATCCTAAAAATATTTTAATATACCATGATTAGAAAAAAATGGCCCTTTAAAGGGTTAATTGAACAATTTCAAAATAAAGTGGAAATAATTGTTTACATATATATTTGATGGCTAATAAAATTGCCTCTTTCATCGATCCAGTAGCTGCAAATAAGTCATGTTTGTGTAGCATATGTTTGCAATGATATCTCTAAATCTAAATTAAATTCTAATTAATTTCTAAATTTTTATCTTAATTTAACCCATATTAACTTAATCTAAAATTTGCTCTTATTTTCTGATCTAATTCCACTTTTTTTATTTAAATAATTTAAGCTTTATTTAAATAATTTGTCAAGCTACGCAAATTCTTTTAAAATATACCTACTTTTCCCTTACCTAAAACGACACATGTGAAGACATCCCTATCAGAATCTCGCAGTATATAATCATTGGGGATAAATATATGTCTCCTTTGTGCTTCTGCTCTTGTATCGCTTGTGAACAGACATCAGTTCCATCCACACTTTTTGTACATAAATTATGCCTCCCAGGATGAAATAAAGCAAAGTTTAAAAATTCAGAGTGTCTTCTCTCTCTTCAGTCTTGAAACTGCTTGTAAATATATGTTTTAGATGTTGAGGCTTGCAATTGCATTTTGTAACATTGCCACTTTTTCATGTTGCGCTACCCATCTTTCTTTTATAGCTATGATTAATGATTTTCAATAAAATATTATTCAATTTAAAATTTTTAATTAATTTTTATGCTTTTTAGTAGTGAGATAAAATATTGTATATGTCCTCAGAATTATTTCCATTAGCATCATATTTTTAATGGTTTAATGATATCTTACTAAACATATAAATCCATTATAAAATTACTATAAATTTGTTATTTATTATAATCTCTGATATCAAATTGTTTTGAATTGCTTTTGTATACCATTTTTGTGAATGCATCCAGATGCTTTTGCTATGAATCAAATTGCTATTTATCACAATACTTTATTAATTATATTATCGCAAAGTCATGGAGTATATTATTATTGATATAAATGAATCTTCTGTAAGTATCCCATGAAATATTCCGATATATAAATATATAGGTTAATGGTTAACATATATAATATGTGCGTGTAAACATGTTTTAGCAGATGCTTGGCGGAAAAGAAGAAACATTTGAGATTTTTATTTCGATTTATTTTACATGTAGTCGTAATTTGTGAAGAGGAGAGGTGATGATAAATTGACATCTCTTTACATCGCGATATAACAGCAAAGTGACCGAAATTTTCCCTTTAGTGATTTTACTATCAGATTCTAATAGGGATTTCTTTGCTACATATTGACGTAGGCAAGGGAATCTTATCCCTTCACTCTCAGCATGAAAAAATGCATAAGTCACCAATTTAAATGGTTAAAAATAATTAAATAAAGAGAGGGAATTAGATCAGGAAATAAGAGAACATGTTAGAATGAAGTTAATATGGGCTAAATTAAGATTAAAATTAGGAAATCAAGATTTAAATTAGATTTAAAGATATCATATTATAAATAGAGATATTAAATAAATTCTGATGGAACAGTTGTTTAATTATAGTACCCCAATGAAATCATGGCAGTCTGTCTTGTTATTTTGAATCAAAAAGTGTTCAAATATTCCTGTTAATATTACATTTTAATATATTTAAAATACAATTGTTTTATGCTAATATCTTCTGCAAAATGAAACTATATTTGCTTTGATCATTCACTTAATTGAGCAGAATTTGTATATTCCAATATGTGTTAAAAATGCATTTCATTTATCCATTTTCTAAGATGGAGTGTTAAATAGTTTTCTTATTCTCCATGGACTTTTCATTTCATTTCTGATAATATTTTACAGCTGAATCACCAATATTGGTTTCTGGATGTGAGAATTCTACTGTATACACAAATGATTTATCTTTGATAAATATATCACTCCCAATATTTGATACTGCACACGACACATCAGTTTATATTACTTGCTTACCTGAAACCTTTGAAGATTATGGGGAATATGAAGTACAATGCACTGCACAGGACCTTGAACTTGATACTTCTGCAAAATGTCACTTTTATCTTGATCTGGTGAACAACAAATCAGTAACTACAACTACAGTAGAACATGCTGAAATATTTTCTACAACAGAACAACCATGTAAGTATACTTATTTGACTATTGAAGTAAAACATCAAAAGTCTATAAATATATTTGATTGATTTAAAAAGTAGTAAAGGTACATTATATAGTACAAGTTTTTATTTAACTGATTTTTTAATCTACATTAGTCATAAGAAATACTAAAAATATGTCATTACATTACTACTGTGTTTCTACATTTCAAGAAAACTGTAATATTGCATTGTAGAAGAGTATTCTGTTTTTATACATGCATTTAGATTTAAGATTTTGAATGTGAGATGCAATGTTCTTTTCATGGCTGAATTTATTATTTTTGTAGAATCAAAATATTTATTTTATTAATATAAGTTATAGATTTCTTTAAAGAAAAGTTTTAGCTAGAATTCTTCAAATAAGATGTTAGTTTATTATAATATTGCTGAGTAATTCTTCTGTAATATCTTTCTAAATGTTATAATAAAACCAAATATGAGAATCATTTGTTTATTTTGTATAATAGTGTTCAGTTCTTTTCTTTGCAAAAGACATTTTACTTAAGTGTATCTTTTACAGCTTTACAATAAAAGAGTCATTGTAAATTAGATGAATATTTTCATATTAGAAATATAAAGTTCCGTCATCAAAAAACTGGATAGAAAAACCAAATTCACTGATGAATTTTGCAAAAATATCACAAAAAGTTCACAAAGAAATTGAGAATGATTTTTGAGTGTTTAGTTTATTATAATTTAAGCTTGTGAATAATTTACAATGCTATAAGGGTGGGTTAAAGGTACTCATAATTATGTAATATTGTAGAAATAATTTATATTGGCACCTTAAAAGCAAATAATTTTATATTCTCATTTTCCTGCAAATTTATTTTTTAAATATTCTTTTTAGATAAAATTTGTAAGCTTATTGAACCGCCACATAAAGGCTCTGTCAACTGCTCATATGAACCTCCAGTATACTGTAACATCAGCTGTGATGATGGTTATGAATTTTCATCTAAACATGAGCTATTAAATTCTGGAAAACTTGAATGTGATGGTATAGATGGTTTGTGGATTCACGAAAAATTATACAACTCTCATTTACTGCCAGAGTGTTTGGGTAAGATTTTTTTATACAAAGGATTAAAAAATTTTCTCATTTATGAGCTGTGGATTTAAAACTGTTTTTCTCTATTTTTATAGGTCGATTACAAAACACATTTGTTGAGGTAGAACTGACTTTCAAAGCATATGTTGAACGCTGCGATGAGATTTACGAATCTGAATTGCCAAGTACTATCCAGGATTTATTGGTTGTTATGAATGAACAAATGTGCCATTCTGTTAATTGTAGTTTTTTCAATGTCAGCTGTTTCATGGACCCTTCAAATAAAAGACACACAATTAACAACACCTGGCTACTAAAGGTTTAATTTCTTTCCATTTAATAATTTACTTTTTTCTTCTCTTCAGATAAATAATTAGAGAGTTATGATTATTTCACTTTTAATAATTATAACTCTACCATTATTGTTATTTGCATTTATGTTTCCAAATTAGAAAAAGAAAGAATTAATTCTTTATGAAGAAGTACTTAAATTAAAAATTTAGTTACATTATTTTTGGTTAAAAATCGTAGTTGAAATAAGATTTAATTCAGCATTAAGAATACTACCTTTTATTTTTGCTTTATTATTTAAGCATTTTTATTTTTAACCACCAACTAATTAGTATGGAATATTGGTTGTAATTAATTTCATTTAAACTTCTTATCTATGACTTAATAACCATTATTCCTTCAAGATCATATATATATATATATATATATATATATATATATATATATATATAGTCATGAAATTGGGAGAGTTGAAATTGAACAGCCTTAGAACTGTTCTATTTATTGTGTATATGAACCATCCTAACAGAGTCTAGTTTCATCATAGTTTTATTAAAAATATAACTATCCAGGATTTCTATTTTCTAAGCTTTTTTAATACTGTGTTTCATTTTCCTATTCCTCATTATATATTAAACAGAATATTTCTGTGCTTTTACTAATGGAAAAAAATCTGATGATTAAATATTTGATGAAACAAATGAAAACAATTTGAATTTCATTGCAATAATAACAATTGTACATAAAGATATTTTTAAAAAATTGTCAAATTTCAGGAAATGTTTGTGAGAAAATTAAATTTGAATCATTAAATAGACTATTTTTTATATATATTTTGAAATGGTATTAAAAACGTTTTTGTGTTCATTATCTATTTTGTTGAAATTCAAAAATTGCATCATCTCTAAATTGATATAATTAAAGAGACAAGCTTTTTGTATTTTGAAATGACATAAAATTCATTTTTATATAATAATATTTCTAGACATTATCATTAGAAACAATTTTAAAATATTGCTTAATTTTTAATTAAAATTCTAATCAAAATATTTTAAAATAATTTCACTGAATTGGACATCCTCTCCATCCAAAATATGTTTGTGCCAAATGTTATAGCTCTCAAACACTTTTTCTTGTAAATACTAACAGACTGATACTCTAACCAAAATAGAATTAGAAATAAATATTAAGTTTATTGTCAAAATTCAAAAAGGAAGATAAAATGAATCTGGCCCGAAGACTTTTTCAAAGGTCACCCTCAGGCAAAGATTCAAACCAGGGATTTTTTCTGTGAAGGGTCTGACTCTCGTCCAACAAACTGACTCCTATTATTAGTAGAGAGGAAATTTGCGAATCAAGAGTTTATATTTTGCTCGAAATCTACACTTTTTTTTCAAATAAATGACTGTAGATATACAAAGTGAAGCATATTGTTTAATTTTTAAAATTTATTATTTTAATTTCTATTTTAGACCTGGAAATTAGAAGATAAACAAGATAAATAAATCAATTAAATATTTAACAAAATATTTGAATCAAATAAAAATTCTAGATAACAAATGACAAGCTTGATTATAGTTTTTAAAAAAAAATTTACAATTGTCACATTACAATCGGGTTTGTCATATACATGATGTTTTGAATATTTCATAATATTTAACATATTTATAAATGGATAATTTTTTTAAAAAACTATGAAGTTCAAAATTTATATTTAAACTTTATTCCAAGAGTGAAACTTCAATACATAATTGTATTGGTATTATTCATGCTTGATATTATTTAATTTTTTAAGCTTGTAAATCTTTTTATTTGTATAATTATATCTTTTTAACTAAGAAAGAAATGTAATTTTGCCTGCTCAATTCATGAAAGCTTCCATTTTCATTCAGAAAACTGGATATCTCGCCATAAAATTCTGCACAAATAACCAATTTATTGGTTGATTTTCTCCAGTTATTTCATTGTTGAAATATTGTCAAAAATGGAAGTATCTAGCCGTTATTTTAAAGAAAAAATATTATTTGCTATTGTGGTGAATAGCATATAAGCCAGTTAAGAACTACGCTGCACGAGCAATTGCTTTTGCATAATGGTTAAAGAACCACAAGGTCTCAGGTTCTATCCTCGCGCATCATGTATCGCTAAATTGGTGACCTTGGATGATGAACCTTCAACTTTCGTAACAACTGTTGTGACGCCATCTACCCGCAGCCAAAGTCGTCAGACTCACTTGACACAGTATCAGCAACCACTCACCGACACACGCTCGCCATAACACTTGGCGCTACTCAACTGGGTACAGGCCCATTAGACAACAGCTCAATAAATCGCCACTCAACACCCATATCGTTCGTCTCACCTCCGACTCACTGGAGGGAGAATCTGTGGTGAATAGCATATAAGCCAGTTAAGAACTACGCTGCACGTGCAAGGGCTTTTGCATAATGGTTAAGTTATGGACTCCGAACCGCAAGGTCCCAGGTTCTATCCCCGTGCATCACGTATCGCTAAACTATTTAGTTCAACCTATAAAAAATAAATACCCAAAAAATAAAAAGGAAATCTTGCCTAAACTATAATATGTGGACTTACTCTTTCCATGAACAGTTACAGCATTCTATTTACATCAAAATTTTATAATGAAAGATGCTGAAATACTTGATGCTCTGAAGATATAAGCTGAATGTTTTTTGGATTCTTGACATTATGATTTTTTTTTTCATTGGTCATTCAATAATATAATATTTTTAGTTGTGCCTATATCTTAAATTCACTATATTTTACTGTGAAATTTTCTGATGTTCTTTTCTGCTTAATTTATTGCCTGCTACTGAAAATTATATAATGAATTGCTAAAAGTAGTTATTTTTAAAACAGAACTAATTTGGTTTAATTATGTATAAATCATTATTTAATAATGTTGAAAGAAATTAAACTTGAAAGAATAATGAACTTAAAACAAGTTGGATGTTAAGGATTATCGTTTAAGCAGCTCAAAAGTGTTATTTTACTTTAGAGATTTAAAATTTTAGTTTTATGAACTTCAATAATTTTTCAATTTCAAATCCTAAATATGAATAAATTAATCTGATTGTTGCCCTTTATTACAGAATTTAAATCATGTTATATTTACGAAATTAAAATCGGAGGAGAGATAAAATGTTTTATAATTTATCTTTTGAAACATTTACATTATTAAATTATGATACATTTTAATATTATACTTTATAATTTTTTCATGAAAAATTATAATTTTTGAAAAAATGTTTCTACTTTTTTATATTCTTAATTATATTGGTACTTGTCGGTTGTAATGGCAATCAAAAAGTTCCAAGAAAAATTTTTGCCAGTTTGGCATTTATATATATATATATATATATATATAATATAATACTAGAGTATATTTTTATAATTTGGCGAAAAAAATTTTGGCACTTTATGGTAGCCGTAAAAAGCTAATTATGCCATTATTTTTAATATGTGTATATTAAGATACCTCTTATTTATTTATAGGCTTCCTATGACCCATCTGATTATGAAAAGTCTGAAGTTCCAGATGCAGAAATAAAAATTGATACACTATTAGATGTCACTCAAAAAGAGATAAAATCAAGGGATTCTAAGTTTAAGAAAGATTTGCTAAATTTAGGTGTGGAATTGCTCCAAGATTCGTATAAGCAGTCTCATTTTTTCTTAGTCTGTGAAAAGGATGGATATGCTGTTGATCTAAGCACAAACAAGTGTGGTATGTATAACAAAAGGCAAAACCTTTTCCATTTAAAAACTTAATATTATTGGTAAATGATGCACAAATGTTTATTAAAATTGTTCATATATATGAATATTTTCTTCTGATTACTTTTACTGATAGTTGCATTGGTGTAATTATTTACAAACTTTTGTGATAAAAAGATTATATAGGGAACTTACTTTTATCTGCGATACATGTAAAGATATAAATTTAAATCTCAAATTATTCCATGTTACTTTATTCTAAAATTTTATTTTATTTTCTGATCCAAATCTCATTTATTATTATTATTATTTCTAACACACACTTTAAAAAATTGTTGATTCTTTGTTTCTCACAAAATGAACGAAGGAATAAAAATCTCCAGTATCTATGAATTCCTTTTAACGATACTAAGATTATCTTTCTAATATTGGCACATGGCAAAGAAGTCCATATTGAACTCTCTTAATAAAATTACTAAAGGGAAAAAATGTCTGCGATTTTTCTCTAGTCTTTCTGGTGTGAAGGAACGTGTTCCAACTTTGTCTCCATGTGCAAATTATTCTTCCTGTGGGAAAAGTAAATCAAAGTTAAACTCCAACTTTGTTGAACTTTAATATACATAACAAAAGATAATCTTAGCAAGCATAACTAGTTAGAAAGAAATATATTTGACTTAAATAACATAAGGTTAAAATTGAGAGTAAATGAAAAATGATGAAATAAACTATCTTACCGGGGGGGGGGGGAGGATGAAGAAACTTAAAGAATTTTCCAATGATGCATTAAGTGCTGTTGCCGTATATTTATTTGAACATTATTTGAATTTTTTTGCCTTTCCTGTATTGTGTATGAATTAAGAAAAAATATAGAGACATGACAATTATTTTGACAAATTTCAGTAAAGATTAAAAGTATATCTAAATGAGATTTTAAATAAAAATAAATCATAACGCTTAAATTATCTTTACTTAAAATATTGTTAGAGGGTGTTAAAAATTATTTAAAAAACTGTGATCTTCCATACAAAATTAATATAATGGATCTTGCTACATTTCTGTCAAGTTATTAAGTTTTTAAGTTTATGTATTTAAATAATTTTCTCATAAATCAAGAGTAAGAGTAAGGATCTTCATAATACCTTTTTATTCAGCAGTATTCATGCATTTCAACATTATCATTTTTTAAAAAATATGTATACTTTGTTAAGAATTTAGGGAAAAATCTTGAATTAATTTTAGTGTCAAATATTCATTAATTCAGTTTGTTTGATTTGCTTTTTTTTTTTATGAATTCAGTGTGAAGAAAATGAAAAATAAACTATCCCATTTATTTTCTTACTTTATTCTTTTTCATAAATATGTTTTTAAAATAAAAGTGTTACCCTAAGATTTGCTTATAGTAACAAATAATTATTTTTGTATTGATTACCTTTTTTTTATTTATTGTTATTATTTTAATTTTAGTTGAATGCCCTTCTGGTACTATTGAAAAAAATGGTATATGTGTTCCTTGTCCTATTGGTCATTTCCAACTTTCTGCAGGCCAAACTACATGTGAAATCTGCCCGGAGTCTTCATTTTGGACGAGTGATATTCCTGAAACATGTTCAGGTAATTCAAAGCATATAATTATATGGAGTTTTCACAACAATAAGATTTATTGATGCTTAGAAGAAATCAAATTATTACAATACAAAATTTAGAGATTCTGGTGCATCTCTCATACCCTCCAACAGTTATGGAATTTACGCAGCTATTAAGGAAATTAAACGGAAACTATGGCTATATATAGGGTTAAACAACAAAAAATACTGCAAATACCTTTTACACGAAACTTTGGTCAACAATTCTGTTGGTGAAAACTTTTTTTAGCATGGTTAGGGGGGGGGGAATGGAACCTTTTTTCATCATGAATACAAAAACACTGAAGTCCCTGGCTGTTTATTATGATGTATATGGGTAAATATGGGTTTTTATTATTATGTAAAACTGAGCAATGATGACTTTAAAAAAGCAAAAGTACTTGCTATTTAATGAAAAAAAAAATGATAAATGTCTAACAAGTAATTGTTTGGTCAATAATAAAGGTACCTTAAATAATTTTAAATAATGATTGAAAATATTTGTTTTAATTAAAATTCTTTGGTAATATCTCTTCTTCAATAATTTGTTGATACTATGCTAAATGTAATATATCTCTAAGAAGTGTTACTGATGACTGGATAACCAATGTTGGAGTATATGATGTCTAATCAAATTTCAAAAATACTTAAATAACTTCAAAAAATTTGTAATTTGAAAGTTTTCAGATATATATATTTATGATAAAAAATGAATTTCTACCTTTTTTTCTTTCGACTGCAATTGAATGTTAACCACTTCCATTAAAAAGTTTTGGAAGAAATTAATAAAAAAGATCATCTTTTTATTCCATTATTAAATATAAGGAACTAAAACAAAACATAGTATATAGGTTCCTCATGGAGTTTTTAATTGTTTTTAGTTTGAATGCCTATTGTTTTATCATCAATTTACTCAGAAGAATAAACTGAGTTATCTCGGGCAAATGAAATAAGTTGAATATTAATCCACTTTAATCAAAGTTCACTTGTTCATAAGCACTATTTGTAAAAATCATCTGCTTATTTTTGCTTTTATACAATTGACATTTCTTTATTCATTTTAAAAATAACTATCCTCACTTATACAGCAGCTTCAATCCATAGAATTGAACAAATTACATTTCCAGCTGTGCCATTCAATGGCTAACATCTCCAACAAAACTTGGTAAACTGCCAATCGAAGCAGAATATTTTCTCTACTTTTATGCTTCAAACTGAATATAAATGTGACTAAGCAAATCTTGCATTCTGCTATACCCGATTTTTCTAAGGATAATAATTCATTGCAATACATATGAATCCAATAAAATGCGGGATAATAAGGAAAGCAACTAAGAAAACAACTAGTAAATAATTTTAATTTAAAAAAATTCGAATTTTTTTTGGAATAATTAATTATAATTTTGTACTTGTTAAATAGTTCTTGGAAAATACTCTTTTCAAGGCAAAATATTTTTTTTTTTTCTTTTGACTCCTGCCACTTTATTTTAGATTGTATCTTATGGAATTAAGAAGAAAGAGGGTATTTCCATGTCAAATCTGAAAGATAAAATGATATAAACCATTATCATCAAAAGAAAAAAAATAAAACAATAAATTTAATTATTTATATTTAATTGTTAAATGGAACACATCAATGGTTCAAGCTCTACCTGTTTTCTTGTTTGTTACAGTATTAATTGCTTCTACTTCTATTCTGATCTCTTCATTATGTTTATTTGGGTGTAATTATAATAAATTAATTCAAAATTTGAAGCAGATAAAAAAAACCTTCACTTTGGTCTGATACTTAGCAAAAAACAGTTTTTATAAACTAGAAAAATATTTAAAACTTTCGATATCGACCTTGAAGTATTATTTATTTATTTACTTTTGGTAAAAACATACGTTTTTATTTTTAAAAAAAGATATAAAAAGAATGTTTCTTAATATTAATAGAAAGTCATTTAGAATGTTAATTAATAGTAAAAAATATGTAACAGTAAAATAACCAATTGTTCACAATTAAAGATGTTAACAGTTACTTTTACTTACAGTCTACTCTTTTTCTTAACAAATTTCTTGCAACCACAGAAATAAAAACCGTTTCTATATTGAATCTGTTTACTAGACTGATCTTATTTTTTTTATCTTATGAGATTAGTCTACTTTTTGAAATACGGAAAAATAAAAATAATTAAACCTTAAAAAAAAGTTTACTTAAAAAAGATTACAAATATCATTCAGTATTCAAAATTATTATATGTTTTCCCATTAAAATTAAAGTCTTATTTCATGTTTATTTTTAGACTGTTGTAATTGCATATGTGGATTAGCATTTCGCTTCAAATTTTGGAAGTTATTTTTTTTGTCCATCAACCGTGATTTAATAAACCCATCTCATTGTTTGAAATCCCAAACTTCCTTAGAAGCTTCTGCAATCTACTTCACAGTTCTTTCTATTTTTAACTCTTTCATATTGCTAATCCCTGTTTCAATAATTGACTCTGTCTGTTGTTTGCGTTAGTTATGAGAGATGGTTCTTCTATTATTGTAAACTGCCAATTTAGATAAATCCATGTAAACCATTGCTTCAACATTAGCCTAATAGTTTGCCTAACATTAGCCCTATTTCATTCTCTTTGCTCGTAATTCTTAGCTTCTAACTATTGCTAAGTAAATGAACTATTATTAGTTTGCTCTTAACATTAATTTTGTAGTTTGTAGACCCACTTTGCTCTTAAAAAAAATTTTTTTTTTTTTTTTTTAATCCCCTTTGCCTCTTTTTTTTCCCTTGCTTGTTGTTTGTAGAATATAAATACAAGTATTAATATTAATTTAAAGGATGCATTGAAAATTTGAAACTATACACATTTGGTTTTTAAAAAGTAAAGTAAATGTTTGTTTTTTTTAAAAAAAAGTAAGTCCTTTCATGTAGATTCTGAGTGGCCTAACTTTTACAAACGATACAATTTTTTTTACTGTTCATTAACATTCTAAACTTGACATTTTTGTACTTAATACAATTATTTGCTATTTCATTACATATGTGCAATTTTTTTTACTTTAAATTTTATTTTCCTTACACCAAAACTAGTCTAAATTAGATCTTATAAAAACCTAGATCTAATAGACATTTCAATTTTGAAATACAAGAAATTTGTTAATAAAAATAGGCTAGAATCAATTGAAATCTTCAAATAGTACATTTTCGTTTTTCAAAAAATTGATAATATTTCTGTTAATTCGATAATAATTCCATTAGTCCTTAATTTTATGACACAGATATAATTTTTTTTGTTGTTAATTAGTGTTCTGAACTTTTTGTGCTTTGAAACAAAAATTTGCTGTATATTTATGTGGTTCAAAAAGAAAATTAAAAATCTACATTTTTGACAAAAGAAAGAAAAAAAGAAATCAAACTTTAGACTGATTCTGAGTGACTATATATTTTTCAATACGATTTAGACTTTCTTTGATAAATATGGATCACACTGACAGTTTTCAATCGATCTCAGATTTTGAATCAAGAAAACGTTTTCATAATATACTTTAATGTTATATGCACAGAATGTATTCCAATAACCTAATCCGCTTTTCATTGCGACTCTCCTTTTTCTATTAAGCGTTTTTGATGTGATATTATTTGAAAATATAGCTATATATATTAACTGTAATTTTAGAATAGCAGCCATGGCTTGCTCTTCTTTGCCTAATTCACTGAGAAATGGTGGAATGTGAAATGTATTGAGGAGTGATAAAAAATATACGATTTTAACTAAAAAGTTTTAAATTTCAGAAGATATTTACAAACTTTTAGAACGATTTTGATAATGAATTTTTTTTTAAGTAAATGTTTTGTAATAAAAATTTCTGTCAACTTATTATTTCAAATAAAAATATCGTCTGCTACATTTAAATATTTTTTTTTTTTTCTGATTAAAAGATAAGTTTGTGCACTTTCCGAAGTGAAATATTCCTATTTTGATAATTTAAAATATTGTGAAATTATTAGTTCCAAAGCAAGCAACATTATTAATATGAAAAAAAAAATCCATCAATCATTACTTTTACCTAAGATGAAGACTCCAAAGGAATATTCATAAAAAGTTATGTATTATCTCAAATGTTTCTAAAATGAAATCTCTGGTAACAAGAACAAATTCGCTAAAGCAGAAATCAATTTCAAAATCTTTAAATACTTAATAAACTTTAAATAACTTAATAATACGAAAAATAAAATAATAAATCAAAACTGGAATTTAAAAAAGCTAGAGGAAACATAATGCTATCCAGATTTTGCATGGCATGTGGCTTAACGCAGAAAAATTTGTAGAATTCTGTATGAAGACTATTTAACAAGAGATAAATGGAAA
Source organism: Argiope bruennichi (assembly GCF_947563725.1). Taxonomy (NCBI): domain Eukaryota; kingdom Metazoa; phylum Arthropoda; class Arachnida; order Araneae; family Araneidae; genus Argiope; species Argiope bruennichi. Next base: position 30,118,558 of record NC_079159.1, on the reverse strand, counting down.
TATATTATGACTCTTAATGAAGCATGGAATAATCTAAATGACTACAACAAAAGAAGGTCTATTTAGTATCTTAAACGAAGGGGAAAATACAAACCTAGTTCTTCCTGAAAAGAAAGTTTGCATATGGGTTTTGCGCTTATCGCAAGATTCTCTCCGGAAGTAAAAATTGGGAAATTAAAAAGTGGTGAAAATGATAAATCAACTCAACGTATTATCAAGAGAAAGTTTTACGTCCGATACTGACAGAAGAAACTTCATGTCTTTATTCCAATTCGAATTCTTTATCTCAATTGACTTTTGAAGAATAGAACTTCATCAAAACAAAGTGACAAATCATGCTTCAAAAGGTACAACTACTTTCCTTATAATAATGAAGACTGGCGCAGATACTGCATATATGTCTTTGCAACACATTTCTGGGAATTCTGATGCCTTTCATCTATGGATTATTGTGCCTTTTGTCTGTTGAAAAAAGCTCTTTCTAGATGCAAACCCACCACAATTGATAAATTAGGGAAAGTAGTAGAAGATGAATTAAAATAATACTCTTGTCAATTTTAAAGGAAAAGAAATGGAGAACAAGAACATGGAAGAGCAAGATGTTTTCATTGTTAAACAATTTAAAAAATGATAAATCTGGCAGTTCGAAAATTTGACAATTGTCCCCTAGATCGTGTAATTTAACACCTTTGGATTTCTTTTTATTGGGTTATTTGAAGTCAAATGTCTATGCCAGCAAGCCTTTAAACATGTGCACATTGGAGGAGAAAATTCAATGCTGCATCAACAAAATTCAGCCACATTTATGCAAAATGGTCATGGAATATTTCGACAAAAGAGTGCATATGTACCAGCAAAGTTGTAGAAGCCATTTGCTCCATGTGTTATTCCATACATAATCCTATTCTGTGTACTTTACGATTCAATAAAAATATAACAATTGAAAGAAAAAAATACAGTGTTTTCTTTAAATTCAAATCTTGCATTAATTAAATCAATTGAGTTATTATGCCATTATTAATTTTAATTCAAATCTCCATTTTACTAGGCAATAAACTATCAGCTGTCAAATGTTTTTTTGAATAGAGCTGTCAACACTTTACTGCACGAATGGTGGCAAATACAAATCTTGTGTTAATTTTGGGAAACTCTTTACAAAAATGTTTTTTTATCATGGAAATCACGAGACAAGTTTCTAGTCCAGAAAAAACGCGATCAAATCGAACATTTGATAATATAGACTTTACATTCTAAAAGGCTCCGAAAATATTTTAAATACACGTTAATGCCCTTTGCATCTGGAATGTAACAAACATATTACAGTTTTGCATAACTTATTGGTTCTTCTTCAAATCTAATATAATCTTTTTCCCCCCTTCCTTTTAGGTTGAATAAAGCTTTTTTGTGTTCCTGAAAAGACGTTTCTTTTCTCTTATTTTGCTTAAAGTGCCAAACACTGGCCAATTATATATGGATGTCGATTGAAAGAAGGGTTTTCTTTTTGTCTGCAAGAAAAGTTATTGCAAATATTTGTTGTGCTGTTTTTAATGTGAAACTAACAAGCTTTATCTGTATCCAAGATTTCATTTGCCTTCAAAACTGTAAACATTGTTATTTTATGTTTAATTCCTGCTTTATTTTCATTATTTTATTTTGTTTCCATCACTCATTTCTATTTAAAATCTAGAAGTATGTTATTATTTGAAATGTTTATATATATTCATATTTTTAAATTTCTTTTTAAAAAATCAAATATAATCAGTTTTTTTTTTTACTTGCATTATTGAATTTATTAATCTGACTTCAATTTTAAAAATTCTTTAGCCTGTTTTTATATTTTTAAAATTTGTTTTTCTCTTTTAAATTTAAAAATTTTTTTTATTAATAAAATGTCAGAAATTATAATCTAAATTCAGGTGGGTTTTTTTTTTAGTAAATGTAGTAATGTAGTAATATGTGGAACTCATACTTATTGTTTACATTTTGTAAATATAGTTTCATAGAGTTGTTTTAAAATAATATACTTTTGCTGTAACTTTTAAATCTGCTATCTAGTTACTGATAGATGTATTGATCTGTTCGGGTAAAAGCATGTATGTGTTTATTTAAATTATGACTTATGTTCCTAAATACTCTTACTATTGTTTTATTAAAGTACACTGTGTTTTTGTTTTGAGGTTTTGGGATTTTGCTTTACATTTCTTTGTTTTAACTAAAATTAATTTCAGATTATAATACCTAAAAATCTTTACTTAAATTTTATTTTATAGATAAACTGAGGTAAATGGTGAAATTTTGATTAATTTTATTGAACTTTTATCTTTATAATTTATTTTGCTTATAATTTTTCGAATTCTGAAAATAATATTTTACTGTCAAAATTATCTTATTAATCATTTAAAAGTATTAAAATAAAATACACCTCTAAAATATGGTTATTTTCATTAGGCTGATGTTTGTATTACTTACTTTGTAAATTAAAATTAATAAAAATTTCTAAAAAAAAATTTATTTTTTGTGAAAAAGCTTTCTTTATATATATAAAATATTTTAAATATTAAAATGTATTTATAGGTTAATATTTTAAGCATAATTTCGTTTGAACCTCTTTATTGAAATACTGGAGAAGTGTTTTCATTGAAACATATTTCCTTCTTGTGTAAAATGTATTGAATTATAATGAATTCTCCAGGTTTTTTTTTTTTTTGGTTAGCAATATATTTATTAATAAAAATCGCAACCTTTTATTGATTTTTTATTGAGTTATTGCAATTTTTAAATTAAATTACTGCACTTATTTTAAAGTTGCATTTAAACTATAGAAAAAAAAATCTTCTAATAATAAATTGCATCTATTTTCATTCTAATCTAACAATATAAGGAATCGTTCTCTTTAAGTTTATAAAATGGCAAATTTTAATTGTTAGCCTCAATCAAAAAACGAGATCAGTTTTTATAGTTAATAAATAAAAGTTTCTTTAAAAAGATAATATAATTGTATCTCTTAGAAAATAATATTTGATTTTAATTTGCGAAAATATTTTCGATTGTTTATATTTTCAAGAGATAATCTTCATGGATTTAGAGTTATGTTTCATATCTATTTGTTATATAATTATGATGCTGATAAAAACTATAAATTTCACTAACTGATATCCTGAGCTTGGTTGAAATGTATTATTTCAGTTGGAGAAATGTTTCTCCTTTAATTGTTATGTTGCAAAATTTGTGAATAAGAGTACTTTATACATATTGGAATCTGATCAGATTTTAATAAAAATGAATGAATTATTAAATCATGTTAGAATCTATAATATTAATTAAAAAACTATTGTTTTTAAATGAATGTATTGAAGATGTAGATTTCTTTGAAATAAAGATTTAAAAAAAGTACTTTTATTTATTATTTGGAGCATTGTTAATTGAAGCCCGAATTATCCGAAATACATATGAAATCGGAAGCTACTGTACATCATGGGAATAATCGTTATCTTTAAATCCTTGTTAAAATCGATGCCCTTTTAACGAATAGATGATGGTTGATTGCTATTTGGAAGGTTCGCAGTGGCCTAGTGGTAAGGTAACAAAGGGTTTCAGGTTCGAAACCCGATTCCACCGAAGAACCGGGTGGTAAGCAGGTCTGGTGCGCGCTAAATCCGACGGGACCAAATGCCCTCCCGTGGCGTGGTGTGGAAGTTTGGAGAGAGGATGCCAGCTCAGGTATCGTCCTCGTCATCTAACCGCGGTTCCAAATTACGAAGCCCGTCCCAAAATAGCCCTAGTGTTGCTTAAAAGCGGGACGTTAATATACTTAAACTAACTGATACTTGGAAACATTTGGAGAAAGGCAACAAGCGAAAGTTACCAAGTATTATTGAATAATTAGTTCATATGTTATATTAATGTGCTTTGTGTAATCCTAAAAACGTGATTTTAACTTTAATGAAGAGTTTAAGTATAGCATACAAAAGAATTTTGAATTTTTTTTATACTCGGAACATTCCAGAATTACATACTGAAATTAGATACAAAATCAAAGACATTCATCTTTTAACCAAAAAAAAAAAAAAAACTCCTTATTCGCCCCCCCCCCACTTTTAATTCGGTTAACTCGGTTTGTACTGTAGCATTATCTTGTTTATCAATAGAGCCATGTTTTATTTTGGAGAAATTAATATTGATAAAAACGGCTTATTTAGTGTTTTCGTCGAAGTAGCTATACATTTGTACTATAATTATACATATGTGCAACTATACATTTTGACTATTCTCCATACGAAGATGTAAGTGCTGTCTTTTACAATTTCTTTGGAATCTGAGAATCATCGACTGTTCAGCGAATTCTTCGTCGCAGATTAAAATCATATGGGATATCCTAAGAATTATAATGCTATTAATTACTTTAGAATTATAATGCTATTAAAAACGTAAATTCTGTCAAGATATTTACGTTTTTAATAGCATTATAATTCTGGGAATGATCTCCATTAGGGTGGTTCATGCACACAATTAAGAGAACATATGTAAGATTATTAGACTAACACGGTTTAATGTCTAACAATTTGGTACTTAAAAATAGTTGTAATAATGTTGGCAAAATCATACGCAAGAAGTTAAGTCTTCGAAACTAAATGCAACCAAAGCCGGGAGTATCAACTGTTTTTAGTAATTAATATATCTGATATAATGGTTACTATTTGTATCGGCATGTTTCAAACGGAATGCAAATGAACATAATTGCAAGGAGCTTCATTAATAAAATCTAATACATACGGCATTCGTAGCCTGTCCAATGTCCACAACTTTTCAGGAGGGTGTATAACACCTTTATTAAATAATATGCGAGACATTATTTGGGAGGCCATTGCCACTGGTTATTACAAGTAGCGATACATTCTAAAATTTATGCTTCCATGAGAGAAAAATATATTTGTATTTTAAGAACGTAATCTTTTTAATTTCTTCTTTTCCAAATCTTTAATTTCTTCTTTTTCAGTATAAGAATGGTTTACAAAATTTGAGTAAAAGAAGCACAACGAAAAACCATAGATAATCTAGTTTCTATTATATAATCGCATAATGTTTATAAACATTTTTTTTTTTTGGTTCAAATTTTTTCTCACCATTAACATTATGCGTTAAAATTTGCCATATTTTCATTTTTACATTCTTCTTCCAACATAAATTACAGAAATTCTACAAGATAGCTCAAAACTTAAAAAATCTATTATTAAGCGTAGAGTTTCAGCGTTTCCCCTTTTCATTAGAAGCGCCAAACACATGTTCTACATGATAAAATTAATGAAGTGAGACGACATAATGCGTTGGAATTCTTGTTGCTATGGCAACGTTTTTCAAGCTTCAATTATTTTCTAACACCACTTTGTGTCCTTTACATTCAGTGGGACACTTGTATTTGGAGAATACTAGGACATAAATAAGCGAAAGCTATGCGAAATATCATTTGTGATAAATTTTCGTAAGTATTGCTTCAATATATAATTTATTTTAATATATTTATAAGTCGTACCAATGTTAATTTAAGATAGATGCTGCCGGGCTTATAATTTTAATATATTAAAACAATATATATATATATATTCTTTATTTAAAATTCTTTACCTATTTTACTTATAAATTTATTTAAATAATATAACTATTTAACATTAACCGTCTACTGAAACTAGATGATTATTCTACTGTATTGATTGCATTAATTTATCAACCAATTTTAAAAATGCAATTTAATCGTTTTTTGGTGAAATGAAAGCATTAATTGTTACAAAAAAAATGTCAGAGTATATCATACCAATATAATTCTAAGCGCGATGTTATCATAATTTTAATATACTAATATATTAAAAAAAGTATATGTATTGTTTTGTAAAGATTTATTACCTATTTTAATCTATAAATTTATCTAAATAATATTTTAACTATTCGACGACGATCAGATGATAATTCCGACATATTAATTGCATTAACTTAATTATCAACCAATTTTGAAAATACTCTTCATCAATTTTTGGTGAATTGAAAACATTAATTGTTACAAGATAAATATCTCAGTATCTATTTATTTCTACACAATATGAGATTTAATGAAGATTATATTTATTTTAATCAATGCAATTTTATCAATTTCTGATAAATTAAAAGCAGGTTCTTAGAGGAAAATGTTTAAAAAAATTATCTTTCTGTATATACAATTTATGAAGGTCATTTTTTATTATTTTAGTTTAAATTTAAATTAGAATTAACTTATTATAAAGTGTTATTTAATCAATTGTATTGTGTTAATTAAGTATATTAATTATGTTGGTTAAATAAGTAGATAAATTAATTATTTAAGTTTATATTGTAATAAGTAGGAAAATGAATTTTAAAATTAAAACCTAAAAGTAAATTTATCAATTAATGGAAATACAGATTCTTTTAACTAAATAGAAAATGCTTTTAACTGACCACTTTTAACTAATCTGCTTTTCACTAAATGAAAATAAAAACTACAAAAAATCCAAATTTAAAACTATAATTTTAAAAAAAAATGGATAAAAAAATTAGAGATGCAATGAAATTAACTGTATTTTATAGTAACAAAAAGAGGCATATTTCAAATCATATTTAATGATTAAATTTTTAAAAACATTTATTAAAATTACAAATATTATAGCAATAAAAGAATGGTTCCGATAGTATTTTCTGATGCCTCTCTTAATTTTTGTGTTTGATGTAGTTTGTCCTGTTTAAAATATTAATGTGATTTTTATTTATTCAAACGATAATTATTATCTCTACATTTATATTTCTAATAAAACTCGTTTTAGGTTCTAATATCGTAAAGCGGAGCTATGAGAAAAATTTCTGCTCTTACAATATTAGGATCTGCAGCGTTTTTTCTTACATGCGATTGGTACTGGATGTCGAAACATTTAGTTAAAAATTTCACAAACGGTAAGAATGGCAATAAATGAATTTTTAGAAAATATTTTATATAAACTTAATGACTCTCACTACTCACATGGAACTATTACACGTTAGCATTATGTTATATCTTCTAATATGTAAAAATGGATGTTTGGTTGTTCGTATTTTATGCGCTGCCGTACCGTTCATCCGATGTCGATAAAACTTTGCCAGCTTATTACTGGTACTTGCGCTAGGGTTATAGGCATAGTACAAATATTATATCTAATATATAAAAATGGATATTTGTTTGTTCGTATTTTATGCGCTACCGTACCGTTCATCCGATGGCGATAAAACTTTGCCAGCTTATTACTGGTACTTGCGCTAGGGTTATAGGCATAGTACAAATATTATATCTAATATATAAAAATGGATACTTGTTTGTTTGTATTTTATGCGCTGTCGTACCGTTCATCCGATGGCATAAAACTTTGCCAGCTTATTACTGGCACTTGCGCGAGGGTTATAGGCATAGTACAAATATTATATCTAATATATAAAAATGGATATTTGTTTGTTCGTATTTTATGCGCTGTCGTACCGTTCATCCGATGGCATAAAACTTTGCCAGCTTATTACTGGCACTTGCGCGAGGGTTATAGGCATAGTACAAATATTATATCTAATATATAAAAATGGATATTTGTTTGTTCGTATTTTATGCGCTGCCGTACCGTATTGCCGTAAGACAATATATCGCCAGTTGTATGTTGGATGCTCAAGAGTTGGGTAGCCAAGAAACTTATTTGTTTTTGCTGAAGACGGAAAAACAAAAAAAATATTTCCTACCTTCAAGTATATTTGAATAATAAAGTAAAAAAAATAGAATAAATATTATTTATATTTCTCCTTTATATATCATTCAATTTCAGTGAATGTACTTATTGTCGACAAGAAAATAATTATTCTTTCTATCATTCCTAATTAAATCAGACAGTAATTTTAAATTTCAAACGATATTTCCAAAAATTATTTCTTCTGCTGCAGCGACGCGCCGGGTGAAAGCTAGTGTATAATAAATTACCATAATTTCACAAAATTATTAAATAATTTTTTGTATTATTACATCGCACGATTTTTAATTTTTGTTGAGTTGTAAAATTCGGGTATGAATAAGAATTAGAAATACAAAATAAATGATATCAAAAAGTCCGTCAGAACAGCATTTGTCGAAAAGTCGTCCCAAAAATTGATAAATGGATATTATTCATAAATCGAGCCCAAATCTTGTATTAACCACCGTCTAAATACCACACAGCAAAATTATATTGATGTGAGTACTATTCTGAAATATTCAATCAGAAAAAAAGAAGGATTTTGTTGCAAACCTAAACTCTTTGGCGAATTATTAATATTTGGCATGATTTGACCGACAATGACGGAAAATTGGTACATGCGTCAAAAAAAAATGAAACACCTCTATAACTTTATTATTTTATTGTCGCATCTTCACACAATTTGGTGTCGTTCTAGATGACTGAAGGGGACAGCTTTGTTGAGTTATTAATTAATTAATAAGTTAATTAACATAGTTAATTAATTGCTGTCTCGAAATTATATCATTACGGTTATTAAGGGTTTTTTCCCCCTTACTGAATTGATTTATCGTAATGAAATCAACCACTGAAACAAATTTTATGGAATTCTGATGATAATTGCGAGAGCTATAGGGTTTTCAAAAATGCCACCTTCCAATGTTAAATGATTTATGAACCTGTAGCGACAGCTCGGAAACTATTATATATATTTCTCAAAACTTTTTCCACTCACCTAAAGAAAATTATAATTTTTTTCTAAAATCACGAGATAAATGCATAAATAGAATAATTTTTTATAAGTTTCTAATGAAGAATATGGAAAAATAAGGGAATTTAAACAGAGTATTGAAAATTTTTGCATGGACGCAAAGCTGGCATGCTAAAATGTCGGAGTCCAAAAAATTGAGCTCGTATCCTAAAAAGTTTTCGAATTATTCACGAAAACTGTAAAATTCTCGCATTCGATTTGCAACACCCACTTTTTGAGGGGCTTAAATTACATTTATTTGTATTTATAGAAATTCATGAAGCACGAGCTTTAACGGTCATTATAATATCGAAGTTAGTTAAATGTTAAATTTATTTTCAGATCAAATGATTTTAATTCAACACGAATTTTACTTTCTTTAAAAAAAGAAAAATAAATGCTTTTTTCCACACAGACGATATAAAATTTGATTGCAAGATAGATGGATTGCAGGAATGTTTAATTAATTTTTACTCTTTACTGGCAGTCATCGTTTGCAAGTAAATAAATTAGAGTTCCAAGGAAATCCGTATCATTTCTTACCATTCAGTAAATTAATTATGCTAAAATAAGAGAATTAATTAAAGCTTATTATTTATATACAGATTGGTTTACTGTTGAGCACTCATTCATAAATTTCTTTAATTAGGTTGAGAATATTTTAAAGATTCCTTTAATGTTATGAAATAATTTTCTCTTTGCAATTGTGTTTATGAAAAAACAGTTTTCGAATCTTTAGTTCGAGATATTCTAGCATAATAAAGGGCTTCGTAAAGTCCATCACTCTGCCATTCTAACAGTAGCATAAAGTAGTAATCTTAATAAATTTTCTTTCCGATTAATATTTGATTCCCTTGAAATAAAAACCGATAACTTCATTGGCTTAAAATGCCTTTGCTTATTCGCATCTTGCCAATCAGTGACGTTTTAAGGAGAGGAAGTGAGCTAAACACTGTGTTTCATTCGACATAAAAATTAAGATGAATGTTTATTTATTATAGCGGAATTAATTAAAAAAAAGCCTAAATGATGAATTGACTTTTTTTAAAAAAAGGAAATGCTCCGATATTTAAATAAAGAAAAAAAATATTTATGTATATTTTGAAAAATCATACTCATATTAAAGATAAATCTGAGATGTGTAGTTTGTTCCTCTGAAATCCCTGAAATAAAAACGCGAAAAAACTCTTTATTTTGATATTAACAAGTTGAGATTTACTTAATATACGGTCCCCGGTGGGCTGGCTCTTTCTGGGCGGAGTTTTCGGAAAACAAAATTAAATATAACTCAAGAACTACAGAGAATTTCAAAACGAAATTTGATACATATGCATACAAAAAAACCAACTGAATGGAATTATTAAAAAATTTCGATTTCCGCAATGGAAAAATTTCGAGATAATTAATTATATTGATTAACTAGGTTAATCAATTTGTCTATCTCAAAGATCCTGTCCCTTTAGGCTATTTCCTTTGTCACTAATTTTGTGAAGATGCGATAATGAATAACAAAGTTACAGATGTGTTCTATTTTTTGTTGCTGTTAACAACTGTACAATATATTTTTCATTTACTATAAGCATGACCTTATTAGCACAAGATATTTTGCGATATTTTCACGATGTTGTACGACATTCTGAAAACCGGCCAATGTCGTGGAATCATTGTAACAATGTTGTTCGGCATTTTGTGCTATAATAATGAAATGATTACTGTAGTTGAGATCTATTTTAAGACTTTAAGTTTACACCTCATTTGGTAATTTAAATATGCAAGCGATATAGTTCTTTTAACAACCCTAAGCACAATTTGTTTACCTTCTCAGCCACCTTCTTCTGATTTTGGCGACTTGATTGCCATCGTTAATATACGTAACGACGCGAATGAGAGCCTTTAAAGTAGATTTCAACAGTTACAGTTTTGTTATTAAACTTTGCATTTTAATTCACTGGTATTACTTCAATTTATTGATCTATAATTTTTCTTTAAGAAGTTCGTAATATTTTTATCAAAACTATTATTTTGTATTAATCACTTTTTCCTTTAGCCATCGTCAAAAGTTTATTATTTCCAGTTGCAATGGAATGTTCCGCGAGTTGTTTTGGGAATATTTCAATAACTGCTTCTGTTATCTGTTTTTCGCTTAATTCTTCGGATTCTGTCGTTCTCTGCGATAGAACGATTTGCATCAGAGCTTCGAACACATTTTCCAGCACCGCACCGACGTTATTCGCGGCATCTCTGGCTAGAACAATTTGTGCATTATTGAAAACTTGGGGAATACTTTCGATCAACGCTGGAGCGAAAATTGATTTAGTCGGTGCAGGAGCTCTAGGAGGCTTCTTTCTTTCAGTTTTTCTTGCTGGACGTTTGGGAATGGGTCTTCCTTTTGAAGCTTTAGTTTGTTTTCCTTTCTTCAGTTCCACGAATGCCACTTTCCTTGATTTCAGAATAACTTTCCGTTTTGGCTTCTTTGTCTTTTTTGGTTCGTCTGATTCTCTGTCGTACAAAAGGAGCCCCTCAATATACTGAGAGACATCATCTGTGCCCTGCAGAAGGGCGTGTTGTCTCAACTGCTCTGGGAACAGCGCTGTAACAGTTCGACGTAGATCTTCATGTCCGATCTCGGTCAGTTTCTTCTTCTTGCATGCATCTGCGGTGGTTTCCGCCAGGTAATTCGCCAAGTCCATCAGAATGTGACCCAGGTATTTCGGTGCTTTTGAATCCAGGCCAACATCTGCGTTTCTATCATTTAAGAGCCTTTTGATACCATTCTTAAAAACGGATGCGAATATCAGATCCCAGGCAGCAGACTCTTCCGTCCAGCCTGATTTGATAGTCCGTCTTGGTTTGAAATCGAGCAATCCATTTTCGTACATAACTAAACACTTGTTTCCTTCGCTGTTAGCTGATCTTAGAGCATCTCCCTGCAAATATAGGGTTACGATATTCTTTATTTCAGCTGGCAGAAGTTCATCCTTCTTTTCATAAGTTTGGGATACTCGATCCACTACAATTTTGGCAAAAGTGTATATGCGGTGGCCCAATAAATGAGCGGCTCTGATATCGAGCGAAAGAGTGGGCAAAAGATTCGAAAAGGTTTTCTTAATACCGACCTTAAAGCTATTCGCCTTCTTTTCTATTTTTTCAGATTTGGCTCTTTCACTTGCTTCACTTTCTTGCCTCCTTTTCAGTTGTTGAGCTATTCTTTCGTCGTCGGCGCCATAGATCATGCATCCGCTCTGCAACAGAGCTAGTTGCTTGTGGGCCTCCGACAAAGCATTTTTTTGCAAATTTCCAGGATACAGTCTTATGACGGCTCTTTGAGCGCAGTGCCGGAAGATCCCTTCCTCATTTTTCTTTGAAGATTTGAAATCTTGCCCAATGATGGAAATGATATTTGCATTAATATCATTCATTAATTTGGAAATTAATTCCATTCCAGGATTTTCCATTTTTACGCCATGAAAGTAACTTTTCATTAAGTTTTCTACGCCAACCTTAAAGCTAATTTTCCTATTCGCAGACATTTTTTATTTATTTTTTTATTTTACAATTACAGCTCTATGGTGGATAATTTTTAGAATTTTGGAGGGTCAGGTCAAAGGAAAATTAAAAACTTCTGATCACAAGAATTTGTTACCTGCCATACATAATTTTAATCATATCTAAAATATTTTTGAACAATTTAAAAACAGAAACAGACTTTGAGAAGCTCGTGATAACAGTAGTATATGGTTTGCAAAATAAGTAATACTTTTTATTTTGCTTTCATCGGATAAATTAAACCTAATACTAAATTAGGTAAAATAAACGAATGACTTCCGGTACTGTATTATTCCAAGAAAAATCAGGAATTCAACAAGTGCAGTCAGTTTATTCTTCCATGATACACGTCAAATGTCCCATGACAGTTTGTGAGTTAAAATATATGTTAGTATATCCTTTTATAATGCCAAGGATGCCAGCAATGCTAAATTTAAAAAAAAAACGTATACAAATCAATGGCAAAAGTGTCTGGCAATCTTAATATACAAATCAGCAGTATTAAGATTGCTGGAAAAACTACATCATTTGCTTGTTAGAGTTACCATATTGGCTGAAAAATCAATGATTCACTCTCAATAGTGGATTTCAATCGATTTTTGAATCCATTGCGCAAGAGGAAAGCGGAAGCGACACTAGAGTAAAGCATATTGTTACGAATCTGTGATGCTGCTTCCCAGCATAGTTGGTTCCATCATCAGAAAGACTGTTTTACAGTCATCTGTATTGGACGGGGTCCGGGTGTCGCGTTGGAGGTCCCAGAGCTTGGCGAGAAATTTGGCGACTATTTGCAGACTTGGCGACGAATTTATACCCGAGATTATACCCGAAACATCGAGAATTTTCTCGATCCGTCCATTAGGAACCGAGATACGCCTCGAAGGTTCCTGATTGGTTGAGAGGCTTCTAGTCCTGCCTCTTGAGACTTATAAAATGAGGCAGTCTGCAGCTGCCGTAGAGTAGTCAGAATCGACGGTGAAGAACTGGTCTTCCAGAGCTTAGCAGGGCAGCGACGGAGTCAAGCTAGTGCTGAACTAAGCTGTGCGCTACTGTCTGCAGTAGAGTCTTGTTGTGTGCACGTCTCGGCTGAAGATAATTGTCTTCTCTGTGCTGTATATAATTGTCGTCTTTGTGCTGTCCTGTGTGTCTTCGTGTAAATAAACGTCGTTGTTTTATTTTCTACTTCCGCCTGCTGATTGAGCGTTCTCCACATCATATAACTTCCACTATCCAAACGAACCCCGGAAATTCCGTAACAATATGATAGCTTGCATACGTTAAACAGCATGCACAGTACGCTTTTCGTATGACTATGACAGGAACTAACTCACTTGCTGTGAATGATTGCTGGTCGCCTTTGGTGACCAGTTGAATCGGCGATAACGATGGTTTTTAAAAATTTCGATTAAATCTTATATATAACTTGATCTTATTAGCTCTTCAGAAAAGTATTTTTAAATTTCAAATTTTGATAGAGTCGCAACTCGCAGTTTTTTAGCTATGGCATGTTTATTGGGCTTTATACCTAGCTAATGTTCTTTTTATCATTTAAAATATGAACTGAAACGAGAAGAGATTAACTTTGAATCAATGCAATAACTTTCGCGAGTTCGCAAATTGTACAGACTAAATCTATGGCAAAGGATACCGACGTGCTCTGATTGGTTTAAGCCTTGGCATTTTTTTTTTTTTTTTTTGGCAATGCCTTGACATCTTTGGCAATATATTTTTATAAAAATAAATAAAATATGTGGATCCCCCCCCCTTTTTTACGGTTTACATGCAATATTAATCTGGAACACATATACAGCAGAAAAGATCAAATCCCGAAGCCTAATTCAGAAAATATAAAAATTACAATTTATTAAAAATATTTTTTGTGTCTGTTTTTTCTTAATAATATTTTGATATAACTAAAAAAATTAGCTACGAAATCACATATTCCGTTAAAGCTTACATATTTATACGTTTTGGGCATTAAGTAATCATCTCCCTATATGTAGTTGATGGAAGAGTAACAAACGTTCAGCAACAAGTTTCAATGACTGCATAAATTATCTAATAAAGGCACGAAAATCATAGAAAAATAATAATTATTTAATTGCTGCATCATATGTTGAGTAATTAATTTCATATAGTTTTTATACTTCTGTTCATAAACAACATTAGTTACTTGTATTACTAGTATTATTAGTAATATTTATTATTATTAATAATAATTAGTATTAGTAGTATTACTAGTAATATTCAGAGAAAACAATCATATTAATAAAAATTAGATCGTGTTGATATTCATTCGTATCTTCCATAAAACTAATGAAAGGTACAAGGTTTGAGCCAAATAAGCGAAAACTACACTATTATGAGTGCAAAACATTGCCAAAAAGATGCCAAGGCTTAAACCAATCAGAGCACATCGGTATCCTTTGCCATAGACTTAGTCTGTACAATTTGCGAACTCGCTATATCTTCATACCTTGATTCTGAACAATGGGAGAAAATTCTGGAATGATATAATTGTAGCAACCAAGAAAACGATTTGAGTTTTATTACAGCAATGAAATATACTTTAAAATATCATAAAAAATTTGTTGTTGTTGCTAATCTCTATGGCCTGACTTAGTCAGACCAAATCCAAAAATCCGTTGACAAAAAGAAAGTCAAAAACGAGGAAGGGAGAAGAATAAATTTCCCCCCAAAGAAGTCCTAAACAGTCTAGAATATGTTCGGCAGAAGCCTGATGTTGGAGGCAAAGAGGGTAAGATTTTTCACTCTGAGAAAAGAAAAGACATTTAAGGTGGCAACTGGCAAGGCGCGACAGGCAGGTGTTGGTTTTTCTATCATAAGAAAGAATTAAGGACTGGCCCGGCTTATTGGCCCTATACCAAACATGAGTAGGGGGTACCATCCAATTCTTCTTATATAGGAATTTCGCCTGAGAAAAGAGTTCTAAATATGTGAAATATATGTGCTGCTTCCTATCTTTGCAAGCCTGTCTGCTATTTCGTTACCAAGTAGATCCATATCAGATGGGATCCACTGGAAATGAATATCATGTGGGAGTGAAATCAGCTTCAACTTCTGAAGAATAGACAAACTTGCTTTATTTCCAACATAGGTCCAATTATTAAGGTGTTCCATTGAGCTGCGGCTATCAGTAAGAATCCAAAGGTTCTTATAATTATTTTCGTGTAAAATGGTCTTAAGTCCCTCATCGATTGCTAGAAGTTCGCTTCTAAAAACGGAACAGAAGTCTGGATTTCGTTGGCGTAGAGAAAAATTAGACTGAGGAATCGGTTGACAAATAAAAATTTTTTACCAAATTAAACAAATGAACCGAAAACCTATTGCCAATTTTATCTTTTGCAAAAACATTAAGTTTGATATTACATCAAGATAAAATATCTTGTCATAACTTATACATATTTTAATTGTATGCAATGCAAGTTATCGACATATACTACATCTCTACTAAAGGAGAAAAGGTACTTGTCGGTTGCAAAGGCGACCAAAAAGTGCCAAGAAAAAATATCGCCAATTTGGTGATTTTAGTTGGCAATATGTGATTTGCACGTGATTTGATCTATAATTATGCACATATTTTATTTATACATTTGAGCATATTTTTATAATTTGGTAAAATGTTTTCTTGGCGCTTTTTGTTTACCGTTACCAGAGAAAATTTGTGGTTTATCATTTTGCAGGCAGAGCGTTAGATACAGTGCTACCAGACTTGGCACAAATATATCTTGAAAAGTGGAAAGAGGCACTTGGAAACGATATTTTAAGTTTTTACAGAGAAAAATTAAAAATTAAGTAGAATTTTGAAGTTTTTCTTCCTTTCCCATAGCTGCTCATAATTCCACAGCCAAAAACACGTTTAACATTAACTTTAAAAAAAATTTAAAAAAATTATCTTCATCTTTTATAAAGAAGAATTACATCAATTTAATTTGTATACAGTTATTTATTATAGTAATCAATTATTTTTAAAATTATTTTACAATTATATTTTTCATGGTTGAAAAGAGCTTAAATCGTTTTTATTTGCTACTAGAAATGTTCCATTTTGGATATTTCTTTCACGATGAAGATAAGAATATATAAACCTTATTTTTCATTGATGAGTAGGTTTCTACTTTATGCTGTTAATAATATTTTCGAAATTTTGTTAAACGTTCAATCAAGTTTCAACTTCACATGTCAGCAATAAGGATAAATTTTTAAAATACGTTCATTTAAAAATATTGTTACGAATCTGTAATGTTGCTTCCCAGCAGGTTAGCTCCATTGTAGGAAAGGCCGTTTTACGATCAGCTCTATTGGATGCTCATCGGATGCTAGATCAATGACCCTAGGACTTGGCGACAAACTTGATGACCATTTGGTGACTTTGGCGCCAAAATGGTTGATACTAGAATCTTCAAGAGTTTTGACCATAGGGCCAATAGGAACGGAGTTATGCTTGACTGGACGATGACCTTCTTTGCCCTGCTCCGGAAGCTATAAAAGACTGATAGTCCAAGCCGAAGATGGTCCTCTAGTGAGAGTCGCATAGTGAATCAGCAATGAATTTGTTGAATCAGTCCAGCTAAGCGCAAGCGTTGAATGGACTCAAACGAATACTGGATTGAGAATTGATACCTTGCGCGCCAAATTTCGGAAATAAATATTGAAGTAGTATCGAGTCGTGTATGGAGTAGCCAGTCGTATAGCAGTGAGTCGTGAGTTGGGTGCAGCTAAAGCGAGCAGACAGTAGAGAATAGCTGACGTTTCAAGAGACCATAGTGAACAGCTTCGTAGATTCCCTCCTCCTGCTGAGCTGCTTTGTGTGATGTGATTGTTGTTTGCTACCGATTGCTACTTGTGAGCTGTCGTTAGTTCTAATGTGCTGATATGTATTGCTTGTGTACGTCTGGACTGAGTTTTGTCGTCTGTGCACTCGGGTCTACGTATTAATGAAGGCCGTTATTTTTTAATGAGGCCTATTGACTGTGTCTCCATACACCCACCACAGCGAACTCGTCGAGTTTATGGACTTGGTGGAGGAAGTTCCGTAACAATATTTTTGCCGAGAAAGGTTTTGTATTATTTGAAGTCCAATCACTTTCGCTTCAAATTAAAGTTTAAACTTTAGATGAGATGACAGAAAATTAGAAAAATGCATAGCACATTGAATGGAATGGTATAAGCCTTTTAAAATAGTACGTTTACATGTCTATCAAAATTTGAAGTTTAAAAATACTTTGCAAAAAAATTAATTAAAAGAAAGTTACTTAAAATATTTAATTATAAATTTTTACCAATCTTCAGTCTAAGTAAGTCAACTGATCACTAAAAGCGGTTAATTTAAAATACTCGAGCTCATCACATAAGACTAAGCTGCCAGTTGATTTTTTTAATTTCATTCATCTTTAATTGGTTGCAAAATCAATCAAAAAATTGTACGGCAATAAATTTATATGATCAAAAAGACAATTATTAAATTTTAAGATGGTAAAAAACCATTTATTTGCTCTAACATTTTCGTAAGTAACGGTGAAAAAATTTCGAAAATTTCCTATCCTCCAAAGTACCTAGCTCTATTCGTTAGTACAATTTCTAACAATCTGCCCTGTAGATCCTTAAAATGCCTACTATCAGGCGTCACAGAAACAATCTGCTTTATTATAAAGTGAGAATCTGTTTGATTAATGATAGCGATTTATTTCAATAGTCCCGGATTAATCGTCAGTTTCGTTTTATTGTTGAATTTTTTTAAATATCTGATAGGTAATCGTAATAATCAGTTTCATAAGCAAAATAAATACTTATTAAAATTTACGTTGGGCATATGGTAATCTAGAATATGAAGTTGAAATCTATTTTAATGTCCCTTCTGAATTTGCCGCCAAAATGTTAGTCCTACAAGCAAGTCAAGTAGTTCTTTTAGCAATCCTATTTACACAATTGTTTTACTTGCCTGCTGTCTTGATTTCTGATTTTAACAACTTGGCATCCTTGGCGAGGTGAAGAGGCATATTATATAGATTTCAACAGAATTTGCTCCTTCCAGTTTGAAATTGTGTTGTAAATTTTTTCTTATTGAAACAGGTTATGTCGAAAAATTTGCCATATTATCTCAATTAAAAGATAAAATTGAAATCTGCTATCTCAAATTTCATGTTGAGGACATTATTATTTTTAAGCCATTGTTTCTCTTAATTAATTTAAGTCATTAACCAGTTTAAACCTGTTTGAAACAATCACATGACTACGCATGCAGTCAGATTACGCATGCGTCGATATTTAAAAAAAATCGCATTTTTTAATTATTTTTTTATTTTTTATTCCATCTCAAAATCGCTCCAGCTCCAAAACTTTATCTCAAAACCAGAAATGGTTTTTGCGAAAATACGGTTTAAATTGGCTTAGAATGATTATGTGTCTACTGTATTACGCAACCGTTAATTTTTAAAAAAAACGTGTGTTTTTTTAAATTTTAAAATTGTTTGAGTTTCAAAACTTTTTTGCCAGCTAGAAAAATTGAAATTTAAAAAAACATATTATTATGTAACTTTCGATACTTCTCCTCGCTGTTCCACTTTCATTCCCATTTTCTTCTCTGTGCTTTTTTTGGGCACTAACTTCTTACGACCATGCCTTTTATTGGCCAGACAGGAGAATCGGGTAGATGGTGGACGTTCACGCCAAGTTGTAACTTTTTATTGGCGATAATTTGGCAAATGTGACAACTTTCTTTATCATTTTCCAATAACCCTAAAAATGAAAAATTGATGTCTAAAAATTGATCAATCGCCTTTTTCTGCCAGTGCATTTTGTGGCTTCAAAAACTTCAAATCATAACAACATCATGCTCTCACATGATAAATAAAGATTAACCTGATTGAAAAAAATCTGAAAAATATTTTAACTAACCATTTTTAGAAATTTTAGCTTTAGATTAGCAAAAAATTTTTTAATTGGTATCCTTATCTTTTATTTACCTATCTTTTCAGTGAGTGAATCTACTTTATCAAATAAAAAATGTGAATCTGCAGTAAATGAAGCCGTATCTCTTTGTAAACAATGTACTCTCTTGATGAAAGCTAAGGTATGTAATTAAGGCAATCCCCATGAATATTAATAATATTGATTGCAATTTTCAAACTTTTTCATATATGTCACTTACTTCTAATATATTCTGTAACAAAAACAAGCAAAATTGCAGTTGAAAGCTACTTGAACGCTTTTTGAATTTTTTGCGAATGTAACAACCCAGATAACCAAAAGGAATTACTTCGCTGGCAACCGTTTAGTGATTGTTTAGAAGTCTAGTGGCACTTTAGTAACTTTGCCATATAATTTATTTTTCATGTTAATAATGAACAAGGCATTTATTAGAATAGAAGATTTTTATAATTTTCAAATAGAAAATTAGAACAGATTTTAGAGTAAAAACCAGAATTTAGAATAGAATAAAAATAAAAGAACAGAATAAAATAGAAATAAAAACTTTTAACAGGTTTTTTTTTTTTTTTCAAATTTTTTTCGACTTTTCTAATATTATATGTGAATTTCCGAAGCCAATAGAAATTTTTTATCTTGAAACTAAAAAATTCGAAATTGAAGCATTATTTGAAGTAACATAACGTTTGATAGTATATTTTATATATACCTTTTTAATACCTACAACTTTTTAAATTAAATTTCCCTCTCAATTTAATAGTTTTTTTATTTAAAGACGAATACCTGGTTTCTCTTATCGATAACATAATGGTATATAAACTTAAAAGTCTTAAAACTCAGCAACTTAATCCAATAAAATTGCTGTACATATTTTCCTTCATATTTTGATATTTTCGAAACAATTCAATTGGATTATTAGCAACCATCTTATTTTATGGCATTGACGACTTGGCATCGTTGGCGACATGAAGAGGCGGTATTCTAAAGCAGCTTTCAACCAAAATCGGGAATGTCCTTTCCTGGATAGCTTTGTGTCGTTTTTCTTAAAAAAACAATACTCCAGCTGATAAATTTAATACAAAATTTGATACATATTTACAATTTTGATGCGAAAAAAAATACACAGAAATTTTTTGCTCAAGATACATATTGAAACTCACATGCAACAATAGTCAATCCTTTAATGGATTTTATCCTAAATTTGACAGTTATTGCCCATTTTTAGAGCAAGAACTTCGCATCAAAATTCATTTATACAGATCTTTATGTGCTTGAATATTTATGTTGACATAGTTCAGAAGCCCAAAAAATAATTCACAAAAATGTGTTTTTGGATTTAGAGATACCTAAGATTTGGAGAATTTGAATGGAAAAAAAAATTTGGAATCAAAATCTCATCATCGATATTTATTTTTTTTTGGTGCTGTTACAATATTAATACTAAATACCTGTTATTCTAAATAGTTGAAAGAGTTTCATGGGTGCACCATAAATCTAAATCTAATCAAATTTTATTAACTATTCCATCATAACCGTTTAGAATGAATTTGTAAATTTTCACCCTTTGATTTATGACCCCCCCCCCAATGTTTTCTGTAACACGTGAAGATGCCCCCCCCCCCACTTAGAATAAGACTCTCAGTGCCAGTTTTTATTAATAATTCTAAATACCAGTTATTTTAATTAGTGACAGATTTTGAAAACCCTTGTTCCCTGAGGATACCACTAATCTCACGGTCGTGTCATTATTGCTTGATTTTGTAAATTATTTCTTCTTCGATTTATGACAGGCAAGACATCATAGATGACAGCGGTTTCCATCTGAGGCATCTGTATTAGGTAAAAAGAAAAAATATTTAGTAGGAAAAAATTATATTAACAAATCTCTGCTTACGACATTTACTGACAGCATTAACTTGTGATAGGGAGCTTTAGGGACTGGCTTACTTCACATGGTCTTCCGTTTTCGAAAGCTCCATTTGCAGAATTTCCATTATTTAAGTCTTTCTAAAAAATCTACGCATATTTTCATAATGATTTGTCATTTTGTGAATTCAATCTTTATTTGTTTTTTTTTCTTTCACAAAATAGAATTTAGGCTAATTTTTAACAAGTGTATTTTTGGTACAAAAAAAAATAAATGCCATTAAATAAAAACGAATATTTTGCCACAAGCACTGAAACCTTTTGTTTTAGAAACATTTAAATTCTTTAACATTAATATTAAGAACATTTAAGAAATAAAAGCATTGGAGACAAATAAATTAAATAAATAATGATATTTCTTTGGGAATTAAAGACCTGAAAAGCGATTAGGCTGTTAAAAAAATTTCAAAAAAGCTGAAAGCCGGCGAAAACATTAAAAAAAATGCTGCGAAATTGCATCCTTGAAATCGCAAAAATTTAAAAATTAATTTAAAAAGAAGAACCTCAAAAACGAAAGAATACAAAGCTGAAGAGATTTTGTATTTTAAAGATATATGATTTAACTTAAATGAAGTTGATTGACAAAATGATTGTAGAATATTGTTTGTTGATAATATTTGAACTAAAATTTTGTTACCGTTTTTCTCCAATTCTTCATCCTAGCAAATGTATTTTGGATTCACCATTATAAGGAATATTATCCCCAGATTTGCTCGGGGGCTGTCTGCCACAGAGAATTTGAATACCTCCAGAAAAAGTTTTTGGAAGACTATTCCCTTTGTTTTGTTTGTCGTTAACTACACAGATATTAAACAGAATCTTTCTTCCTTGGCTATCCATAGTAGTAGGAAAAATCAAACGATTAATGTTTGTTGAAACAATGAAAATGGTTTGATATCTATTGTCTGTCTATTGAGAAAAATGTAGTCTATTGTCGGAAACTAGGGGAAAAATAATTTTTTTTTCAAAATCCAGCAAAAATTCACACGACTAATTGATGTTTTTAAAATCAATTTTTAAAATTATATTTAAAATTTCCAAAAAAAAAAAAAAAAATTGCTCTGAGGTGCACATTTTCACATTCCAAGGTACACATGTACCAAATTTGGAAAGAGTAGGTCTGACGGTCTGTGAAATTGCCAAAATTCAAGAAAGATTTCTATGACTATTCGATTACCGTTAAAAGACATTAAAAAGACATTTATTTAAAAATTAAATGGTAAAATTTATTTTTGTTTTCAATAGTAAAGCCAAAATTCATTTAATTTTTAATTAAAATTTCAAAAAAAATGACTCCGAGATGTGCATTCCCACCCTACAAGATATATAAAGGCCAAATTTTGAAGTTGTAGATCAAATTGTTTAGCCTGTCGACTGCCAATGTGTAAGAAGAACACAAATACAGACATTTATTTTTATTATTAATAGAGATTGTTATTTAAGATGCTTTTTTTCCATTTGTTATATCAAAAACACATATTTGTTATCTTTTTAGAATGCAAGGGCCAAACCCATCAACCTGGGATCATCCGCTAAGACGAGAATGGAAACCATAAAGATGTACGGAACAGTACCTTCGTTCAAAAAGTATCTGACAATAGGAATTCCAACCGTTTCGCGCAAAAAAGAAAACTATTTACACCAGACGTTACAATCGGTGATTGACAGTATGGATGATGCTGAAAAACGAAATGTTACCATTCTTGTTCTCTATGTTGATACAGATGGCGATGTCAGAAAAAAAAGGGCAAAGGAAACTGCTTACAAGTTTGCCAGCAGTATTAAATCTGGCTTGTTGTTACTGTATCAAATTTTACCTGAATTTTATCCCGAAGAAAATGCAACTAGAAGAACATTCAATGATTCCGTGGAGAGAATAAAATGGCGATCAAAACAGGTTTTGGATTTCGCTGTTTTGCTAATGTATTCTCAGAATATTTCTGAATACTTTCTAATTCTTGAAGACGACGTAGTAACCACGCCCCATTTTGTGATGTCCATTAAGAAGTTTGTTCAAGAAAAAGGGGATTCTGATTGGGTGTCTTTGACCTTTTCTAGTTTTTTCATCATCGGGAGACTGTTCAAGAACCAGGACTTGAATAAACTTAGGGAATTCTTAATTTTGTTTCATTTAGAAAAGCCTGTAGATCTTTTGATCATGCAGTTTTTAGATCTTTTAGTACCTAGCAAAACTATCGTAACTCGGCGAATACCAGGACTCTTCCAGCATATTGGTTTGTTTTCATCCCTCGAAGGCAAAGTGCAAAAAGCCAAAGATAGAAGTTTCACAGGTGCGTCCAGAGTTTATCATTTCAATAATCCACCTGCTGACATCGTTACCACTTTAGGAGTCTATAGAAAGCACTATCCGGAATTATGTTACTACGATTCCAATAAGTATTTTTGGGGAAGTGCCCCCAAAAGAAACGATACGTTTGATGTAATTTTAAGAGAACCTGTAAAAGTAAAAAGGATTTTTATCAGTTCTGGTTTGGCAACACATAAAGATGATATTATCAAATATGCTGAATTAAGAGTGGCTCCAGTTTTTGATAAGATGATAACTGATAAAAAGGCATCTTGTTCGAATTTTTATACAGTTGCCTATTTCGAAAAGGGAAAGGTTGATATTTCGTCCAATGGAACATTTAAGTCAGAGATTCAGTGTATTAGAATTTCATTTATAAAACAACACTCTAATTGGGTGATTATCAACGAAATTTCAGTAGATTCAGTACAAAATATCTAGGTATGTTGTACTGATTTAGAAATTAATACATATTTTTATATGAAATTATATAATGGGCAGTTAGAAAAGTGTTACTAATCCTAAAAGCACAAGATGTTCCACAATATTATTTCGATATCTTCACGATAATGTATGACATTCAGAATATTAAATAATATCCCACAGATATTGAACAATATCTCTAGCTAACAGAGGTTTGTAAACGTTCGTTGCAAAATATCAACTTAATCAAATTTAACCATTAATTTTAACTGCTTGTTAAATATATTCGCAATGTCTTTAAAAAATATTACATTGTTGATTGATGGGAAAAAAATAAAAGAAGATTTTTATCTAATTAAGTATTTGAATACATTCCAATGATGTGAAATTAATACATATTTTTATATGAAATTATTTAAAAAGCAGTTAGAAAAATTCAATTTTTATTGATAATACAAGTTGCTCCACAATATTGTTTCGATATCTTCACAATAATGTACGAGGATTCAGAATAATATCACAGAGATAGTGCACAATATCTATAGCTAACAGAGATTTGTAAAAATGCGTTGCAAAATATGAACTTAATCAACTTTCGCCATCAATTTTAACTGCTCATTAAATATATTCGCAATGGTTTAAAGAAAATTAATATTGCATTGTTGATTGAAGGGAAAAATAAAAAATCAGTTATCTAATTGGATATTTATCAATGAAATTTCAGTTGAGTCAAAACGATGGTTTGGAATCAGTTCCGATGAAAAATGCAGAAAAATTCAACTTTTATTCATAATACAAGTTGCTCCACGATATTTTTTCGATATCTTCACGATAATGTATGACATTCAGAATATTGAATAATATCATAGAGGTCATATCACAATATCTATAGCTAATAGAGGTTTGCAAAAATTCGTTGCAGAATATGGACTAAATTAACTTTCGCCATCCATTTTAACTGCTCGCCAAATGATCTCTAGATGTCTTAAAGAAAATTAATATTGTATTGTTGTAGGAAAAAAATTTTAAAAATTATTCAAATCCAATATTTTAAAACTAAAAAATAATAATAATAAGCTTACAACATTAAATCAAAGATACGTGCGCTGACAACTTCTGCCGCTTTTACTATTTTAGTTTTAGACGTATCCCCCATCCTTCAATTCTGAAGAAGTTTTTCTTTTCTGAAGAATTTTCAAGGAGAAAAATAATATATTTTTTAAGAAAATAGGTTATTTATCATATTTATTTTGATAAAAAAAAACGCCAATGGATGCATTCATGAAATATTTCAGTTCAGTACTCGGTTCATTATAAGTTAGAATCAAGTCTAAATCTTTGAAACACACCTAACTACAATTGTCTAAAACCTGAAGTTAGTGAATAAAATCTATATGAATTATCTGCTTAAATTATCTATAGATCAGAAAAGTTCCTCTTGACGAATTGAATAAACTGACGTTTTATTCAATTAATTTTAAAGAGATACCATAATGAGTATAAATTCAACATCCCATTAAAAAATTTAAATTTCGTCATTCTTTTCTTTATAATTTGACTTAGAACATGTATTTTTGCGATAGAAATATTTGTGCTTATAATTGTTTAAATATGAATCTCATGCAGATGAAAATAAGTAAAAAGGTGCATCATTTCAAAGTTAAATTTTTTAGCTTTTTTATTGAGATGAAATGAATACATTATAAATAATGGGCTCTTAAGGATTTAAAATTTTCTTAAAATGATTAAAACTTATGCAAATTTTTTATAATATCAATCATATACATTGATGCAATATATGAATAACACTTTGAAGTTCCAATTCCATAAAATTATATGTTTTACAGGAAGTATTTTTGAAAAGAATAATACAAAGTTTGAATAAAGATAATTATTTTAAGTTACATTGCAAAGCTATCAGAATAACATTCTTAAGATTTTACTTTTTTAGTGAAGCTATTTTGAATTATTTTCTATAGTAAAAAATAACAACCCATATGTTAACAATGCACCAAATAAAGATAGTATATAATTTCTGTTGAAGTTCACTATATTGAAAGCTGTCATTTCTGTATTCTCCTTTTTCAATATTGTTTTAATTATTCTCATGGTCTGGCATTTGGCATTCGAATGAACTAATTTGTTCAGATATATCCTTTCAAATTCTGTCTTAATATTTCCCATTTTCAAAGGAATTTCTGAAGCAGTGATAGGTAAGAACAAAGCTGAAAATACAGATGTGATTCCGAGGTATATTATTTCACAGTTTATAAAAATATTCACAAAATGCTGCGACAAAAGTAAATACCACGACAAAATGATCATCAGTTGCAAAGAAGGAAAAATACAACTCAATAATGCTGGTAGCGAAATTAAATCTTTGATATCATTAATTAGCTGAACTACTTCAAAATAAGATACTATATAATAAAATGGCACTGCGTTATCATTAAAACTTCTCAACTTATTTTCATATTGAACAAGTAAATACTTACATTGATAATACGTTAAGGATAATAGAAAATTTATGTAGCAAGGAAATACAAGCATCGGTAAGAAATATAAACAAATAAATGAAAATATCATTGCCAATTGTAGAGATTTATCTTTTACTCTTTGATTATAAGTCCATAACAAGTAATGGTCTGGTTCAAATTTCCATGATAAAAGCATTACAATTAAGCTATACGTTGGCAAAGACAAAAATATTAGAATGGCTAGAGTCTTCATTGTTCTAGATATCTTCAGTTCTTGTTTGAAAAGCTTTACACTGGCAAAATTCAATTTGTTCCAGGAATCGTGCAGACGCTCTTTGTGGTTGTACATGACAATCCAAAGAATTGGGATTAGAAAAGTATATATTGTAGAAAATATGAAAGATTTAAAGAATTCTGGTATATCACGCAAGAAGTTACATAATGTCAGCATGCTGTAAAAGAGGCTTATTGTACCCAAAATAAGAAAAAGAATTATTCCAACAGTGTTTTTCGTACTTTTGGATGATGCTCGTATATGTAGTCCAAAGACTTTAAGCAGCTTCCAAAACAAGTTGTTAGTTGTAAGACAAATTCTAGTTTTTGAATTCGATTCGATATTATTCGCCATCTCTATACAATTTGAGATTTTTAAATAAATAATTAAGTTAGAAATATTGTGAAACTGGAAAAACGGTTTTCTTTTTAAATATAAGGTTAATGCTTGGATGTGACAATGCTTCAAGAAAATAATTAATGCATTTTGTATTGTCTGTTAATAAATTCGTTGAACAGTCGGGATATCACCTTCTACAAAAGAAAAAAAAAGAATTAAGCTTTCTTTTTGATGCCACAAATCTTCATAAACATATTCAGAAGAATAATTTTCCTTCTAATATTAGTTTATGTATGTTATCACACTTATGATACAGTGAATATTGTGTTTTTAAATTAATTAAATCTTATAATTCTTTATAATATAGTCTTAATAAAAACTTTTTATTCCATTTGTCAAGTTAAAAAATATTTCTTAAATATTTTCGTTTTTAGAAATATCCACTTTATTTTTCGGCGTAATAAAATAAATATGCTGCTTGGATATGTTGATGGCAACAGCAAATATTTCCGATATAATAATTATAATAAAAATCCTCCATTAAGTCAACAATGAATGTTTCTTCTCTTTTATGTTATCTTCACGATGGTAAAATGGGTCACTCTTTGTTAGCTATTGTAGTATTAATCAATTTTCTTATTTTTTTAATGGAAATTGCTTGTTGAAATTCTTTTCGTTGGCTTTTTATGTTATTAAAAAAAAACATAAAAAGCCGATGAATTATGATCTTTCATTTCCAAATATGGGGAATCAATAAGGCTCACAGAATTTTTTTCTAAATGTTTTCTTTAACGTTTGGAAAATTGGCACTGGTTTGATTGATGGTTTATAACAGGCAAATAGAGTAACTGTCTGTTTATTCTGTTATAAATTTATAAATCTTTCCTATATCATAATTTTTATGTATGAATATGCAAATAAAAATTAAATTTGTTCCGATTTATTAATACTATTGAAAAATACATATTGAATTTATTTCAATAAATTATAAAGACATTAAATTTAACTTATAACCAATTCAGATTTATTATTTAGTGTTTAGTTTTCAAATCATCTTTCATGTAATAATAAACATAATTCTTACACACTAGACTGCGAGAAAAACTACAATATACTCCTGAATATCCGGCCTAATGTGGAGGAAGTACTGGTAAGATAAGAAAAATGCCTAATAGGCCGGAATTCTGTGAAATCATTTCTTTGCCCACCAATACAAGAAGACGAAGTTTTTATTCAAAAGTCATTGTTATAATACGTATTTTCTCACTTCTCATTGAGTACTAAGAACTCCATTTATCTTAATGTGAAAGCAACCGCGGCCCCGTGAATCATAGAAGGAGTTATCGGTAACGTGTCGAGTTAAAATAGAAGGCTCTGTACTAGTAGTTTATATATGTTTATATACTGCACTGCACGTTTCAAGAATTTATTAATGAAAAAATAAGCTAATTGATATAAATTGCTCATATTTTAACGTAAATTCTGTAATGCCCAACTTGAATGCAGGAAACATAAACAAAACATTAACGTAAATCGTAGACCTAATTCTTATGAAAATTGGCTCAAACTGATTTTATTTTTCACTGATAAATGATTGCACAAATATGAAAAGATAAAATAAGAGTCAAAATTTACAGTTTTTAGGTTTTGAAAAAGTTTTTAATAGATAACTTAGAAAGACACCTTGCCTTTCACATTTAATTACGATAAAAGAAAACTAGGCCGAATAATACGGAAGACAGATAGTCACTAACCGGATACTCAGCAGTGTACTTACTGTATTAGTATAAATTTTTGATTGGCATTATTATTTAATTATACATCCGAAACTGAGACTTAGATATCCCATCAAATTTACTGGAACTTTAAATATTAATTCATCAATATTTTCAGTACTGTAATTTCGATAATTACACCTATAAATCTTCCAGATGAAACTGATTTTAGTAGGGAGATTTTTGATATTGAAACCAGTAAAAATTCCATATTACCCGAACTGTGTAAAATATTAATTTGAGTTGCTTCGTTTCTTTTATTAGTTCAGAGCAAAAAAATTTGAACTAAATGGGCAAGAATTCTTTTAAAAATAATTGAAAGACGAATGTATTTGAAAGCGAATTTATGCTATTATTTGCACTTCGCTAATTTCATTTGTGCCATTAGATAATGGTTATCAAACTCAATCTCTAATACTGATCAAATAAAGAAGATCTAAAGTTTGTGCCATTAGATAATGGTTATCAAACTCAATTTCTAATACTGATCAAATAAAGAAGATCTAAAGTTATGAAGACTATAAAAAAAAAGGAACCGTCTTTTATTTTCATTAAAACATAAGCTTATTTCAAAAATAATGTATAAATAAGAACAAAGATAATCCATTTTAAGTATAATGTCCATTTATCTAAGATGAATTATTTTGGGTAACTTTTTGCCAAATATGGTATTTCTGGTAACTTTGTTGTCATCCTAAAAGCTGTTTGATACTAATTCATGTAACCATCCAAGATGGCGGACATAGGGCTAATTTATGAACGGCGGGGAATATTTTGTCATATTTGTTTGGAAATTGGACATTTTAGTCTTACCACAAAAGCAACAGTAAAGTAAGGTTTACATTCAGCTAGCTACAATCTATTCAATAAGATCAAACAAGCGCAAAAATTACACATATCAGCAACAAGCACTTGCTATTATCCGCTCCTTCAGCGCATGCGCAATTTTCCTTCTGCACATACGTGATCTTACTGGTATCTAAAAACTGGCTGCGTGTAAACCGAACTTAAGAATTCTTCGGGATACTAAACTTCTCTTCGCCACTATCTGTTCTATTCCGAGAAATATCTTGCCCTCAGAAATTTAAAACCGATCCAAGATAAATTTCAAGTTCTAAATCTAGCAGGAGACTATTTTCCTTTTATAAAGCAAAATTATCATTCGTATTAATAAGTACTTGTATGCGTTAGACTCAAATATATAAGTGATATCTTACTCTACTTTTTGAATATTTTCAAACCTGGCAGACAAATTGTTGTAAAATTCAAGCATTCTATTTTCTCTAAGAATTTGTTTTTAAATCCGTACAGCTTAAAATTTCGCTTATCTTCAATGCATTTGGTTAGTAATGATTTTATATAGAGAGAAAAAAATCGATGAAAATAAAGAAAACTTAGATAAGGAATATAAAATCCTCAAATTCAGTTTTAAAACTTGATATCTTTTCTGATATTTTTAATTCTATACAATATCATCTAAATTTGATTGTCCAGGAATATAATCAGGAATTGTAAAAATTAAACTATGGATTTTTTTTATTAAAATCTCTGTAATTATTATATTTGCAGAATCATAAAATGATTCATTGTGAATCACAAGTTTTGCACTCTTGCGCTAGATTAATGTTCTGTTTTAAAGCAACTTAAGAGTTATGTTAGGTTGATATCGTAATTTTTTTAACTGTGATGTATGCGATAATTAAGTTTAAAAAAAAAAACCCAAGTCGTATCAACAAGTATTACAAATCAGATGTCAATTCCATCGATTGACAGTGAATTAGAAACTTACCAAAATATTTATCATCCTTTATGACCTTATGCCCTCATTTGTAAATCAGTCTATGTGACTTGTTCAAGAGGCTAGGATCTTTTAGTGTGACATCAGTTTTCTGAATCAACGCTCGTGAGTTTGGGACCCACCTAAAATAGCAACTCTACCCATTTTTAATTTTACTCTGATAAATTGGTTTGAGAGACTTTTGATAAGTATGGCATCAATTTTCTATATCAACGATCAAGAGTTTGAGATTGAACGAGTTTATAACATACAGCCGTTTATGATCTTACGCTCTCACTGGTAAGTCGATTTGCGGTAATTAGTGTGGTATCAGTTTTCTAAATCGACCATCGCGAGTTCGAAACCCACCGAGTTTATCACAGCCAGCCGATTATGATCTTACGCTTTCACTAATATGCCGATTTGAGGTAATTAGCGTTACATCAGTTTTCTAAATCGACGACCGTATGTTCTGGACCCGTCTAGAATGTCACCACGACCCATTTATAATTTTACTTTGGTAAACTAATTTCAGTAATTTTGGCATCCATTTTTTAAGTAGGTGATCGTGAATTCGAGACTCGCCGAGCGTTTATGAGCACAGCTGAAACACAGACCTTATGTTTATGGCAGACCACTTATGATCTTACACCCTCACTATACTCTATTTCACCCTAACTTGGCAGTACTGTAAAAGGCAGAAAATGTGACTCTCCGCGTTGGGAAAGAGTTCCCCATCAATTTTTGACTTTAAAATAACTAAAATGCGCAAAAATTTATCAAATATTATCACAAATTACAAAAATCGTTTTTTATCAGCATGTATTTAAAATTATTCTCAAGTTAGAAGTGCTTATCTGTTAAGTATTTTGTAAATAAAGCGAATGAATAAAACCAAAAGATTTACATAATGAATTCCACTTTGGCTAGAACCGGTCTTCAAGGTCAAATATTTGGCGCGCTTTTCTTGTACGTCACCATCACCTTTGCTTCATTTAGTTCGCAACCGTTATTATCATCACTCGTACTTTTTCATTTTCGCCTTTTTACCAGTTGATATTTTTGATACTGTTAATCACATTAGTAGTTATTAGTTTCGATTGTTGAATATTTATTCCAGTCTTCCTTTCTATTCACTTCTAAAATGTCTGAAAAAGTGTTATCACCGACCACCTTCAAGACGAGGGAAACCAATAAAAAGTGCAGCACGCAGAAACATATATGTTAGATTCCGAGAAGAAAACCCTCAAGATTCTATCAATCAAATCGTCGATAAAGTTTCGTATCTTACAGGTATTCCGCAAAGAACAGTTTTCCGCTTGAAAAAAGAAATAAAGGCATCCAGTCCTTTAAGTACCCTCGGAAAGAAGCGACCAGGTTCAGTAGGTAAACATTCAAGGCTTGTAAAATATGATGACTTTACCTTATCCTGTATTCGACGAAAAATCCATGCATTTTTTCGTAGAAATGAGATTCCAACATTAGATAATGTTTTAAAAGATGTGAACGATGATACAGATATCTTTTCGAAAAACATATCCTGAACAGTGTTTTACAAAATATAAAAAGATTTTGAATTTTTTTGAATTTCAAAATATAAAAAGAATTGAAAAAAAAAAAAAAGAAAAGAAATAACTTTAAAGATTTATTAAAATAATGTATCAATAATATTGAACAAATAATGAAAATACAGAAAGAATTAATTCTCTGATTTAAAATGATGATATAATAAAGTTAATAAATATTTACTATTTGGCGAAACATTTGCGAGATAAAGTTTCGCCAACGATCTGCATTTCTAGTAACTTTGTACTTAAAGTAACCCAGTTCCTCTGACAATGACTGTGATTCGGCATGCGTAGAATATACATTACTGCCAAGTTAGGTTGGAACAGAGTATAATAAGTCGGTCTATGAGAATTGTCAATGAGGTTGTTGTTACGTAAGCATGTTGCCCCGCCTCTCACTTGTAACGCCCTCTAGCGGTATATGTAAAAAACCATCAGTCTTTGTAACATCATCGACGAAGCAGCAACGCCGAAAGGCAAGGCTCAATCCAACTCCCGAAAGCGGAGAAACAATAAAATCTTTAAAATACAAAAAAGGTCCGTCATCATTATCGAACCTCTTCATTCTGGTCCTAGCGATCCGGAGACGAATTAGCGAAACTATGGAGAAAAATAAAACTCAAAAAGCCAAAGAGTTAAATAGAATCCGTGGAAGGATAAAGGCGAAACTAACAAGTGTTAAAAAGTTTGTTGAAAGTAGTTCAACGGTTGAAGAAGAAAATAAATTCATATTAAGCTGTCAACAAAAGCTGGCCATTGTGGAAGAAATAAAACAAGAATTAAAAATTTTATTCAAGGATTATTTAGAAATCGACGAAGATGAAACGTTAAGCCAGAAGTGCGATCAAGAAATGTTGGATATCGAAGAAGAAAGAAATGAATTAGAGGTAAGTTTGAAATGCTTACTCTCTAATTATAATGTTAACGAAAATGTAATTCATAATATAAATGATCAAAATTCAAATTTGAACGCTTATATCAATCATATTCAATTAAAAACGAAACTTCCGGAAATTCCCTTACCGTTATTTTACGGAAAAATGGAAGAATTCAGTAATTTCAAAAATCAATTTATGTGTCTAATAAACGATAATATCGAATTAACGAATGATCAAAAGTTAATTTATTTAAAAGCTGCCCTCCGTGGTGAAGCTAGATTTATAGAAACAAGTGACGATACATTTGAGTCACTGTTTGCTGCTCTCGAAGAACGCTTTGAAAATAAGCGAGCAGTTGTTGATATTCACATTCGAAATATGCTAAAACTAGAAAAATTAAATTTTGAGTCTGCAAAAGGCTTACGAAATATCACAGACACAATACATAAAAGTCTGAGAGGTTTAAAAAGTTTTAGTTTAGAATGTAATGACTTAACAAGTGCTATATTAGTAAATATAATATTAGAAAGACTTGACAAAGAGAGTAGAAAGGCATATGAAAGGTCCCTACAATCAAAACAAATACCTTCATTAAAGGAGCTCTTGCAATTTTTAGAATCAAGAGCGTTGGTACTCGATCAATTAGAGAAATACCCTACAAGTAACAATTTCCACAAGGAATTTCAAGGCTCAATAAATAAGCCGAAAAACTTTCTTCTTACTGCGAATAAACTAAGTAATGCAAAGCCATGTATTTTATGTAAATTTGAACATCCTTTACAAAGATGCTCTGAATTTTTAAAATTGAGTGTTACTAAAAGAATCGAGCTTTTAGAAAAATATAACATTTGCAAGAACTGTTTGAAATTGCATAAGCCACCCTGCAAATCCGCATTCCTCTGCCGAAGCTGTCAAAAATCAGGCCATAATTCTTTGATACATCTGGATCCTAAACTCTTAACGCGCCTAGCAGAGGTAACGCCCCCAGACGCGGGGGAGCAACTTTATGTAAACAATGAACCGTCTGGCTCGTCGAGGTTCCCCCAAAAACTAACCCCTGATGCTGAGTCAGCGCTTACAAGTAACTCGAAACTATCTTCAACCATTCTATGCACCGCGCAGTTATTTATTGAAGATGCATTTGGTCAAAAAATAAAAATAAAGGCCCTGTTGGATTCAGGGAGTTCGGTAAACATAATAACTGCAGATTTGGCCAATTCTTTAGATTTGAAGCGGGAAAAGGTTAATGCATCCATCTCTGGTATTAACGGAGGAGAATTCTTCGTTAAAAATAAATTAACCACTACCATTTTTAATGAAGACAATGATTTTTCCAGAACTGTATCATTTTTAATTATGCCTAAAATTACGCCTTTAACTCCTTCTAAAGAAATTGATATCTCAAAAGTTAACTTCCCAAGTGAGATAAAACTTGCGGATGATACTTTTCATATTCCTAGTAAAATTAATGCATTACTCGGATGTGAGTTGTTCTTTGATTTATTGAAAGCAGAAAAATTTAGATCATATGATAATTCACTCTTGTTACAAAATAGTGTGTTCGGATATTTAGTAACTGGAACAATCAACGGCAGAAATTCTCATTTCTTTTCTGGATTAATTTTTAAAAATGATAATCTGGAGAATTCTGTTAAAAATTTCTTTAAGTTAGAATCTTTTCCTGGTGATAATACAGATGATTCAGTCGAAACAAAAACATATGAACAAGCTTACTGTGAGGAACATTTTCTTTCCACTCATAAGAGGGATAGTATCGGAAGGTATATTGTTAAATTACCAATAATTGAAGAAAAACGTTCTACATTAGGCGATTCAAAAGAAATAGCGGAAAGGCGTTTAAATTTACTTTGGAAAAGATTAGATAAAAATAAAACAATGGCAATACAATACAAGGCTTTTATGGATGAATATTTCCAGTTAAATCATATGGAAAGAATTTTAGATTCTCCTGAAATTGCCAATAGTGAATATTATATTCCTCATCATGCCGTGTTTCGCCCAGAAAGCACATCAACACCCTTGCGTGTCGTTTTGATGCATCTGCAACAGGAACTATTTTGCATCATTCCAAGATTCCGAACATATCAGTTTGCATTTAGTACAGATATAAAGAAAATGTATCGCCAAATTTTGGTTGCAGAAACAGATGGAGACCTGCAAAAAATTCTGTGGAAACCTAATAGATTTGCTCCTGTGGAAACATACAGACCACGGACTGTGACATATGGAACAAAATGTGCTCCATTTTTAGCCACCAGAACACTCAAGGCATTAGCTGAGAAAGAAAAAAGTGAATTTCCTCAAGCATCTGCAGCACTTCTTACTGATGTTTATGTTGACGACATTTTAACTGGTTCAAATAACTTACCAGAAACCAAGGCTTTACAACAGCAGTTAATAGAACTTTTAAGTAAGGGAGGCATGCAACTTCACAAATGGGTTTCCACCCACCCACCATAGATCTACATTGCTTCTGTGATGCCTCAAATAAGGCCTACGCTGCAGTCATCTAAGTGTGTTCAAAAAATAAATCCTGTGAAGTGAAGCAAGTAAGCAAGGTGCAATCTTCTGAATTTTCAGAGGAAATTAAAGAATTAATAAAAGGTTCATATGGTTTAGTCAGAGTTGTTGTAATAAGAGTTTTGAATGGTGTTATTAAAAGAGGTATTAGTCAAATATGTTTACTCCCAAAAAATTAAGTGTATATGTGTATATGATTGTAAATAATACATAGAGACTTTAACTCATTTGTATAAATGTGTATATATAAGAATTATTTCAGTATTATTTTGGGTAAATTTATATATAAGAATTATTTCAGTACTATTTTGTGTAAATTTATATTTAAGAATTATTTCAGTATTTTTTTAAATTTGTTTTTACATTTATTCGTTTTTTGTAATAATTCTGTCGAATTTATTGTTATGTGTGAAATTCATATGTGTCTGAATATTGAAATTGTGCAATTTCAAGGCGGGAGTATGTTACGTAAGCATGTTGCCCCGCCTCTCACTTGTAACGCCCTCTAGCGGTATATGTAAAAAACCATCAGTCTTTGTAACATCATCGACGAAGCAGCAACGCCGAAAGGCAAGGCTCAATCCAACACCCGAAAGCGGAGAAACAATAAAATCTTTAAAATACAAAAAAGGTCCGTCATCATTATCGAACCTCTCCAGTTGTGACCTACATTAGTGCGGCCAAAGAGGTGACAAGCGTCATGCATCGAAGACATGACTTTTATTACTTCATTTAACATACAACAGGTTACATACAAATCAGATCTTTTGAGGAATCAGAAATTTAATATATGATCCTCCAGAAGCAAAAACTACCGCAGACCTTGAAGTTTATTGAATATTTTTCTATGATAATTTAAACTTGCTTTCCTTTATACCATTATAATTAATAGTTTTGATCTTTTAATATTTACTTAAAAGGTTAAAATGGTGGAATTAAGGAAAGATTTGACTAAGAAAAAAAAATGGACATATCGAAAGAATTTGAATTAATTGGTTTGATATCATCTATTAATTATATTAATAAATTGGATTACACTTGTAACGGATTGGCAACAGCAAAATTGAAAAACTCATTTTTAATTCATTAACGGTTTGTTTGACTGCATGATTTTCATTTTACAAATTTTTCATTGATAACTGCAATATGGTTATTTCTACTCAAATTTCAGTTTCACTGTGATTGTAACATAGTGGGTTTTTAAATTCTCCAGCTTCGCTTGTGTTTATTCTTTTTCTGTGTGGTATTTCGTATGCTGAATGTGATTTGACAAATGATTAAAATAAATATTTTTTTTAGTTAAAACGATGGAAACGCAATTTTCTTAAACAAGTATATTTCTCATTATGAACTAAATTTTTTTAAAACTAAACATCTACATTTAATATGAAGATCATAAATACCCAAACCTTTAATCGAATTCGAATCTTTAAAATGAATATTTATCTCTTTAAAGATGATAAAATACATGATACTCACAGAGAAAAATAAAACTGTCACCTTTTTCATCTCTATATTATAATGTATTACATTTTACATTAATCTTGGTTTTTTATTATTGATTAGCTGATATGGCCGGCATTACTCTGAATGAAGTAGTTTTCATACATTTTACTAATTAAAAAGTAACTATGTATTTATTGTTTCAAATCCTTCCTTGAAAACTTTTTACACTTCCATATTTTAACTAATATTTGAAACATAATAACTATTTCAAATATCAATGTTTAAATCCATAGCACATCAAAGTTTTTAATTGAGAAAATTCTTTTTGTATAAAGCATGGCACACAAAATCTTTCTATTATCTTGAACTGAAATGAGAAAATATGTTATGCCAAAGATACTAATAAAATACGAAAAAATAGCTTTTGCGGTTATTGAAAATCGTTTGGGAGAATTTGTAATTTTCCGAGAACTTCTCGGAAAATTACAAATTGTCCCAAACGATTTTCAATAACCGCAAAAGCTATTTTTTCGTATTTTATTAGTATTAGTTATCATATAGCTTTCATATTTTATTATTATTTAGTTATTGATAAAAGAATAATATAATATTTAATTTACTGTAAGTAGCAACTTAAAATGTTTTTACTGCATGAAGTATGAAAGCGGAACTTTGAACAATCTTTGAATCAGTTTTAAAATAATATGAAGCTTCAAAACAATTTCAAAAGGAAAAGACATTTTTCAATATCAATAACATAAAATAAGCTTGTCTATAAACCTCTCTTCCCCATGTTCTGTGTACATTAAATTCAGTTTTCAAAATAAACAAAATGCAAAAATTTAAAAAAAAATAATTATTGCAGAACCTTTTCTTAAATTTTAATATTAATTGTAATTATGGACAAAATCTGAAAAAAATTCATTTATTGATTTCGGATTTCTATAGTGTACAGACAATGTAAGCGCTCCAGTTTTATTTGTTCAAGTTAATTTTTTTTTAATTCATATACACTTAAAAATTTACATATTTCTGGATTATCTCCCTTTTATATTGATCTTTCGTTGATAATTTGAATATAAACTAACATGAATTACCGAGATTCAACAGAAATTTAAGAAATGTTGGAAAAAATACTTTCAGGTATTTACATGTATATGGTGACTACATTATACATTTTATAATACAGGTGTATGATATGTAATACATTACACTCAATGATATTATCGATGTAAACCAGAAAGAAAAGTAACACTTTCTAGTTAAACAGGCTAAAAGTGTTTGTTTGTATAAACGATAGCAATTCTATGTAAAAAATAAAACAAATGACAAGGAACATACATATATGCTCAATACACGAAGAATGTAATAAATGCATTTTTCCTGTAACAAAACTATCGCTGTGTGAACCGAATTTCCGATCATAACACTCTGTCAAACAAAAATTTATTCATCTAAAAAGAAAATCAATGTGATATGAACACAATTACGTAATCGAAGATCTTCTACAATATACATAATTTAAAATATAATCGTTTTTTGTAAAACAATACAGAAAATATGCTAATGTTGCATTTTCAAAATTAAATATTTATTTAAAAATAAACTTTTCTGCAACATATTTATATTAATTAACTCTGCCAAACAAACTACTCACAATTAGATTATTAATGTAATTAAAATCATTAAAATCTCAATCAATTATGGTCATTGAAATAATACCGAAATCTATTAAAGGGTGATTAATTTTTGATTACGTAATTAACAATTACGTGGATGGATGGATTTATTGGATGAATTTATATGATAATAGCCGTAAATAGATTAACGGTTAATACTATTGTAATTCCACATAGAAAAATTATGCAATTGCATTAGGTAATATATAACTTGAAATAATAATTATATTTGTTCCTAGCCCAATTTAATTATAAATATATTTTATCACTATTCTAGAATATTCTGTTTATATTCTACTCATCCTATTCTTGGAGATCATAAATGTCGTCTGCCATTTAGCTATAAGCTGGAAAATTGTTAAAAATTACAGTATATCAGGAAACATAAGTTTAACTCGGACATAAAAAATTGTGTAAAAAAATATTACTTATAGCTTTTGGGGAAAGAATTATTGAGATTAATTTGTGTATTAATAAACCCATATTCT
This sequence comes from Argiope bruennichi, assembly GCF_947563725.1. Taxonomy (NCBI): domain Eukaryota; kingdom Metazoa; phylum Arthropoda; class Arachnida; order Araneae; family Araneidae; genus Argiope; species Argiope bruennichi. The sequence goes on along the minus strand of NC_079159.1, from coordinate 30,079,411 downwards.
CCGCGGCCAAGTATTATAACAATAGCATCGCTTCTTTGGAAACCACAGCAAATGAAATGCCCAAATTTCTCCATAAGTAATGGTTTAGAAACAATTAAAGTGAGAATAAAAAAGAAGAAAATATGTTCAACAAATTCCAGAAGCTTAAATTATATTTATGCATTTGAGTTTGTTATCGGTTTATTTTCCTAATTTGCATGTAAGTTTCTCTAAAAAAAGATGTATATTGCCGCGGTAAAATCTTCACTATTGCTTGCAGTTTCATCAACTATTTCTAATATGCTTACCACCAAATTTATCTATTTTATATGCTTACCAACAAATCATCAAACTTTGAATGAAGTTATCTAAGTTGGCGTAAGTTCACACAAATTTTTCAGTAAAGCCAAGTCCTAGATGCTGTAGTTTCTTATCTCACACAAAATGATGTGTCTTGATTTGTTATTTAGTTATTAATTATTCAAATTAATAAATCAAATAAAATTTATGTAATAAGCTAATGAATCACTTTTCTTAAGCCAATTTCAGTCCTTAAAATATTTTAATATACCATGAATACTATAAGTAAATGGCATTTTAAAGGATTAAATTAATTGTATATTTCCTTGCTAGAATATTTATCACACTTTAAACGTCTCCATTCCTACGACTTTTCAGAAAACCTTCAATGTTTATGGAATATCTGCATTCATCATGGAGGTTTCAAGAAGAAAAGAAATTTCTAAAATCATTCATAATATTTACTCTCTTTATCCAAAAGAAAAACAACTACTCGAGGCATTGACGTTTGTACTGTCTTCAACATTTCCACCGTAATTCCATTCATAGCTATATTTTCATCTGAAACTCCATACAGGGATTATATTCCTGAACTTAGGATGAAAATGGATGACTTTTTCGCCCACATTTCAAATTATGGTTTTTAGACTCTATGTTTATGCCCCTAGTATATCCTTTGCCTTCACTTACATATCTAATATGTTGACAATGGAAACGAAATTTTTTCCAGTTTAAGTGATGCGGGTTCTTAGTTATTGTCGATCATTACAGAAGCTTATAACCAGTAAATTTAATGACGTATTCAGTGTTCAAGATTACTTAACAGACTTCAAGCGAATTGCGAATTGCACTGAAATAGTTGAAGTTGGATTTTCGTGGATTAGTTTATTCCTGGTTATATCAATACATTCTTTCTAATACTAAGTATAATATTCGATGGTAGAATAATGTATTTCCAAACACTGAATTTAATTTTCATCATGTCCGTGACCGAGTTCATTGTCATTATGAGTGGTGCTATTAAGCTGTGCAAAGAAAGTGGCGGTTGGAAAAAAATTGCAATGTGGTTTTCTGAAGAAATTTCCTTAGCCTATAACTCTCGGAGAGAAAGTGAGCCCTTAAAGAGTTTGCTATATTTTTCTTTTATGGCGCAAACTCTGTGAGAAACTACTTTAGAGTTGACAGGTGGAAAATCATTTGTTGTTTGCGTTTCTTGCGTTTCAATTTGGCCACCAGTGATGAATGATTATTTGCAACAAAATCTAATAAGTCTTTTACAAAATCAAATCAATCATATTACAGTACATTCATAAGTATCCGGTTTTCGATTCTTCGGCTTCCGCACTATCCGGCCTATTCTTCTTTATCGTAATTAATTGAGGAAAGTAAGGCATTGCATTGGCAACATTGCCAATGCATTGGAAGTGGCGTCTGTTACGATTTTATTACATGTCGTATGCAACATACAAATTGCGTTCTGCTCTTTGCTCATTGTTTCATCAGTGTGCAAAGGACCTCAATTGTTACCGCTGTTCCTGATTACAACTGCACAGTGCGTGCAGGATTCGTAAATTGTTCTCGGGGTATGCTTAATGTTTTTTTAAGTATACCACAGTGAAGTGTATAGAATTCATGCCAAAATGAGAACAGTTTATATCCTTTAACTTTTCTCTAATAAATTCTTACAATGAAGTATATAAATATAAATAAACTACCAGTACAGAGCCTTCTGTTTTAACTCGATATGTTACCGGCAACTGCTTCTATGTTTCACCAGGCCGCGGTCGCGTTGACATTCTACGTGGCTTGAGATAAATGGAGGGCTTAGTACTCAATAAGAAGTGAGAAAATATGTATTATAACTGTGAGTTTAGTATAAAACTTTGTCTTCTGGTATTGGCGGTCAAAGAAATGAGTTCCTAGAACTCTGGCTTATCCGGTTTTATTGTTATCCGGCATGTTCTTCCACTGCATTAGGCCGGATACGGGAGTATACGATACTTTAAATACAGAATAAAAATAGACGCTTGAATATTTAATGGGAAAATAATATCACAATGCTTGTTTGAACAGGAAGTCCTTTAAAAATCATAAATATATTAAATTGTTAAAATATATTGTTCCTCTTTTCTTCGGAATACATGTCATTCATTATAATTTCAATATACTTACATATTTAATAAATTCCATTTGTAAGAAAAATTTAATTTGCTTCTTTAAGATAATTTTATGTTTAATAGACAAACTATTGCAGATAAAAACATCCTTTAATACGTAATTCATCTCATTTCTCTAAGGAAATAAATAACAAACCATATGTGAATAAAGCGCCAAATAAAGATAGCACATACCCTCTGTTGAAGTTCAATACTTGAAAAGCAGTCATTTCTATGTCCTCTTTTTCCAAGATGGTTTGTAATATTCTTAAAGATTGAGATTTAACACCAAAGTGAGCTAATTCCTTTTCATATAATCTTTCAAATTCGACTTTGATCTTTTGCATTTTTAGAGTGATATCTGCAGCGATAATTGGTAACGTCAAAGCCGATAAAGTAGACATCGTTGTCATGTATATTAGCTCACATTTATATGGAAAGGTCACTTTAAACTTGGTCATGAGCAGAAACCAAGTCAAGTTAGACATTAACTGCAGGAAAAAGAAAATACAACAAAGAAAAGCTGGTAGTGAAACAATATCATTAGCATCATTAATGATTTGGGCTACATGTAAATAAGATATTACATAATTCAAAGGTACGTTGTTGTTTTTAAAGCTTGTAAGTTTCTTTTCATACTGAACGAGCAAACATTTACATTCGTGATATATTTTACATAGTAAAATATTAATACAACACGGAAATATAATCGCTGGTAACATATACAAAAAAACTGATAAACATATTGCTATCATCTGCAAAAATTCCTCTTTTAATCTGAAGCCATAAGTCCATATTAAATAATAGTCTGGGTCAAATATCCAAGAGGAAAACACCAAAATTAAGGCATACAATGGTAGAGATATCCATATTACAATTATAATACCAACAAACAGGCCAGATGTCTGCAACGTCTGATCACTAATTTTAATGCTGGCTAAATTCAATTTCTGTGATATGTCATACAGATGTTCTTTGCTTTTGTACATGACAATCCAAAGAAAGAGGGATAAAATATTACATCCAATTAGACAGAAAAATGCTTTAAGAAATTTTGGCTCATTAAACAAGAATTTGCATATTATCAATATATTATAAAAGAGGCATACTGCAGCTAGTGCCATACAAAATCTTCTTGCAAGTTTCCGAAATGTAATTTTCGAACTTTTTGTTGATGTGCTTTGTACGTGAAATCCAAACACCTCGAGTGTTTTCCATATAAAACTATGATTTTTAAGAAAAAGTTTTATTCTTACTTTAGCTGGAATAAATTGTTCCATTTTAAGGTCAAATTTTCGAGATGGAACTTAGAGAAAAACTTTATCAACATATATTACTATAAATGATTGGCGTCCTGGATTCGAGTCCCGGTTCGGGCATGGTTTTTCTTCATCTGTGAAATGTGTGAATGTGCCCTCCTGTAAAAAGTAGTTGTGCAAGCGAATGAGTGATTCATGAGTGGCAAAGTCGTACTCTTGGCTCTAGTTGGTGCTTCTAAAACAAGAGACGCACCCCTTATCGGCTTAAATCGTTGTCTTCGTAACAGTGGGCTTGTCAAAGTGCTATAAGAAACAACAACACTATAAATGAGACAAAAGATAAGATTTTCATTCTTTTGATGTATCAAAGGTTCAGAAAGTATTTTCAAGCAATACAGTAAAAATAAAAATGCTTGTTTATGATATGTAATATAACAAGCAAAAATTTTTTAGCAACTCACGTAAATCAGTTCTTTATTCCATTAGCTGATTTAAAGGATATTCTCTTTAAAAAAAAAAAAAGTCATTATTTTAGGTATCTAATCTTGTTGCATTATTTGAATGATTTAAAATGAACTTGCATGTTTATAGATTCAAATTAGTTAAATAGATTTTTTTAATGAAATTGTTCCATTAGAGTTCACTTTAAATGGATGAGTTATCCTCCTATAATTTGGCTTCCATAATACAATAAAGTCGATTTATTTATCAATAACATTGTGTTGGTTAAATAGATTTTTTTAAAATAAAATTCCATTAAAAGCACATAAAATAAATGAGTCTTTTTAATATACTCCAGTCTCCATAGTAGTAATAAAGCCAATTTATTTATCGATAAAGATGTTTTGATTTATTTCTCAAAAAAAATCTTTTTATTGGAAATTCTTTCAGCAGCATTTACTATTATTAAAGACTATTGACGCAATTATTTTTGACACTTTTGTTGTTGAAAAAACATCAATAAAATGTCATTGAAGCTTTTTCTTCCTTAATTTCTTGTTAAGGAAGTATTTACACTATATGATCAAAAGTATATAGACACTTTTGGATTTATACCGTTTTTTGAAGTTTCCAGAAAAACTGCACGAACTGCCTTTCAATTTCAAAAATGTATAGATATTTCAATTTCAAAAATGTATAGATATTTCAATTTCAAAAATGTATAGATATTTCAATTTCAAAAATGTGTTGAACACACATTTTGCAATGAAGATTTGAACATGGTATTTAAGGAATAGTTTAGAAACTGATGAAGAAGGGGCAGATTTCAGTTCACCTCCTTTCTTAAAAAAATTGATAAAATTTAAAAACATCCATCAGTATTTTTTTTTCTTTTGCCTAATATTACTATTGACAGCATTTACATCCTTTTAAAAATAAAAATAAAAACTGAATTTTTCATTGAATCCGTGAAGATATTATAAATTATGATTGAGAATAATTGATTATAAATTATGAAAATTATTCTGCAGTGCACATAAGACTTCAATGCCGAATGCGACTCTGCTTTCAGTTCTTATTTTTTTTAAACAAAATGACATGCGTGAGTTCGTTAAAAAAAAAAAAAAAACGTTTTTATATTAATTGCAGTTTTATCATTTCCATTTTAATTTAAAATTGAATGTTACGGGTGCTAATAGAAAATTAGAGAGATGCATAGTCCAATGAACAAAATGGCTTAAGGTCTACGTAATAGTATAATGAATGATATGACTATCAAAATTTGAAGCTTAAAAATATTTAGCTGGAAAAAAAACCTATTATGAGAACAAGTTACATAATGTATTAATTGAACATTTTAGAGAGCATTAATATTGGTGAACCGGCTGGTCGCCAAAGGCGGCTAGTATTTATTAAAAGGAAAGCAAAAGTAAGAATTTTTACACATAAATTTTAATTTAATATATTTACGAGAAAAAAAATATCACTTATTGGAACAACATAAAATTTCAAATATTTTTTCAAAATATCAAAATTAGAAACAGATGTCAAATTTCAAAATTTTGTCAGCAATTTAAGGAAATGAATTTCAACGACATTTATTCAGCATGAAAATATTTCTGTTTAATTAAAAACGGTTTTCAAAAATTATTTGATTTTGATGAACTCACTTGTGATGAAAACACACACACACACACACACACACACCAATATTTTGAATATTAGTAATCGAAACGTATTGTTTCAGTCTTTGAAATCCTCATTTTCTTCCAGCATTACAGTTCTTATTGTTATAAATGCGAGCAAATTAATTTAAAATTGAATTAATTTTGAATTATAATTTTGGAATGATACTTTTTAAGTTGTAGAGTATAAAGTATAAAGTTATACTCTACAAAGTATAAAGTTACAAAAGTGTGTAATTTTTTTATATTATAATACTTGTTCTTTCGTAAGTTTTTCAACTTTGCCTTAGAATACAATTATCATATTTTTATAGGCATTTATCCTTAAGTTTAAAATCTTTAAAATATTTTTGTAACATACTAAAGAAATCTTATTTAGTCAAATATTTTTTTGATGTTTTCATTGTTCATTTAGAAAAACTACATGAATATCTTCTCAATAATACCATCTGCCCTTAAAAATTAATATAATAAAAGTGGACTTTCAAACATAAACATTAAAGTTTTAAAATATTTCAAACACTTTATTAATATTTAATGTCAAATTAAGTCAGTTGAAAAAAAAAACTTGCTTTGCGATCACAGAAATACCAGCAAATATTGAAGAACGGTCATTAACAATGTATATACAACATGAAAGGAAAGCACATTAAAAGCACACATCAAATACAATGTGACAATTCGATTTTCGAATGCATAGTTTCTTCTAATCCGATGTTCCGAGACAGAATGTGTAATCTGCTAACATTAATTATACAGCATATAATATGTATGTATTTCTTGTGTATTTTGCAAGAGAGAGGAGCACGTTACTTCTCAACACAGCATGCGACAACGAGCAGTTACAAACTAGATGGTCCGCACTCTTACATTGATAGTTATATTCATCAAATTATACAGAAAGTCCACTCTAATCGTTGTCCAATAGCTAATTTATAAACCTATAGAGATAGGATAACTAATTCTAATAATTCCAGTTGGAAAAATGCTGTAAGTGGCGCAAAGCAATTTATTTTATACTGTCTGAATAAAAAAAAAAAAATAAAAAAAAATACAAGGCGAAAAAATTTCAAAATCTGAATTTTAATATAGTTTTTTGGTTAGTCAGTTACAATAAATAAAATTTTTTTGATACACTTACATTTGAGAAAAAGAAAATCCCATTCTTCCGCAACGAAAACTAATCAAGTTACAAAGTTTTGATTATTATTGACCAATCAACAATCGTTTCTAGGAAACCTTATAAGTTAAATAGCGGATTAAGGCAGCCATTGAAGGCAATTCCCTAAGACAGCCTAAAATCATTTGAAACAAAGATGTTCTAAACTTTTTGATTTGGCTAATTATTATCGCAAAAAAGAGATTTCTGTTTAAAATATTAATGTGTCAAATATGGGTAACTGTAATAAAAAAATGTAATTTCTCAACACTATATTAAATTAATATAAAATATAATTATTCATGTCGTTTACAGTGTTGCTGTAATTAGAAGTACAAGGTAACCAATAAAGTTCTTGCCTTTCTTGCTTTGCAAATGAAATAAGTGATAATAGGTAAGAAAACTAGAGTATCAAGTGATTTAAAAATCTGTCGTCGAAAGTAGGAATATCAGTCATGATAAAAGCAGGTTCACCACACAATTTAATCATTCGTAATTCGTACAGTAGCGAAGACAAATGAAAATACCCAAGGAGCTCGTTCGGTGTTGTTTTCTTTACGACTTCAAAGTAATGTTATCGGCAACTGCATAACTAGCCGAATATGTCAAGAGTTTGGAGATACTGCTATGAATGGACATACTGCAATGCATTGATTTAAAAAATTCAGGTCGTGTTGGACTGTGTTGAATCTTTATGTTGATCCTCGCAATAGATGATCACAAGCTTTGGATAATGTAGCCCTGCAGGCGGCTATTGAGGAAGATAATAGTCTGACGTGTGGAAAACAGTGCAATGTTTCTGATGAAGCAATGAGAATTCATCTGCACCGCTTAGGTAAGACGTACAAGCCGAGCAAGTGGGTTCCGCACATGCTGTTGGAAATCGACAAAAAAAACAAGTGGAGCCTGTATGTCGTTGCTTTCTCGCCACCTTACCGTATCCATATTCAGTCGAGTCTGAGTGCTTAGGAATGACGAAAAGTGGGTTCTATAAGATACTCCCAAACATTACAAACAGTGGTTGTTACCCCTGGATAAGGTCCCTCATAGCACAAAACCATCTGTGCAGCTATGCAAGATTATGCTTTGTGTCTGGTGATCTAAAAGTCAAGTGATTCACTATGAGCTGTTACCAAGAGTCCAGACGGTCACTGCGGTCCTGTACTCGCAGCAATTGGAACGTGCACAACAGGCATTGATGTAGAAGAAACAAACGATGAATTGAAATGGTGTACTCTTCTTGCATGACAATGCCGCATGTTCCGCGGGTGGCCAGGAAAACCATATAGCGGTTTGGTTGGGAGACTTTGTCCCATCCTCCTAATTCACCTAATGTAGTGCCATCAGAATACCACCTCTTCCCCGTTCTGGACAATCATTTTCGTGGAATCCTTCACCATTAAAGTAGATTTACGTCAAGCACTCACAAACTTCTTTGCGTCCAAACCCTCCGAGTTACCACAAAGGGGTCGCAGAACTGGAAACACGTTGGCAGAAGGTGCTGGATGCTGATGGATATTGGTTACCTAGTTATGCCGATTTCTCACAGTTTAGTTTGATCACAATTACTTCCAGCTGGCGTCCTGGCATAGGGGTAGTGGGTCTTCCCGTGATCTGGGCGTCCCGGGTTCGAGTCCCGGTTCGGGCATGGTTGTTCTGTTTTCTATCTGTGAGGTGCATGAATGTGCCCCTCTGTAAAAAGGGGTTGTGCAAACGAATGTGACGCATGAAGTAGCTAGAGGGGTTGTAAAATGCTATAAGTCACAACAACAATTGCTTCTCATTTTAAAGAAATTTGAGGGATTCCTTCAAACGGGCTTCGTAAATAATGAATTCTAGAGCAATTTCCGACTTAGTCAGATGTTGATGACGACGACATTTGAATCAGAGATTGTTCTCAAAACTTCGGTACTATACTAACCGGAGGATATTTGGTCTCAAAAGATTAAAATACCACAAATTCGCTCACGCATTAGTTATTCGTTGGAATTGGATTTGGGGTCTGGAAACATTCGAGACCTTACCACCTTAACCTCTAGGCTATGATTAGAGTGGACAATCTGTATAATAGTACTGCTATTACAAAAATGATTCTATATGTTATATTATCTGTAATTTTTAATGTTGGTAAAGAATTTTGGAACCATCCCGTCACGAAATCCTGACCCTTACCATCTTAGCCACTAGTGGACAGAAACCGTATCACTCAAGCTACTACGTTTTGAGTAGACATTCTGTGCAACAGTATTTATGTTTCTCTTTGTTATATTACCTGTGATTACCTTAGCAATGAATTTAATTTTTAATGTTGATAAACAATAAGCCGTAAGTGAAAAACGCACCCAATAAAGACAGAATATATCCTCTGCTAAAATAAAAGACATAGCATGCAGTCATTTCTATTTGCTTCTTTTTCAAAACTATTTGAAATGTTCTCAAGGTTTGGCAATCCACGTAAGACTTACATAATTCTTTTTCGTATAATTTCTGAATTTCCATTTTAATTCTCCTCATTTTAAGAGTTACTTCTGAAGCAAATATGGGAGTAGATAATGCTGATAACATTGATACAACTCCAGTGTACACAGTTTCACAAATTTGTGTTGAAGAAAATGCATCGCTGGGATCGAGTAAAATCCATGTCAGATCTGTCAGCAATTGTAAGAAGAGTATTACAGTGCAAATAAAAACTGGCCCTAAAGCTACATCATTTATATCAGCAATACATTTGACAATATGAGAATATGATGCTATAAAATTGATTGAAATGGCGCCATTTTTTAAGTGTCGGAGTTTTTCTTCGTATCTCAAGAGCAACACTCTACAGTTGTAATATAATGCACAGATCATCCAGTTTATGAAGCAAGGAAATATTACGAATGGGAGAAAATACAACAAAATTGAAAAAAATACAATGATTAAAGATATTAATTCATTGCCAGACTTAAAACCTAATGTCCAAAAGATATAAGAATCAGGATGCGATTTCCAACATATAAATAAAAATATTATTGCATATACTAATAAAGAAAGCCATATAAAAACTGCTATTGCGTTAATGTGCTTAGACTTCTGATAAGAATGTTCGAAAAGCTCCAAGTTGATTATGCTCAATTTCGTCAGGGAATCGTGCAACAACTTTTTCCGTTTGTACATACAAATCCAGAGAAAGGGAACAAGGATATATCCTCCTAAAGAACATAATGTTCTAAGAAAGGCCGGAGAAAAGCATAAAAAGTTTTTTAATATTAACATACCGTAAAAGAAACATGCCGATACAAAAAGGATTTTCAAAACTAGAACACATCTTCGAATTTTATTGTTCTTTGTATTGTCAGAAGATATAAATCGAACATCTAGTTCAATAATTTCAAGTATTTTCCACAACATTTTATAATCTTTGAAGTATATTTCCATTCCAAAGGCAAGATTCTTTCAAATTCGAAGAGTTTTTTTTTTAAATATCGTTGTAAATCGTTTCTTGAAAAAATAATTTAATTGTGATGTTCCATATTTTAACTAGCGTTCTATTGTATTTTTTGTGCTTTATTATTATTATTTTAATACATATTATAATTTCTAATGATTAAAACTTTTAGATCTCAAAACAAATTTATATCATTCATATTCGCTAAGGAATAAGATAAATTCCCAAAATTTCCCTTAGTTCTCTCTATTTCATCCAGTTGTTACCATAAACAATGAATAAGCCAAACGATAATAAAAAAAAGTAGCTCTTTTAAGACTCGTTGATGAACAAAAATCTGCATGTTCGTAATTATGACACTTTTGCAGACTTTTCCTCCCTTTCAATATAATTAGAATTCTATTGAAATAAGTTCCGAAAACAACTTCAATCAGAAATAACAATAGATTTCTAATACATTTTAATGGCATATAAATTGTATTTTTCCATTTTGTGATATTACATACATCAATAATGTAGCAAAAATGAATTATTTGAAATCAGTTGAGTCGTAAATAAATACTTTTATTCTTTACAAATGGTACTAAACACTTTTATTCCTTTTGTTAATGAAAAATATCGATTCCGAAAAGTTTTGATTTGTTCAGCTTCCGAACAAATTATTAGCATAGGATACATAATTAAACCTCTATATATAAAAAGTTTTTTTTTAAAAAAATATCAAAGTTTTAAAATATGAACGTTTTAAATTTGAACTGCATGTATTAATACGAATAAATAAATCGAGTTTGAAATCAATACTATTTATTATTGAAAAATTGCATCATCATAAATTCTTTGAATCTTAATCATGAAGAACATCTTTGAATCTTTTTCTAAACATTCTTTAAATCTTCATCATTAAATAAGTGCCGTTTGTACTAATGGGCTTGGAGTAAATATATATATTTACTTTACTTTCTCGTATTTATAGTATAGAAAAAAAGGTAGCAATTGTCAAAAGATTCGAACTCAAGATTTTGATGAACCTCCACATTTTAAAACTCTCCGAGTTCGAAAAACACATTTTTGGAAAAAGTCCGTGAGTCTGTCTGTCTGTGACAAAGACAACTCAAAAATGCTTTGAGCTAGACGGTTGAAATTTGGTATGCGGTCTTAACATAAAATTAGCAGATTTCGATCAAATTTTAAGTAAAATCCGTTCAGAGGAAGTTCATCTCTTCGAATATAAGTCACCACGATAACTATAAAATGAAAAATGCTAGATAGATAAGATTCGGTACACAGATTTAATATCTATAATGTATAGTTACATGTCAAAATGTGAGACAAAGGCAACAGCGATTGACTATGTGTTGACTTGTACATTCCGAAACGTATAAACACGATAATTCAAAAACGCAGTGAATTAAATATATCAAACAAGGTACGGGATTTTGAGACTACAAAGTTTTGTGTCAAATCTTTGGTTCAATCGTTTGAGAAAAACATATCTAATTCACGCCAAAAGTTAATATATTGTATCTATTGCATGCTAATGCCGTGCAATATGTGCTCTGGCATGACAAGTTTATAAGAGAATATGCGAAAAACTTTTAGGGAAACAACTCTCGCTGTTTTTCAAAATTAAAAAAAAAAAAATTACAATTTCAGAAGAAAAGGATGCTAAAAAGCATTAAACTTAGCATTACATTAAAAGCTCAACATTTGAATAATTAATAATTGATCAACACGGTCTCTACAATACGATATGACATAAGTCAAGCAAGTAAGCCCGTAACAGTTTATTTTTAAATGTACGGACCGATGTCCTCCAAAATTCCATCGTTGAGTTTCGCCAAGATGACAAGCTGGGTCATAACTAGAGGCTTGAGGATCCCGATTCAACCTAGCTATTTACTATTTCTCCCAACCTTCAAATTTTTTTAAGGTGTGAAAACGTGATGTTATTTTGGGAATGGAATTTATGTCGAAAAAAATTTGGCTAGATATAAAGATCGTGGAGCGTTAAAAATCGTCGATTATAGAAATTTGAACCATAAAAAATTTCAAATTTCTGAAAAATAAGAATTATTGTAACGTTTCCCCTCTTCCCTCACATGGTCAATGGCATCCAGACCAGATGTAAAGTCTCCCGTTTTCCCCACAGTTAAGGGCATACGGACCTCCAGATGTGGATCCTTTTCACTAGGAGAGTCAATTGTTACTATATACATGTGTGGCAAAACAGATGTGTAGGCCATCGTTTCAAATAGATCCATCATGTCTTCAAGGGAGAGGAACGTCAAAACATCCAGATGCTAAACCCACAAAGAAGAATCCTTAACAGGCACTCTCTAAATCGAGTTGAGACCACTGAAGAAACATTGCTGAACAACTGTTAGGTGATAGGGAACTCAAGTTCACCAATGAGAAACCAGAAGTAAATTTCTGATGGAAATAAAATGCGGTATTTTTTTTTTTTTCCAGGGGGAGAGGAGAGAAAGGTTTCGGAGAGACGTCGGTGTGCGAAGTTGTTCCCGATTTTTTGAGAAGCTCCGTGTGATTCGAGTTTCTGTGTTAGGGTCCACCCGATAAAGATCGGTAAATTTCTGGGCCGGCCCTGGATTAGCCGTTTAGAGCTAACAAACTGACAGCGGCTTTTTTGGTGATTTATTCTCCGCTTTGATCGAGAAACTATTTCGTGATTGAACCGTTATTTGATTTTTGTAAACAATATTAACCTAGATCAGGACGAGTTGTTTTTTGTACATATGTAAAGCTGTAAATAAAAGAATTATTTTGTCACTCTACTCTCTTATTTGATCGGTCTTGATCAATATATTACGCAATCTATTTTTTTAACTGTATTTACATTAGTAAAAATACTTTTGCAGGAAGATTTTGATATAAAGACTAATCTATTTTTTCTTAAAATTCGGATGATCTGAATTATTAAATTCATTTCATGTGATTAACTATGATTTAAAAATCCATTTTCATTACGAAATACAAATGTTCAAGTCCGATAACTTAAAATTTGTGATAGCAGATTTAAAATTTATTTTTTAGTGAATCGTTTGGTCATTTTCTTTATAATTAAAATAGCTTTATTGATTTTAACCGAAAGAATTTTTTTGGTAAATATCTCATTGATGTGTGCTTATTCTATGGCATTTTTTATTCTAGTTTAATTCTGAAACAACAACAAGATTATGATATCTGAAGCTTTTTAAGGTCAAAAAGAGTGTAATTTAAACTTACGCAATAAACACATAATTGGAATAAAATGTTTAGTAGAAAGTTATTAGGCTTACCTTATTTTTACACTTGGATTACAGAACTATCTGTTGAAGAAAAGAAAAAAAGAATTTTTTTAAGGCTTGATTATTCTCATTTGAGAGTACAACCCAAGTTAGCTAACTTTTCCTGTCCCATACTGCTTTGCAAACAGTTCCTTTACATTAATTTCAATTTTGAAAATCGTCCTTCTGAAATACATGCAACGAAATATATATAAGTAATTTATCATTTATTTCTTAAAACTGAGAAAGCGTTATTTCTTGATCTACAATTAAATTAAGCTTCCGAATTTTGTTTTGTATTTAGCAATCAGTTTATTGATGACAACAACAGAAAATGGTCTTCATGAATACATCTTATAATACTTTTCACCATAACACGAAAATTTAATTTCTGATTGTATTACACTATTTTGTACAAAACGAAAACATGTTTCCACTCAAAATTCTAGCTAAGATTGCACAAATAGCTAAAAACTTCAAAAGCTACAGGTAATGGAGCAAAGCAATTCAAATGCAATTGTAAAATGTACAAACCAATTCCAGAAGTGGGAATGGAAGATCTGCAAAAATGCAGGCATAAAAAGAAGCAATGAAAGATAGCCAGAAAAGCAGAAATCTTTGAAAAAATTACCATAATGAGCCTTCATTTTGAGGTGCGAATATTGGTAAATCCGTCTCTTACACCCAAGTCATATCATACGATGACTTTCTCAATTTTGATAGCTCTTTTGATAACTTCGGCAATGTGCTGTTATAGTCACTAGAAACGTTAAATGTATGCATCCAAAAAACACAATGCAAATAAACTGTGAGTCACTATGAACAATTCTGTCAATCCTCTGATGCCATTAATTTTTTTAAGTTTCTTTTTTAAATTATGCCTTAACAAAAGATTGGAATGAAAAAGTAGATAACACATTTTCTGGAAAATTACATACAAACTGTTTTGTTATGGATATTTTTTTGTTTGTTTGTTTCCATTAGAATCTAAGTTGGTAAATATTAAGAACCATCTTCATACCTTAGAAAAGATGACAAAACTAAATGTAAAAAGTCTTTATCATTGGGCAAAACACAGTTATCTTAAAATAAGATTCTTGGTCTTTTAATCGTTCTTCGCATAATCTGTGTTATTTATTTCCTTTTCCTAAACCTGTTCTTCTTAAATTCTATTTCCCAAGGTTCAAAAATCTCTAAAACTATATACGCCAAAGCTCCATTTTTTTTTTTTTTTCGAATTTTGCTAATTATATGAAAGGATTTCCTCCATAATCCATATGCTAATAATAGCCTCACGGTTTCAGACTGCAAAATTTTTTTAATTAACTTTAGGATTCCTAAAACTTCGCATTATAGAAACAGAACAAAATGAAATGTTCTCAGTTCTTTCTTTCTTTAGCAAAATCTCTTTATTCTTCTCTTTGCATCTTTTGGATAGTCAAAATTATGCAGTTAAAACATTTCATCACGTTACCAAGCTTTTCTTTTAAGACATACTGCATCATATTTACTAGACCCGGGAGTTGGATTTAAAAGGTTCAATATTTTCGTGTAACCCGATCCATTCTGGTGCACTGTTTTTAATTCTTTTCAATGAACATTATTATTACCGGAATAGCTAAACACATTTTGAATCCTTTCGAAAAACTGATACATTTATCTGCTTCCTTCAAAAGCAGCTTTTAAAAATGAATTTAGATTATGAGCTGTACAGTTAATAAATATTGGATCCTTTCTATTTTATATTGCTACACAGTCATTTTCTTGTATGCAACATTTTATTGTATCCATATTTTTCTTGCACAAAGACTTCTTCTACAAGATCCTTTGATGGAGGATCTTTAATTGTCCTAAAAGAGATAAAAAATTCACAAATTTTTAGCACGACAGAGTTTTCTTGTTTCGTCGCTTATTGTTTTCAATATCAATAAACTTTATTCATTTTTTTTCTAAATTTTGAGATATCTGAGGTTGTATTTAAAATTAATAATAAAATTATTTTAAAATTCCAGAGTGAACTTCAGGTGCTAAAATATTTACAAGCTCATTTTGGATACAAATAGTTTACTGTACCATGTGATCATTGTTACAAGTCATATATTACTGGATCATACGTTTAAAAAAAGCTCAATAATTGATAGGAAATTCCTCTTTATTTTATGTTGAAGTCTTTTGCAAGTGTGAAATTAATATAATGGAATAACTTTTTATTTTATTTTATGAATATATCTATTGTGTTGAATTATTGTTACGAATTATTCTTTTAACTTCGGTAAATTATTATGCAATGATTATCTTTTTATTTAAAAAGGATAATCTAATAATTTTAAAAACTTCAACTGTTGATCTGACAAAAATTAATTTATATACTTTTTTTATTTTGAAAGTGTTTGTTTCAATTAGATTTTTTCCTTACTTTTTAACTAACGTAAAAACCATAGAAAAAAACCAACATTCTGCCCTTCTTTAAAAGGTTGTTTGCTAAATTTTCAAGCATTCCTCTCTGTCATAAAAATATTTCTGAGGTCATGTGTTCTGTGTAAATTAAACGGTAAAAATTATTATTTTGTTTATGTCTGAGAGGGGGAGGGAATGTACATACGGATATTCCCTTCCCGACACACGTGAAAGAGAGAATAAGAAAGAGCGACTGTTTTTGAACTCCGTAAGACCTCTCCTATCTTACGGCTGTGTTGAGAATCTTTTAACCCTTTCTTCCGGAGAAATAGACGGCTTTATTTGTCAGAGAAATTGTAAATTGTGGGAGGAAATTCTTTTACAGGCTCACAAATCTGTCGCCACAGCTAGAAAAAATTTAAAATACTCCAATCAAAGTGAAGAAAGTAGGGAAGAAATTCCTTCACAGGCTCACAAATCTGTCGCCAAAGCAGGAAAAAATTAAAATATTCCAATCAAAGTGAATAAAGTAGGGAAGAAATTCCCTTACAGGCTCACAAATCTGTCGCCAAAGCTTGAAAAAATTAAAATACTCCAATCAGAGTGAAGAAAGTTAGCATGAAGACAAGTGAAATAGCCGAATAAGTTATATAAATAAGAAAACCCGAAATGAGATAACTGTTTTTTACAATTTACATCATTTTGGAAATATAAAGGACTTCGCCTAAAATGACTATGGGGGTGGAGCGATAGAAGCAACTGACCAACCCTCGCGCCTTCCTATCTTACAGGTGGGCCCTACTACCTTACAAACCGGTCATTCCTGTCAATGTGATGCCATGGATAAGTAATGAAGAGAATCTTTATCAGCGAAAACGAACCAACATACCAAGTTTGATAGAGATGGTCAAATCTTGTACTGTCCCTTTTCCGATGTGTACATTGAGTCTAGGGATTGCAATACCGGACTAAAATTTCAATACCGGTATTCGGTATTTTTTAGATCTTAATACCGGGAAACCGGTATTAGAAATTTTAGAAAAAGAAAAAAAACACAGGTGTTTGTTTTATTTGACAGTTTTATTAGAGAGTGTAAATATCACAAAAAATAATTTGTAACTTATAAATTATAACAGTATATAAAGAATCAGAAAAAAGTAAAGGAATATCTTATTTAACTCACAAAAAAGTGCAAATATCACTATTTAGTCTGTGGTACTATTACAAATTTTTGAAATGATGTTATCTTAAAAACATACGGCATCAATTGTACTGTCATTAAGCCTGAAAAGAAATTTTGTGTAAAAATTACCATCTGTCGAAACGCTCGGCATCTACGCTAGTTAGTGGTACTGTTATCAATGCGTGGTATACTTTTTCCAAGTATTTACTTCTAAATCCCTCATTATCGCTAATTCTAATTTTTGTTCAAGAGACAATTCCTTTTCACTATCGACATTAGTGCCATCATAATCTTCGATAACTGAACCGAATTCTTCTGAATGTGGATAGGTTTGTGGGTAAAACATTTTAAGAAAATTTACTCTAAACTTGATAAGATTTGAATTGGTTTGTCACTTTTCCATTTTCATTTTTAAACTCATTATAATTATGTAAATACCGTAAGACATTTTCTATTTCGGTATGCCTTTCCTCTGTGCGATTTTTCAATGTAATATATAATTCTTCAGATAGTGATGTGTGCTGTTCTTTCAGAGACTGCAACATGAAATTTATTGTTGCATTAGCTGTTAATAATTAGAATCTCTCCGACATAATGCCTCAATTGTCAGTTTTATTGGAAGTAGAGCTGATATAGTTATGGATATTAAGTCGAATTCACTATCTGAAAAATTAATTTACAGGTTTAAGTCGATTATTGCTTTTTGGATTAGATTTCTCAGTTTCAAAAATCGTTCCATCATTAGGTGTAAACTGTTCCAACGTGTTTTATAATCTAATATTAGCATATATTCTGTTTTATTTTTAGTTAGTATATATTTTAGTAATACATCATTTTTTATAGAGAAACGTTTAAATATCTTAACAATTAATCGAACTTTATAAATTATAGGAAGCAATTCTTGATGGTTAATATTTCATCCTTATTAGCAGTTTCTTCTTCAACAATTACATTGTCATTATCTTCATTGCCAATATCACTCTGACTCTTATTCTCTTCAAAGTTGGAATCCGAAGTTTCTATATCCACAGTATTTGGATTCTTCTGTTCTTTATTTTTTTGGTATAATACATCTATTACTCCTAATTCAATTCCATGTGCATAGCACAATTGCTGATTTGCATTAATCAACTTTGTTGCTCCATCAGTCATTATGGATACAATATCTTCGTTGGGGGATAATCCCTGTTTCGCAGCTAATTTAGATTTAAGCAATTAATTAGTTAATTAATTTCGCTCATTAGGGAGACATAAAAACAAAAACGTAAACTATTTTGCTATGTTCGCGATCCCTGAATATATAGTGGAAACAATTTAATAAAATTTCAGTAAATACCGAAAAACCGGTATTTAAACTTGTGAATACCGGTATTACAAAATTGTACAAATGGCTCAAAATACCGGTATTCGGTATTGAAATCCCTAATTGAGTCTTGTGTAGTAGGGACCAGCATTCTTCTTCGAAATGACCCAATGGTGTGATTAAAAAGGGTGGTGACCCCCAGGTAAGTGCCTTTAAAGGCAATGTCATTTTTTCTTGTCAAAAACGAATCACAAATAAGAAAATGGATTCATACATCTTTAAATTTTCATTTAATTTTTAAAAATGACATTATATTAAAAGCTAATACTAGTATTAATCTATTCGTGAATTTATTATTTTACTTTATTTATTCAGATTTTACAGCTGTATTCATTCAACTCACTTTTGAAAACTTCTTTATTATTATTTTGATGATCAAAGATTTTCAGTTTTCAGTAACTCTAATCAGTTAAACATACTTGAAAACAATTTTGTCTAAATGCCAGTAAAATCGAATGCATTTACCAATCCAATTCTTTTTTTTATTTTTCCCTTTTTACATAATAATTATTTTGAAAATAAAAAGATTATAAAAAGTATCCAATTATTAATCGAAAGTAATATTCAAAGATCTTTCTTATTTCATTTTATCTATACTTTTTTCATAGCAAACCCATTTACCGAATTGTGACAATCATCAAATATTGTTAATCTGACTACCCTGCATATTTTCAGAACTATTGAACCAAAAGGAATTGAATTTTGCTAGCAATGTTTTTTACAACAGAAAATGAAAACTGCATTGTATTAAAAATCCAGAGAAAAAGTAATAGAATTGAAAACTTTAAATAGAAAAAAAAAATTCCTGTGATCCCCTTCCTTTCATTACATAGTCGAATAACTAGTAACCTAATTATACGATGTTATTCAGATTTGAAGACAAAATTATCTGAAATTAGATTGTCAAAATTTCACAAATATTCGTCCATTAAGTTAGAAAACAAGAAAATCCAGCTTATGAAATTATTTTTATTGTGCGTGAGTACTTATTCATACAATTATATACCTCCCATCAAATTCAGAATCACTGAACGTTCAACTTAAGTTTGAAAATAATCTTACTGATAAAATAACCTTGAAACATGAAAGATGGTAGAAAAGAAGAAATGCAAGTGTCAAGAAGAAAACAACAATTCTATCATTAACCTTCATCATATTTTACTTTATTATAATTCATTCATAATGAGATTATTATTAAATGTTATTACAATAATTTTTTCCATCAATATTCATTATCCTCAGAATAGGCTTTAATTTAATTCTATTGATATTGCAACACCACCTTTTTATACCATAGAGCACCACATGGTATAGAATGAATAAAAATACCTATTTTATATTTCTCTGGTATCATATTAAATATATATATATATATATATAAAATAACACTGAAGATCTACATTCTTACAGTAAAAAGTAAAGTATTTTTCGACACAATATTTCTTCTCGCATATCACTGAATTTAACTATAAATAAATACAACCAAAACAGAAATATAACATATAAAATTTTATTTCTTTCTATACAAATAAAATTTACATGAATAATATGTACAGATAAACAATTCTGTCAATACCAAAAATATAAATAGTTATTTCAAAGAACGTTAAAAAAAATTTTTTTAACAAAAACAGTGACAAGAAATACTGGACCACTTTTAATTTAATTTTAAAGAAAAATTCTATCCTCCTTTTTTTAATAGAATTCCTTTTTTAGGTGCATTTAATAGGTACATTCATTCATGCTTTATGAATAATAAAATTGCATGCTAACTTAGGCTTTAGCCTAAAAGATAAATCTAGAATAATAAAAGATTAAAAAATAGAGAAGAAATTAACAAAAGTTATAAATGCATTTATGAATGTTATTTTTAACTGTTATAAAACTGATGTTATAAAACTGATTATGTACAATGATCAATTATATACACCTTGGCATTATAAAGAAATATATTATCACTTGATTTATAAGGCACATAATTGTTTTCTTCAGTATAGTGAGAAATACAAGAGTAACAGATAACATTACAGTATTTCCTTTATAATATATAGTGTGTTCACAATAATATTATAAAGGGAACAAAAATTAAATTGTACTAATTGGTACTAGTTAAAATGTTACAATATGAACTCAAAACTAAATAATAAAAATACAATGATGATAAAAGTTTTGTTTTTTGCATCTGTCAGTGATAGTTATAAGGTCTTAGTTTATCAAAGGCTCATAAAAACATTCATATTAAGATTAAAATTTTTTAAAAATTCAAACCATAAAATTTAATAAGTCAATTGTAACATTCTATTGAATAGTATTCTACAGATAAAGAAATGTGTGATAAAAACTAGTCAGTTCTGTAAATTTAAGAAAGTAAAAGATTTCTACATTGAAATAAAATGGTACATTATTATAAATAAGTCATACAAGTTATTTACAAAATTATATTTGTACTATAAATAGATGAACAGTAATGAAGATAGTTCGGAAATAATATTGAAGTGAATATACAAAAAAATGAAAATAATTATTTTCAATGATCAGTTGATTTGAAAAACGGCAATGAGTTATATATCTAGTCTTATGGAACAAAATGGCACATGGAGTAATTTCAATCAAAGTGCAAGCAATTATTTAAAAATTTAACCATACAGAAATAATTTTTTAAAAATTAATAATTTAAATTATTTATCTGTGAGAATATCAATAAAAAAGGGCATATAATATTAATTATTTAAATTTTAAATGGTATATGATGTCTTTAAAAAGACGCTAGTTTAAAACCCAATGCAGAAAAAAAAAAAAAGAAAAAAAAAAGCATGAATTGATATAATAAAAGTTCATCTTACAGAAGGGGGGGAAAAAAACTTGAGTCATTTTTATTTCTTTTGGCCAAAGATGTCTGCAATATTTTCCAGGCCTAACTCTTTTATTTTCTCTAAGAGATGCTATGAAGAAAAATAGAAATAAAATATTACAATGTATAATTAACTAATGGGTATATACAAATGCACATAATAAATTTCATTATTTAATATTATTACATTTGCATAGAATAATGAGCTACACTCATAATGCATTATTGAAGCCAAAATGCAAAATAATGAATCAGCTCATACAGAGTCGCAATACTTTGGGTATTATTTAGCAAGTGTCCTTCATGCAGTGTGTACAGTGATATATTTGATTTTATAAGTTTTCATTTCCCTATATAATTACAAAATGATTTAGAATATTTATCAATCAGAATATTTTAAAATATATTATAAAAAATAAATTAGGTAAAAACAGTCAAATTAAAAAAAAAAAAAACTAAGAGTTATTGATATATATAATTCTGTTTGTTTGCTAAAGAAATATTTTATGTTTATGTGCAATATGAATTAATAGTCAATTAATAAATATTAATAATTTCTCATTTTTCTGATATATTTAATAATATATATACTATATAACTCTTCTAATCAGTTTCAAACGTTTTTGAATGCTTTTTAACTAAAATTATTCAACACATAAGACATACAAATCCATAATAAAAAGAAAATAAATGTCACATGAATGGGTTATATTGCAATATACCCTCCAATATTGGTTATCCAGTCATTAGTAGTATTTTTTACCAATATATTACATATAACATAATATCAACAAATTATTGAAGAATAAAAATTGCTAAAGAATATTTCTAAAGAATTTTAACTAATTAAAACAAATATTTTCAAACATTATTCAAAATTCTTTAAGATATTTATTACTGACTGCATATATAAGTGAAATAAGTGTTTTCAAAAACTGCATAACACGATTTTGTTGATCAAATAAATTAATGCTATTTGTTAGATATTTACAATTTTGTTTCATTACATATTAAGAAATTTTCCTTTTTTTTTTTCAGTCACTATTGTTCAGTTTAACATCATAACAAACTCCCATATTCAATTATGCTATGAGAAGCAACTCTAGAGTTTTTGCATTCATGCTAAAACAAGATTCCGTTTTTTGTTTGTTTCTTTATAATCAAGCTAAGAATACTTGCTGAGAATGAAGATTCGGGAAAAGGGTATTCACAATGTATTTTGTAGTTCCCATAGTTTTTCAATATATATCCATAATTCTGAGTTTTCACCTAATTTCCGTAGCTGCTGGTGGGTATGTTCCAATTAATATTTGTTTTAACTTCCTTTAATGGTACATTTTTCCTTGAGATAATTTCAGAATGTCTGTTAAAAAGTAATAAAGTTTTGCAAAAGCCTTCACCTTTCTTTTCTCTGGAATTTATTTTAACTAAAATAGCAGGAATTTAATTCTAACAAGAGTAATTTTTTTACAATACAATAGTGAAATGTATTTTAAAAACAATCTAATAAAACATATTAAATAACTAGGCTTTGCTTAAGTGGAAAAATTCAATCTTCAAATAATGCCATAATCATAAAACCAATGCAGTACAAATTAAAAAAAAAAAAAAAAATGGCTGAACATTTATGTATCTTTCATGATAATAAAAATAAATATGACAAAATAATTAAGATTTTAAATTTGGATTTAATGATTATTTTTATTATTGTATATAAATAATTATAAGATATCCAAATTGTTTCACATAATATGCTTGAATGATTAAGCCCACACCTCTCTACTTCTGATCCAAAATTGCACAGGAATTTCAGTTTAAAGGAATTATCTACAATGGTGTGTACACTACATTCTGTAACTTTTTATTGTTACTCTGCAAAGTATTATATATATTTTACATTTATTTTTTTAGAAAATTAGTTTGGAATAGTTTAATACTTAGAATAAAACATCTTACTTGCAGTTCTTTTTTTTTTTTTAAGTAGGAAAGTTCCTTTAAGCAATCATTTTAATTAAAAATTAATTTTCAAAGTTATTTCCTCCAGGCCCATTGTAACTTTTAAAAAGATTAATACAACCAAAGCTGAGAAATAAACAGACTGCAAAATGCAGGGTTAAATACAGATGTTGGAAAATTAATAGAGTTAAAATAAATACAAATGTGTTTTGAAGTAGCACATGGGGTCTTTTGGGATAATCTTGTAATTTTGAATCATGTTCAGATAGTATGAATGACACCAGAGCGAATAAATAAATAAAATAAAAATTTCTGAATCACACCAGCAACTGAACATTTAGCCTCAATGAATTTAACATGTATTGTAGTTCTTTAGTAGGATCCGGTTTTGAATCTGGGACTCTCCTGAGATTTTACCACTAAGTCATCAAACTTACTTCTTATAACTAGGTCTCAAACACAGTTATAAGAAGTTATTGGATGTTAATTTATTTTATTATTTCTATGTATAAATATACTGAGCTGTTTTTGAATTTTAATATATTTATTATATCTTTTAAACAGAGGTAATCCTTCAAACCATATTAAAAGTGAAAAAGTCTTTAAAAAAACACTTAGTATAAGTGTTTCCCCCCCCAATTTCATGTTTGTAAATATAAAATTTTGTAATCAATTTTACATTCATATCCTGATGTACTTAAAATACTACCAAGATTAGCAATCCAGCAGAATTTAATGTCTGGGCACTTCTCTTTTTATAAGAGAATTAGGGGGGGGGATACAGTATTTTTACTATTACCTGTTCCTATATCTCCAGACAAATGAAATCTAATTTTGCCTTCATAACATCAAATTTTTCTTTATTTATATTAAAATTATCATGCAACTTGCTTAGTTGTTAGCTAATAAGTTGAAGTACAAGACAATATCATTATTTAGCTCCAGTTTGCATAGATGAGAATTTGTTTTTGAACTGATGCAGATTTTATTTTTCTTTATCTCTTCCCACCAGTCAATTCAGTGATCACAACATTCTGAATAAACAAACTGATACAAAATTTAAAATGAGCAAACAGGTGAACATGTTAAAGGCCACAAGGTGAGTGGCTCATCCCTCTCATCAAATAGAAACACAACTTATCATCAGAATCTGACTAACTCCCTCCAAACTACTATTACATTCACGAAGAAAGCGAAAACAAACATAATGTCAATACTTCTTATCTCCATAACAGGAGAGTCAATTTATAAAAATAATCTTTTATCAATGATTTAAAATTCTTTAAAGAAAAATATTTGCCATACAGTTTATTTTTTTAAATAAAACTATATTATGAAATTTAAACTAACATATAAAATTCAAAATGTCCATACCATATAAATAAAATGAAATACTTACAGAGATGTCTTGAACCTGCATAGGCTAAAAAAAGAAGGAAAAAAAAAATCATGAATATAAATAATTTAAAAAATTTTAACAGTCTATAAAAATATATAAAAAGCAATATGGACAAAAAAACTAAATTTAAGCAGAGGCTAATCTTATTCATTATTCAGAAGCAAAAATAGTAAGATAAATAACTTCAGTGGCTCACCATTGCAGTTTTGCAAGTAAATCTATAAAATACTACATTTTGACCAAAAATTATAATGTTTATTCGAAAACATCAAACTGATAAAATAGTAAAATCTGACAGTTAAAAAATAAAACTTTAGTATAAGTTTTCTGAGCAGTTTAAAATGCACCAGCCATACAACATAGATTCTGATAGATTGAAAAGCATTTTAAAAGTCACTGCTTTGATATTCTTTTCTCCTGAAAATGATAATTAATGCATGGTTTTCATGATAGCTTTTATTTGGGCACAATGTTATATAAATAATGTGAAGTAAAATTCGATTCTAGCAGTAAAAATACATTGTAAATGTCAAATTAAATCACCCACATCATATACATTTTTACTGTAGGTGGTTTATTAAATGATCACATAATATGATCATTAAATCATGCATTAGTATTTAGTGGCCTTATTAAAGAATTTTATTTAAAAAAATTAGTTTGCTTTGATTAAAAGCAACATGAAACATGCTAATTATAGCAATGGATATAATTAATTTTTGTAAACTAGTATTCAATACTGATAATAATTTTCTTCTCAAAAGTATATAAAACAAATTGCTTTTTCTATCTTATAAATAATTAGTTCAAAAATTTATTATATTTGTTCTGGAGAGTTAATTTTTTTAGTACTATTAAACACAACTTTTCAATTCATTTAAAAACCATATAATAGAAGAAGAAGAAGAAAAAAAAAGTGCAGTGGTTTGGTTTTTTATTGAAAAGAAAACAGTTTAAATGGCACGAAAAAATAATATAAACTATCTTTCCTTTATTAAATATAATTCAGTAAATTTTAAGGATGCAAATGCATAGAATTTTGTCTTAGTAGAACTCATATAAAAATTTAAAATGTGCAACTTTTTGAAAAATAATGATAGAATTATTTCATTAAAATAATTTTATTTCAATAGCTTATTTTGAATCTTAATGCAATTTACAACTTTTTATAGCAATTGTCTACTAATCTTTTAATATAAAAAAAAATAAAGTATAAATTTCAATCCTTTGGGATATTCTG
Organism: Argiope bruennichi; assembly: GCF_947563725.1. NCBI lineage: Eukaryota > Metazoa > Arthropoda > Arachnida > Araneae > Araneidae > Argiope > Argiope bruennichi. The sequence continues at coordinate 30,053,332 of NC_079159.1, read as the reverse complement.
TATAATGTGAAATTACTTTATATCAACCATTCACAAATGCTAAAGCCTAGCAGAAAACTATTTATGATTCAACTTAAATGCTTAGAATTAATTAATAACTCAATTTAAATGTCAAAAATCTATATAAAAAAAAGTTTACCACTGAAAGGCCAGCTGCTTTGGACAATTGTTTTATAACCAATGCACCAAAATCATCAGAATCTTTATCTGGAGCGTCATCTGTAACCTTGTCTCCATCAGCAATATTTTGACTAGATTTCACAGGTTCTTGTGATTTTGGAACTTCATCATTAGTTAAGAAAGCTACAGCTTGATCTAGTTCTTTCTGGTCAGTAGATGTCCTGCTTAAAGAACCTACAGCTTCATCAAAAATCTTACAATCATTTAAGTCTGAGTGTTCATCCCCACCTTCTTTATTTTGTTCAGTATTGAGAATTTGTGAGCTATTTTCAAGTTGTGATTCTTGCCTCAATTCAGTATGACTTTCCTTTAATAAAGTTCCTGATTCTGAATGAGACAGTTCTGTGTCTTCATTATATGATAACTTATTTTGTTGTATTTGATCTACCTCTAGTCTAATTCTGCTTTTCTCAAAAACTGCATCACATTTTTCAGAAACAAGAGATGCTTTATTTTCATCACTTAAATTATTAGCAGATTTATGTTTATTATTAGTACTTATCAATTTTTCTTTGGCTAAAATACCCTTATTGTATCCTTTTTCCTCATCATCAGGAAAATTGCTAGATGATGCTTGCTTATGAAAGCTTTCATTGGATTTTTTCACACTTGTGATGTTTTTATTTGGCTTTTCTGGCACTTCAACATTTGCAATATTTTTTGTTGATAATTTATCACGAGTTTCCTTTACTGGATTGGATTTTTCAAGTAAAATTGTTCTTTCTTTTTGTTTGTGTTTATTGGAAGAATCTTGATGGTCAAGATCTTTTTCAGATACTTTGAAATTGGAGTTAGAACTTTCATGCTTGCTTGTATTTCTGTTGCTTGATGATTCATATGGGAACAAGTGTTTCTGAGAGTCATTGTTCCGACAGCCAATTTCACTGCTTTTATTGGATATATCTCTATGCTCATGCTTCTTCCTAGAATAATTTCTAGTTGTTGATTCTTTGGAAAAAGACAAATTGCTTTCACTGTAGTTAAAATTAGGAGATGTTATATGCTTATTTTCATGCCTATGAGGGTGAGTAGAAGATCGATTATTATTGAGGTTAGGCGATTGTCGGAAAGATGATCTACGATTTTCTAACTGCAGCCTACGAGCTTGTCTCTCAGAATATAGTGTTCTATAAGGATTTGGTCTATTTAGATGACTAGATGGGTGCTCATTTTTCCTTTTAAAAGATGAACTGGGCTTTGATGGAGATTTAAAACCTACAACTTTTATATTTGGCCTACTTCTTCTAGGCCCCTTGAATCTTGTTTCATCTTCAGGTCTTGTAATAATACTTGAATAGTTATTAATTTTAGAATTATTCCATTTGTCAGGAATTTTTACTCCAGCTGGAATCACTGGGGAGACAACATTTTTTTTCAGGTTTGATTTAGATTTAGCTTTATTTAACAGAATTGAATGATGAACTGGTGATTTTTCTTCTTGGAGATGCTTTTCTGCAGTTTTGTCATGAAGTAAAAAACTATCAGTTTTAACAGACTTTAATTGATCTGAAACAGAACTATTTAAGTTTTCAAGGTGTGGACTAAAACCAGTAGAAAGTTTTTGTTTCTTTTCTGGTTGAACTGATATTTGATCACTTTTTTGTCCATGGCTTAAATTTTTCACTGGAGATTTTATCAAGCCTTCTTCATCAGATGATGATAAATGCACATCTTTTAAATGAACTTGAGGAGAAAGTAATGCAACATATTCAGATGCAGTTTCAGTATCTGAAGTGTTTCTAACAATAGTCTCTGCTCTTGACGGAGATTTTATCAAACCTTCTTCATCTGAGGAGTCTTTTATAGAGGTTGATGAAAGCTTTCTTTTTTGACTTACTTTTTCTGCTTCTTTCTTTTTAGGGGATATTTTATTTATAAGACTGTTCTCCTTATTGGAAGCTGTTTCACAAATATCAGCTGATGGAATATTTCTTCGAGCAAGAAGAGTATCTAATGTACATGAGGAACTAGACATAGGATCAGGGCTGATCGGCAAATCACTTTCACGATCTGGCAAAGCACTTTTATAGAACTCTGCCATTGCTTTTGGCTTACCTGCAGAGCATTTTCGTACAGGACCAACATTTATTGGAGTTACAGAAGACATTTCTTTAGTTTTAACAGTTGTTTCTGAACAAATAGTGTTTATTGGTGAACTCAATTCAGGTGCCGAAGAAACTGTTTCATTAATTTCTTCTGCATTAGAGATATTTCTAGCTATAGAATGCATTTCTACAGGTCTTGAAGGTGGGTCAATAAAAGGTAATTGTGCTGGAGAAGGCAGATCAGACAGACAAGAAATTATTTTATTGATTGGTGAGTCAGAAGGATTTCTAGATATAGAAGGAATTTCTTTAGGTTTTAAAGTTGAATCAAAGCAAACTGAATGCGCCGGAGAAGAAAAAGGTGAAAAAGGAGAAAATCTACCATCACGTGGAGAAGCAACTGGAACTGGTCTTATCCTTTTTTTGGGAGGAGGCAGCACTCTCTTTTTAACATTCGGTTTTATAGGCTCATCACTTATACTGGACTGTTTGGAATTAATAGTAATTTCAGGATCTAGTGTTACTGTATTTCTTATATCTGCATAGATTACTGATTTCTCTGTTCCTAAAATTTCAATAGATGTAGGCTTTAATGTTTCCTTTTCAGCAGGGTTCAAAGGTGCAGTTGTTTCTGAAGGAAGAAGTCCTTGTTCAAATGAGGTTTCATTAACTGGTATATGAGTTGAATTTTTAGCAGTTATATTTGTCACAACTGGCGGCAATTTATGAAGTGCCTTAGTTAAAGAATTTATAGTGCCTTCCTTCTTAGGAGAATTTTGAACAACATTCAATCTCAATTTATCACAAAGTTCATCAATTTTTTTGCTTTTCTTTATTGTTCCTGATGAATACTGACTCTTTTCTAATGAATCAGAGTGGCAAACTTCTTTCTCTTTTTGAGGTGATGATATGTACCATTTATCCTTCTCTGAACTTATTTGTTTCTCTATGGGAAATTTTTGAGATATCCTAGAATTATTTTTTTGAGATGGAGCATCTGTCTCTTCATTTGACAAAGGATGATTATTAGTTTCATTTATATTTATTTTTTCACTTAATTTTTTAGACATGTTTGAGTCTTCACTCTTCGACTTTTTATTATTTTGCTTCTCCTCTGTAAAGTTCTCTTGTGATACTTTACAGCTGTTTTTTTCACTCCGAGGACTGGATTTATCACTTTTTAAAAGATTATCACTTGTTTCACTAATTCTTGGTGAATTTGACTTTCGAGATACTGATGAATTTCTTCTTTCAGATTTTTTATGACCCAAAGCTTTTTCTTTTGAAGGTGAAATTAATTTTGTACGAAGCTTTTTCTTCTTACGTTTTCTCTTCTGTTCTTTCTTTGAAGATTTACTTTCAGAACTACATATCACGGGGGAAGCAATATTTTCATTCTCTATTTCAGGTACCTCCATATCTTCATCACTATCAAGAACAATAAGATCACATGGGGAATTATCAGGCACTTTTTTTATTTCTTCACTCACTTTAGAAGATTCTTGCTGAATATGATGGTCTAACTTATTTGATTTAATTTTCTTTGAACCATTGGCTTTTTTAGAACTTTTATTTTCTTTGTTTGGACAGACAGTTTTTGATATATTTACATGTGAATTAGAATCTTCTTTAAAACTAGACTTCCCAACTGCTGCCTTTGAAAGTTCAGTAGATTTAGTATTTAATGGAACAGCAGAACTTTCAGACAATTCAGAAGCTTTATGCAGTGCTAGTTTATTTATGCATTCCTTATCTGCACAAGGGAGAATTTCTTCTACAACACTTTTATTTGTTTCCTTTTCAACATTTGATTTTTGTGTATTATTTTGTTTAAGAGTAGATGTTTCAGTTTCTTTTATATTAGTATCTTTTGACTTAGATGCAATAATTAAACTCAATGGTATATTATCTGATTCTGAATCACTAGCAGATGAGGAATCTGGAAAATATTGATCTCTTGATATTGCTTTTTTACCGATGGATGAAACTTTCAGTGGAGTTTTCTTAATTGGGGACAAACTTATTTCAGCTCTTTGGAACACATCGCAAACAGATGATGAATCTTGCTTTTTGCTTTTCACAGGTTTTGCTTGTAAAGCATCTTGCATAGCACTTAGCACAACACTAGACATTGAAGAAGAAACAGCTTTATGGGCAGTTAATTTTTCAATTGCATTTGAGACCAAATCAGCAGTCATATCCACTTTTTCCTTAGTGCAGAGCTTACTACCATTCTTTTTAGCATTTGCATTTTCAACAGGCTTCAAAGGAGAGCAACATGGTGATTTACAGGAAGTTTTTTGTTTCAAGCGTGGAGAAGATCGCCTGCCATCGATTTCAGTAGAAGTTCTGGATTGTTTTGATTTATTTCCTTCCTCCTGAACAGTCTCAGGAGCAGAAAATTCAAGGGTCCTGACATGTGTGGAATTTAGTCTACCACCTTTTTCAGCCAAAATTTTGGCAGATGAAATCATAGCTTTTAGTAATGGGCTTTGTGTATTTGCACCTTCAGTTATAGATGTCAATATTTCCATGGCAGACATCGATTCATCTTTGTTAGGTGAAGGGTCTGGAATGGAGAGAACAGGAACATAATCACTAATTTCACTCTCTGGTGGATTGTCAGGATCTTTAGGAGAAGGAAATAATGGCCTTCGTTTCTTTTTCGGAGGCCTTTTTGACTTCTTTTTACCAAGTGAATTTTTCGCTGGTGATGCAGGGATATTGAACTTGGAGCTTTGCTTTTTATCTGCATTCTTCTTTGATTGAGCAGTTTCTATAAGAAAAATGAAAATAATATGAATAAAAACGTCTTTTAATTTATAGTACTTCGTTTAACATAAGCAGATAATTTTTGACATATTTAGATATTTTTTAAAATATACATTATATTAAAAATATAAAATCATCTCTATCATTTAAAATCTCGAGTGAAAGCAACAGATTTATAATTACTTAAATAAGTGCTTGTAATGAAAATGAAATACGATTCTTATATAATTCAAATCGCATTTATTCCTTCTCTGTTTTCAGCAAATCATTGTTTAATTGGCAGAAAGAAGATGGATTCTTTTAAAGAATTCTTTTTAAAAAAAGAGCATTGCAAAGGTTTGCTATTATTCATATTTCATTAATATTAATTTAATAAATCACAATACTTAATGAAAAACAGATGGCTTTCTTTGAGAAGAAACTAATCATGGGAAAAGAAAAATTCTTTAAAATAAATTGTAGCATTTTATTCTTAATGTAAAACTGACATCTACATTTGTGATTTTAAGGCATGAAATTTGATGAGCATAAGAATAGGTATTTACAAGAAACTTCACTCGTTAATAGATATCAGATACTAAATTGAGTACATAAATAAAAATATATATATATCCTTTGCAATTATTGTACGTAATTATAATACAAAAAATAAAATATTGGCTATTCTTTTTTAAAGATCTTGGATTGGAATTTGATTTAGGGGCAGCTCATGCATTGGCATAGCAGAACTGCAATACTTCTATCCCCTTCACCTTTTCTTTTCAATGTATAAATATAATTACTAATTTATTTTATTTTCACCTAATATTTAAATCAGGGTGACCAGCATTTCTGCTGTTTGAATTTCTCTGACATTTCCAGGTTCTTTAAGAAATTTCCCTGGCATTTTTTGGATTTTCTATCTTTAGAACAATGTCGCTTTATTTTATTCTCTTTAATTACTGTACAATAAGTTCTTACCTTTATTTGAAAAATTGTTCCACCCTTTTAACTAAAATCAATGTAAAATATCGTTTAATTCTCAGAAAGAAAAAAAAAAACAATTTCACTTACTGAATTTCAGATTAGCTTCAATTATGTAAAACCCTCCCCCCCCCCTTTTTGCAAATATATTAGAAAATACACTCTAGACAAACACTGCAAGATACATGCCCATCCAGATTGACTTTTAGCCAAACAGTCATATCTCAAATCTGTTTGTCAAATTTACTCAAGAAAAATGCAATACAAAAATACATGCACATTGGTGGAGTGCTTAAGAATGAAATGATTTGTTTCCTTCCAGTGGGGTCTTCCCTATCCATACTGTTTACCATGATGCCAATCAGAGCTGGACAATAATTTTAGTAACAGAGAGATAAAAAAATCATTTACAAATAAAAAATGAAATCTCTGTATCGAAATAAGAAAAATTCGTCAATGAAATCAAAATTGCATTGACTTTTAGCTTACCAACTATAATAATTTTTAAAAAAATCACTTGCATGTTGGCTTAATGCTTAATCCATAAAATAGAGAAAAAAAGTGAAAAACTGGTCCTTATCAATTTTTTTTTCCCTTCATTGCATACTAAGGAAAATGTTTTATAGGTATAAATTTCAAAAAAGATAGTATGAATCATTTTGTAAATTTTTATGGCAATAGTTACATATACATCAAACTGTATAAAATAAATGCTGCCCTTCTCTTTTAATTTTTTTTTAAATTACAAGTCATTTGTACCTATAATGTACCAAACCAATTAATTTCTAGTTTTATATTATTTTAATATTATAGAGCATGTTGTTGAATGTATGGGAATTTTAAATTAACACAAAATTAAAAAAAAAAAAAATGTTAAAAGAAAATATTAGCAACAATGCCCATTTCATGTCGTTCATAGTATCCATTCATATGAAGAATTTAATAATCTGTATTCATAATGTTTAAAAAAAAAAATGTTTTACTTAAAGTATAATAATAACATCCTATACTTCATAATTCAACAAAAAGATCTCCAAGAAGAGGGGGGAAATAATTATTGCAAAATACTTATTTAATTAAAATAAAATAATTTTGAATTGTAATAATGGGTCACTATTTTATAACCACTTTGGAATATTAATACCTAAAATACATATTTTTGCAACACATGGTATAAATGATTTGATATTTGAAGAAAGAAAAGGGAGGAGGGTAGCTCCCTCTCTCTCTCTCTCTATATATATATATATCTTTTTAAATAAAAGAGACCCATTAAAACTTAAAATCATAATAGCAAAAAGATCTGGGTTTTAGTTATACTGCCTTTTCCCATAGTATGCAATAGCATTTTTGCTAATTATGCCAATAACTTGTCGTTCTGAAAAAAAAAAGCACACAAAAACTTTCGACGAAAATATTATATATTTATACATATATGCAATAAATTAGATATGGTGGTTAATCTTTCTATTTTGTAGTCTGTTTTACACTATCAGTGAAAGTTTGATTTTCATTAGCCGCCAATGATGTATCATACTACTTATGAAATAATACCAGCAAATTATCATGTTTAATAAAAGTCACTGATTTATAAAAAAATGTCTAGTTTTATAATAAATTTCCCTCACTTTTCCCAACCTCCTGGAATTCCCCGATTCCCAGTAGGCTGGCCACCATGTAAATCCCTCAGTAATATAATGCATTTTTCTCTTCAATGTTTTCACTTATCATAGAAAAATATATGTCTCTTGCCAACAATGAGAAAACTTTTCAAAGTATTGCTTTTTAAATTGTTTCCAGCTGTTTCAACTACATAGTTTGTGAAGGGAAGAAGGTGCTGTCAAAAATAAAATCAGAGGTGTTACAGGCAACCTTTAAAATGTTTTCATTCAGTAGAAATATTTTTCTCTAGCTCAAAACTAAAAAGAAATAAAATCTGATAGATAATTAATGGTAAAAAAAGTTTATTTAAAAATATCACACTATTAAATTATTCTTATAAAGTAATACGGAAATAACATCCTTGCATGTGCATATTTTATGTTTTTAATTGCATTTTTTTAAAGGACACCAGCTAACTCCTAAATCATTAAAATTTATTCCATCTAGGAAACAGAAACATATGCATCAAAAAGATAAATATCTATGCTAATAGATAATCTTTCTCTCCCTCTCTCTCTCTCTATATATATATTTGGGGGCATCAGAAGTCACTTCAAGTCAATTCTGACAGAATTGAAACAGCTTTCATATTTACACTATATGGGGCTGGATTCTTAGTCCACATATATATTTATCACAGTTTTACATATATAAAAATATGAAAACAAACATTCTTTATTATATATATGAAAGAAGCATTTTATAATTAATCAATATGCTAATACATGTTATCATTCAATTAAAATTAAAAATTAGTTAAAAAGAAAGAATATTGCAGCACATGTTATAATATTTCTATGGTTACAATAAACAAAATGCCAGTGAACTTACCCTGTTCATTTAGATTCGATTTTATCCAAGATATAAAAATTAAACTAACAATTCGAATTAATATAAATTTCAATCTTTAATACTTAATTCAATCAAAAATGGAAGATTGGTATAAAACTTGCTAATTAGAATTGGTTATCAATAATAATTCTCAAGTAAGTATGATTGATTACATCGACTTATGATTACAGTTTCTGAAATTCTCACTTAAGAGATATATGTTTGTCTTATTGAATGTAATAAAAGTCATGTGAATATTTTTTAAATATCTAGTTAGTTGAATTAAATTATTTTTTAAGAAATTAATTAAATATCACTTACCAGATGTAACTGTTACAAAATTCCCAACATTAGATGCAAGGAAAGACTTTGAAGGGCTATAATCATGAGGTATTTTTATAGGAGATTGATTTATAACAGAGGGCTGAGCTACATTTTCAGCAGACACTGTCTGAACTGGAATAATGACATCATTCGTTAAATTATTATTTGTCCAATTTGTAGCATTCAAGCTATGTGTGGGGCATGGTTGCTGAACTACAATTATTTTAGATTGGAAGTTATCTAATGATTGCACAGGGAAACTAGGAGCTGGTGAGTAAGAAAACTGCAAAAGAGGTGAAGGCTGAAAATTGGAATTTAAAATGAAGCCTTGATTTTGAACAGCAGGTAGAATAGGAATATTTCTATTACTTGGGATAAATGACATTGTACTATTTGTGAGAGATGAAGGTGGATAGCACACAATTGTTTGAGAGGTTGGAATGGATTGGTTAATGTTGCTTGTGGCTTGTGAGACAGCTATTTGAGATCCAACTTGAAAAGGTGTTCCAATAGACACTGGTTTCAAAGTGCTTGTATCATCGAGTCCTGTTATATTTTCCGTCACAGAAACAGGAACAGGGGTGGAGCTTTCATTTACATCAGATGGTGAAGACTGTACCTCATTAGTATCATCAGGAACATCATTATTTTGCTCAAAATTACAGTCTTGCAAATGTGTTTCAGTATCTGGTTGAATAATAGACATGCAAGAGCCTAATAAATCTTTTGGACCAGATTCCTGAGTCAAATTTGTTTTATCATGATCCACTTGCATTGGTTCAGGATCTTCAACGTTAGCAACTGTTGGCGTATTTTGGTTAGCAGCTGATTCACTGCTAAGAGGAGTAACCTCAGATGAAGATGGCAGCTGTGAAGATGTTTCATTTTCTGAATTTTGGTCATTATTTTTCTCTTGCATATTATCATGATTCTTTGAATTATCTGTTTCATCTTTTGAAGTACTTGTTTCAGTAACTGTAGCTTGTTCACATTCATCTTTATTTGTCTGAGTACCTTCGGTTAAAAAGTTAATCTCTGAAGTTTCAGCAGCAGATTCTTGAATGTTTAAATCATCACAATCTCTGCTGTCTGCAAAAATACAGAATACATTTTTTTTTTTTAAATTGGATATCTTTAATCTTTTTAATACTTAAAAATGACAGTAAATTTATATAGCAGTTAAATCAAAAATTTTAACAAGAATAATTGAACACTCAAGTCAATTTTCAAAACTAAAATAATTAGAATGATCTAATCAGAATTGCTAATTAATATACGATTATTACAGAATATGAAATGATGCAAAAAATCACAAAAGAATACATAAGATTAACAAAGTAAAAATTAATATAATTTTACCAGACATTTTAATTGCCAAAAATAAGTGAATGAATCCATCAAACAAACTTTCATGTAATAAATTTTTTATAATATAGATAATAGATAACATGTTTAAGCATAAACATATATCTCCTCTCCATATTATAAAAAATAATCTCCATTTAAAGAATTTTTTTACAACATTTTGTGACTTTCCATTTTTGAATTTTCAATAAAATCTTGTGACATTACAATTATACTTTCTGATTTATTATGGAAGTGAAAGAGCTGTCTAATTTTATCCATGTCAATAACAATATAGTGACCACTGAATATCTTACAGAAGCATAATACATAGCAAAGTGTTATGAAAGAATAAATAAAGAGTGATGAAGAAGCTATTAAAAACCCTTAAGAGGAAAGACTAACAGTTTTTGGGATAGTATGAAGAAAACTATAATTTCTAGGAAATGCTATAAAAAATATTTTTAAATTTTGACCATAGCATAACAATTTTAATTAAATGTATGTTACTTATATAATTATACATAATTACATTTTCTTTTTGTTTTTGACACATGCATATCCCCCCAGCATTGCTTAACCAATCATCAGTAGCACTTCTTACAGATATATTCCATTTAAATAGTATATCAACAAATTATTGAAGAATAGATATTTCCAAAGAATTTTAATTAATTAAAAAATATTTTCAACTATTATTTAAAATTATTTAAGAGACCTTTATTATTGACTAAATAAGCCAGAATTGTTGAAAGAAGATATTTTCAGTTTTTTTTTTTTTTTTTTTTTTTTTGTAGTTTTTCACTATATAACCATAACTCCGTAGTCTTCACTAAAATAAATAAAATGGATATGTAGAAACTTTTAAATAGAACGATGAGACTTTGAATTGTATTTCTAAATAACTTATTTTATGTAAAAATTATATAATATTTTTACCTTTGAAACTTGTTTAATTTGGAGTGGGAAAGGGAACAACAACAAAGAATACCCTTTTATTTAATAATATCTTTAAGCATATAAATTATAGATAGATTCCGTTTTTTTTTTCTTTTCTTTTTGCTATTACATAGAGGTGAGGGGAGAAAAAACAAAGAACAACTCTTTATTTAATTATATCATTAAACAAATAAATCAACCACAAATAATTTCTTTTAAAAACAAAATTTTTTTGTTAAACATAATTTGAAAATGGAAGAATTCTCCATTAAAATTTAAATATTTATTACCATTAAGCAGAAGACTGGCAATTAATTCATTCACAAATAATATGTAGGGTATGATTTTTCTCTCAAGCTCAAAACAACAAAATATACCAGAATACTTTTTTTTTTTTCATAGTTGTCTCAAGGCATAATGCATTTTCAAATCATTGAAATGGATTAAATCAATGTACTTACTTCCAAAGAGAGAAATTATGTCATTAAATAAGGAGTCTGATTCAGCTCTGGCTAGAATATTTTGTATCACAATATCAGAATTTTGAATGTCCTAAAAAATATAAGATATACATTTAATGCATTCAACCATACTCAAAAACATTAAAATAATACGATCATAATAGAGATAAGAAGAATTCAGTCATATGATTAACTATTATTAAGAAATATCAGAAATCATTTTTCAACTGAAAACTTAAATCATTTAAGTTTTTGTACAAAGAATTTCAGTAAAAAAAAAAAAAAAAAAAAAAAAAAAGCAGTTTAAGATATAATTATTTTCTATTAAAACAAAGAATCATCAAAATGATGAAAAATTTTAAATCATACTACAGAAATATTTCATGCTATAAAATGGATGTTTTAATTATTTTACATCAATTTAACTGAATGACGATGAAGCCCTTCCTTGCGATTTATTATATTAAAGAGTTTTTAAAAAGTTGATGTTTTTTTTTTTTCTTTAACTAAATATTTCTCTTCAGTCTACTTTATTCCTTTACTGAATAAATGTATTGTATTAAAACCCCATGCCCCCCGTAAAACATCTCCACTTTTTTAAAGAGGGAGAAGGAAAAGCAAGGCTTACAACAATGCAAAAAAATTGTCTGATACATATACAATATAATTTCAAGATTTTCCTCAAAAGATGTTATTTTACTTTATGTATATAAAAACTGAAATACATACATGCATGCATATACAATTGAACCTAGCTTAGCACACACCTCTCACAACAAGCAAAACAAAATGTTGAAGGGGGGGGGGAAGACTGGAATGATGGATATACCAAATGGCAATATATGGGGATATTGAAAGACATCTGGAACATATCTCTCATTCCTTTTTCCAGCAAGTTTAAAATCTGTTTCCCATGCATAACCCTGCACTCCCCCCATTTAAGAACAATAATATCTATTTTAGGTATTCCTAAAATAATTTGCATTAAATCTTGGAAGTTTAAAAAAGTAATTCAAATTTCTTAAAAGCATTTCCTTTAAAACTAGCCATTAATAGTAACCTCATGCCATGTGAATAGGATGGTGGTACTGAATGTCATTCCCATTCTTGGTCACTCATTAAGGCTAATCATTCATGGGTACTTCACACCTGTTTCATTTCATCTCCCTCCCCCCATCAATGAAGACTTAGCTATTGTACACAGAAATCCCTGCCCTTTCATACATTCCAAGCATTTGCTCTTTTGCCATTATTGAATGAGCAATCAATCCAAATGATGCAATAAAAATGAACCAAGAGGGAATTAAGACATGTAGATACCAACTTCCCCATTCAAACATAGTAATTGTGTGTTTGTTTGTTTAGACATTCACAAGACATTTCTGAATGCCATTATTCAACTGCCATGGCATTGAATTATTATAAATACACAAATGAAAATGGCAAACACTCTAAATTAATTTTCACCTGCAAAGTTGGAAAGTTAGAATTTGATGCTTCAGGTTCTTCACAAATGACTTTATTGATATTATCAGCAAGTCTTTGAGTAAAAGGTTGGTTTGCCATAAGTTCTTCAATGATAGACTCCTTTTAATATAAAATATAAATCATTAAATATTATTAGAAATATATTATAATAAAAATCACTAATAAAATGTTACAAACAAGGGCAAAATAAAAGCATATAGATCATATAAGTACTTCAACTAATGTAAACTCAATTAACCTTAGAGAGTTTGTTTTAAAAGAAATAATTAAACTCAATCTTTCAACTTAGGTTTTGTCTACATTGGCAAAAATTTGTTAAACAGAATTTTTTACAAGTCTGATGAATACAGAATAGGTTAATATTAGATCAAAGAATTCTGTTTCATTACATTAATAATATTTAAAGAATATTGAAAAGATTATTCTTTAATCATTATCAGTTTTATTAATTAGTACTAAAGTTTACTTTTGTGGACTAAGCTATAGAATGAAAAAAAAGTATTTTGCATATAACACATTAGGTTACTAATTAAATGGAATAAGTGTATATGACATAAAGTGTACATAACAAAAATATAATATAAAAACACCATACTCCATAAAAATACAAATTGCAGTCATGTCAAAATGTCAACAAGAAATAAATTTTAAAAGTTCTTAGTGGTATAATTTTTTATGAAAGTGAATATTAAAATTAATTTGGCATTTGATATTTAAAACTTAAATGATACTTTTTTTCTTTTTCTTTTATTTTTACTAAAGTGATACTTTAAATAATACTTTTATTTAATTTGGATAAGCAAATCTAAATTTTTTAAAAATTTAAAATAATGCATTACCACATTCTCATGGATAGAAACAAAACTGTTGTCATTGGAAGCAATCTGCTTAGAATGAGGTGATTCACTCAATAGTCTCCTCCTTGGGATGGTACTGAAAATACAAAATATCTCAATTCCTATTTAATTCACAATTATTGATAAAATAATTAAAAGTTAAAATAAGTAACTTAATCATATATATATCTAAATAATGATAATTTTTTTAACGTATGCGTTATGGAAACATTCATGATCATGTGAAGCATGATGTGCACAGATTAATTTGATTTTAAGAATTCATTGAGGATCCTTTAACCTTTTTCATTGAGGATATAAGATATGGCATCAAGTAGAATTTAGCACAGATTGGAGTTAAAATACACTGTAATTTGACTCAAAGAATGAATGATTTGATGATTTATCATTTGATTGTGATATTATATAAACTGACTGAATAATTCTGGCAGATAAATATTGTCACAATTTTGACAAATACCAATTGTAGGGAATTCATATAATAGAAATAGGACTTCAGTTGAATGCATATCTACATTTTACTCATTGTATTATTATATAATAAATTAATTTTAAAGAAAAACTACAGAAAAAATTGCTTTTTTTATCCCCCCCCCCCCATTTTATCCAGGTCAAAAACAAATTCGACTGTTGAATTAAAAAAAAAAAAAATTAAAGTACAAACATGCTGCAAACAATATGAGAAGAAAAAGGAATAGATAATAAGACCTAAAAGATACAGTGAAAAACTAAAGTTTTCCTAAAATATGGATGCTGAAACAAACTTTCAGTTCCAATATAAGATATAATTAAAAAGTCAAAAGTGTAATTAGAAAAAAAAAAAAAAAAAAAAAAAAAAAAAGATTTTTTAAAAAAAAATATGTATGTATGTACATAATGATAATTTAATTTAAGTCCTAATCATTTCCTAATTTTTATCTTAAATTAGCCCATGCTAAATACTATCGTTATTTCCTTCTAAAATTTCATCTTATTTCCTGGTCTGATTATCATTTTTTTATTTCTAACAATTTCTAATTCTTGCAGTTAAGCTTAATTTTACAAAAAAAAAAATCATATGAAATCATTATTTTAATGTAATGACTTCAATTTTACAAGTAATATTTGTAATATACTACTATTAAATATGTATTAATATAGAGACTATAACATTAATAGAAATAAATGAAATAAGCATAACACTCAACTTTTAACTATATCCACGAAAACAAATATTAAACCCTGAGCAAAATAAATCATGGCCCTTAAAATGCCCAATCCTCCCAAAAGAACCGAAAACATGCCATTGCTTATGTTTTAATAACTTGAATCAAGTAAAAAAAAAAAAGAAAGATTAAAAAAAAAGCATAGAACCAAAAGCATATATTGAAGGTCAACACTGTGAAATATACTTCAAAACTATAACGGACTTCAATCGCCATCTAGTGTCATTTAAAAATTTAAATAAAATCAATCATCCAGATTGAAATCACATATAATTGATCATGGGTTCCTGGAGTGGGAAAAGCTTATCTCATATATGATATCATGAGCTGTGAAGAAATAATCATGTCACATAGTCCTGAATGGGTTAATCACTAAAGAAAAAAGTTTCTGGCACTCTGCTCTTTTGTTCTGACGTGAACAAATGTGCTCTGACTTTCTTGCTTTTGAACAAGTTATAGTTCCCATTGTAAAATAAATTGAAATTTATTCTAAAGGTTCATTTTTTTTCAATCAAGAACCTGCAAAATTATGTTTACGCACACACAGATATATTATAAGGGGTGTTCAAATGAAAAGGTACGAAACGACACCGTGTATATAAATGAAAACTTCATTCGTATACACCATAGGCCTAAGCACAATGATCCCATTGATTAACGAGCCGTAGGATTCCTTGTTCCCAGAATTCCTGTGGCTGTGACGAGACCCAGCCCTTCACAGTGTCCTTGAGTTCGCTGTCCGAGTTGAAGTGCTTCCCTTTCAGATGTTTTTTCAGGAGACCAAACACATGAAAATTGCAGGGCGACATGTAAGGACTGTATGGCGGATGATTGAGCTGCTCCCACTTGAACTTGGCCACTTCCGCATGTGTGACCTTGGAGTCATGTGGACGCAGATTATTATGGAGCAGAACCACACTCTCCGTGAATAGCCCCGGTCTTTTGTTTTTGATGGACCTGCATAGTCTTCGGAATGTCTCACAGTACACATCAGAGTTAATGGTTCTGAAAAAACATCTGAAAAGAAAGCACTTCAATTTGAACGGCGAACTCAAGGACGCTGTGAAGGACTGGGTCTCTTCCCAGCAACAGGAATTCTGGGAACAAGGAATCCTTTGGCTCGTTAATCAATGGGATCGCTGTACTCATGAATATGGTAAATACTTTGAACAATGTCTTCATTTATACCCACAGTGTCGTTTTTTATCTTTTCATTTGAACACCCTTTGAATATTTACTTCACCATGAAGTTTAAATTCTGAAATAATTCAGCATGAGTGATATCATTCATTTGCCCAATATTTATGTGATAATGAAATATTCTGGCATATTTATTAGAATATTAATGAAATATCCCACAGATTTTCTCAAATTGTGAGTAGAAACACTAAATAATATCACAAATATTTAAAAGCATTTCTGAAAAACCTCATTTTAAGACATATTAATTTCAATCCAATTATAAAAATGAAAATTACATTTTGCTTCAAATATTATTCTTAGGTTTTACTCATACCTATTTTGAAATCAGCAGACTCATAAGTTAGTACAATGCTTCAGGTTTTTAGTTTTTACACAAAATTATTTTATGGAAAGTTATATAATGATATGCAACATATTAATTGCTTTTACAAATTATCCCTACTTTCCTAAAATAATTATGTACAGTAAATATAATTTTAATCTTTATTTTTATTTTCATAGCAGTGCACTTTTGTAAACAGAGGAAGTGTGATATTAGAAAGGCATAAAATTATCTAGTAGTTGTAATACAAGGGAAATTACTAAATAATGCGGAATTTCAAATTACAAATATGATTAAAGATCTTAATGTAAATAAAAGCCAATTGTGACTATAAATGTATGCTCCACATCTCCTCTTAAACAGCTAGGCTAAATTCAAACAAATTTCATTCACTTATTACAAAGTTTAAAAGCAAGAATACAGATAAATTTTCCAAGAACAAAAATTAATTAAATATTCAATATTACATATTGTTACGAATTTCCTGCGATGTGCTTAGAGTAAATTCAATAAGCAGAATCCTTTTAAAAAAATAAATAAAGCTATTTATTTAACGAAGACTACAAGAATAACACTGCGCATTCAATAGCTCAGTCACCAGCCTACAGCTTGCTTGCTGTCTAAGGCTCCAATACAACTCCTAGCTTGATGGTTGGGTTAACGGGGCGCCTAGCCCCGGCAGGGGCTTATCCCCGGTAAGGAGAGACTTCACAGTGCTTAGCTGTCTATACTTTGCCGTGGCCGTCTTCGACGAAATTTGGAGATGACGAGTGTCAGGACTCATTGTGATTGTCTGATATTAGGGTGAGGGTGGGAAGGGGGGTGTACGCTGCCGTTGGGCTTAGTAAGTTTTTACTGCTTGTGAGCTAGAATTGGCTATTGAGATACAGTATAATTTGAGTTTGAAAAAATAAAAGTTAGGAAGAAAAACTAAGGGGCTGAGATAAATTAAAGTAGTATATTACGGGGTCTTCTAGAGTTTGAAGATGGTTTATATTTAGGGATTTTAGCTATTGCTTCATTTTCATTCTTATCCATGTTTTTAAAGAAGTTAGTGGCTAGAATTTTAATGAATTTTTTAAGAGGGGGATAGTCTAGGCATAAGTACATATTTGTATTGGGCATGTAGTATTTCATATTGCAGAAATTTCTAATTAAGTTATTTTGCTGGCGTTCAATAAGTCTAAGATTAGTCTTGGCAGCATATCCCCACACAGGGCAGGCATAAGTTAATACTGGACGCAAGTAGGCAGAGTAAATAAGCATTTTATTTTGTCTACTCATTTTGGAGTTTCGAGAAATTAAGGGATAAAATTTACGAGTTAGGTCTCGAAACTTTTTAGCTGTGTAAATAAAGTGGGGTTTCCAAGTTAATTTACTATCTAGAATAACACCTAAATATTTGCATTCCTTAGACCACGGGACAGTTTGATTTTTAATTTTAACTGGGGAGAAATTCTTTTTACAGTTATTTTTATTAAAAACTATAGCTTCAGTTTTACTAGCATTTATTTCAATTTTCCATTCGACGAACCAGTCCTCAAGAGATTTAATATGTCGGTTTAAAGCTATGGTAATGAAATTTTGATTTTTGTTTCTAGCTAGTATTGCAGTGTCATCAGCGTACATGCACAACATAGTGTTAAATTGCTTGGGGATATCATTAATAAACAAGGAAAATAAAATTGGCCCTAGTTTAGATCCTTGAGGTACACCTGCAAGAATAGGTTTTACTTCCGAAAATTCATTGTTTATCTTGATTTTAAAGGATCTGTAACTGAGGTAAGAAATTATAATTTTGATAAGATGTGGGGGTATGTTGTAATTAATTAGCTTGTATATAAGACCATCTTGCCAAACTCTGTCAAAAGCTTTCTGAATGTCAAGGAAAACCGCTGCAGTTTTTTGTTTATTTTCAAAACCTTCCTCAATGAATTCTACTGCTCTAATTAATTGGTGGGTTGTAGATAGGTTACGGCGAAATCCAAATTGTTCAGGTGTTAGTATATTATGTTCTTCTAGGTAATTATTTAATCTATTGAGAATTATCTGTTCAGCAATTTTGCTGACAGAAGAGAGTAGGGATATGGGTCTATAACTGCAGGGATCAGTTGGGTCTTTTCCTGGTTTTAATATGGGGATAACTGCAGCTGTTTTCCATGACATGGGAAAATATCCTAATTTGAGAATGCTATGAATTATATTAATTAAAAATTTTAGGTAATTGTCCAAAGTGTTTTTAACATTTTGTTGTTAAAACTGTCAAGGCCAGGGGCTTTTTTGATATTAAGTTTTTTAATATGATCCTTTAATTCATCAGTTAAGGGAGGGGGAATATCAATAAATTTTTGTGGCAATGAGTCGAGAAAGCCTTTGACTGTATTATTTACATTATGTTCTGTGGTGAAATTGCTCAATTCATTAAGTTGAAATTGTTTCTCAAGGCTAGCAGCCAGGCAGTTTGCTTTTTCTTTATCAGTTATTGCAATACTAGCAGGGCCTTTAAGGGCCGGAATTTTTTGTTTTTTACTTTTAAAAGTTTTGACAAGTTTCCAGATTGATCCGTCTTCTGTGTTAACACTAATTAATTTGTGTATAAATTCATTGCTTTGGATTTTATTATCAAGTTTTTCAATTTCCTTATTAATTTGGTTCATTAGTCTCTTGAAGACTGGGTCTCTGGTTTTTTGAAAATTTTTCCTGGCAAAGTTCCTGTCCCTGATTAGGTCTCTAATTTTAGGGTCAATAAAATTTTGACTATTTATAATGGGGGTGGAGGCTAGATTTTTTGCATTAATAATTTGCGATTCGAAGATGTTTACAAAATGGTCAAGTTTATCTGGGTTTGTAAATTCATCAATGTTTGGGGTTTCTGATTGACTGAGGGTTAATTTAAAATTATTCCAGTTTGTTTTAAATTTATTAAGATTATTGGGCAGGGAATATTTAAAGAAAAAATTTAATAAGATGGGATTATGGTCAGAGCTAAGTTCAGGTAAGGAGTGAATTTCATATGGGTACAGGAAGTCTTTAATTAAGGTGAGGTCTATTGTATTGGCTGACTGAGGCCCAAATCTAGTGGGAGTGGACGGTGCTATAATGTCTAATCCGGCCTGAAGGGCGAATGATTTTAGGGAATTACCTTTTGGGCAGTTACGCTTACAATCCCAGCTAACGTGGTGAGCGTTAAAGTCTCCGCAAATTATTTGATTAGGTCCTGTTTGCATCAGGATTTCGATGTCGAAAATAAAATTGGAATTATCTGCACTAGGGGGGATATAAATAGAGATTAAGGTTATTGGATCTTGATTTTTAAAATTTAATTTTACCACGCTAGCTTCTACATGTTGTAGTAAAGGTGGGGGGACCTCACTGTGAGGTAAACCATTTTTAATTAAAATTGCAGTACCGCCGCCAGCCTGGTTAGCTCTGTAACTGTAATATGAGAAATAGTTTGCCAGGAAAATTTTTCTTTGTGGTCTAAGGTGGGTTTCTTGCAGTAGGATTACATCGGGGTTATACTTATTTACAAAATTACGAAGGTCAATTATTTTATTGTTAATGCCATTTGCGTTTCAATAGACTATGCGAAGGCTATTGCAGGAAAAAACTAGTTAGTGACAGGTAGACTTGGGTTATCGAATGCCTTCATGAGTATATCCAGTTTTTCCATAACAGTGTTTGCGGTTTTTAGTTTTTTAAGCTGTGAAAAGAGTAAAGGGTACTCGGTCGTTAGCTTTTTCAGTTCTTTCATTGCTTCTATAATGTCAGCGAAATCATTGCCTTCTAAAACGATGTTGTTGGCTTGTTTGTGACCATAGGTTTGTGGCGCCAGCTCTGGTGGGCTTGTGTGGTAAGAGTGTAATGGAGGCACTATCTCATGATGGCTTGTGTTTTTAAAAAGACCTGCAAAACTGACATTTGGCCTGATCAGAGCTTGGTTTTTGTGAAAATAGTTGTCCCGATTTTTTCTCGCAGACTGAATTTTTGGGAAGGCCTCGCAGCCGCGGTAAGATGCTATGTGCCCTTGTTTGCCGCAATTGATGCAAGTTGGCGTTTCAATTTTTTCTTTTATCACGCAAGCATTAGTTTCGTGGCTTTCGCCACACTTCAGACATCTGGGCTTTATGTTGCAGTTATTCGCTGCATGGTGAAAAAAGTTGCAACGATAACATTGCGAGACTAGGTTGCTACCTCTGTAGGGCTCTACTGTGATACTAAGGTAATCCAGATGTTCTATTTTAAAGATTTCCTCAGCTTTTTCAGTTTTATTAAGTTCAACCATATAAAATGGAAGAGGTCTGTTAGTTCTTAGCTGGGTAAGTTGAACAACCCTAGTCACTGGGAAACCACTATCAACTAGGTTTTGAGCTATTATTTTTGTGTCGTATTCATGGGGGAGCCCTTTGATGACTGCTTTTAATGGTCTTTTGTTTTGGGGGGTTATGATATAATAATCATAACCCTGCTGCCTGCAGAAATTTTGAATGGCTTTGTGTTGATCAGTCGATTCTGGGAATATTTTTATGAACCCTTTATTCAGTTTGTTGACAGTTTTGCCGCAGGTTTTGGCAATTTGGGATAAAATTTCATTAAAGTTATCTGCATATTTCAACATTATTGGTGGTATTTTATGTTCTGCAGTGTTGGGAGTTTCATTTTCAACTGGAATATTATTGAGGACTTGAAATTTATTGCTTATGTTAATTACATTTTTAGGGGGTTCCGGTTTATTTCTGGCAAGTTTCCTCTTTGTTGGAGAGACGAAATTATCATTACTCAGGTTCAGGGAGGGTTCCTTAGAGTGTTCACATTTCGAGTCCTGACAAGAACTAACAAGGTTCATCTTACCCAGAAGGGTCTCCATCTCCTGAATCGCTTGTTTTCTTCTAGACTCCATGGCTGCAAGATGCGGGTGAGCATAATCAATCTGCTCCCTCTTGGCATGCCTTGTGGCTTGGTTGATACCTTCAATTTCAAGTCTTAGGACTTTTACCGCATCGCGGATCATCAATCTTTCCTTGCAATGGATGCAAGTGTATTTCTCTTTAGTTTGAGGCAGATCACTATGATTGCCATCAATGATCATTTCTTCATTCGTCTCCGCGCATCTGCGTTTTCCACCTTCTTCGCAAACGCTACCGTTCATGACGGAAGCTAACACGAGAATGACTTCAAACAAAATCAAGTGAAAATCACAGCCTGCTTTCGACTACCACCACCGACTCGTATACAACAACCCCAATACAACTCCTAATCTTTCGTGCTTGTTTTTATATGCTCTCTGCCGGAAGTGACGTCACTAACAGGAAGTTATGTCATATTAGAAAAATCCAGAACCTTGGAGAGAATTCAAGAAATCAGGATCCCTCTAGAAAATTCTCTCTGTCGCCAAGGTTTCCAACTTCCGTCGCCAAACTTGGCGAAATGTCGCCAAATTTGGCGACAAAAATTAGTTGCCTAAAACATCGCCAATGAGCCAATATCTCGCCAATTTGGCGACTTGCTATTGAAATACAATGGGATACATATAACATTCATTATCATAAGACAAATTACACCAATTTACAGAATTCGTAACATTGCCCCCCTCTCAAGGACTGCACGTCCCGGGCAGTACAATCCTTGAATAGGTAAAAATTATTTACAAGTATATACAATGGTCGACAGTACACAGTTACATACAAGCATATAAGTGGCTCTTTCGATCAGCTAGTTTCGTCCCTAGAGTTACAAAAATAAGGGGCCAGCCGATCACAATGCACTACCCTAGGCCTTGAGTTCTTAGATTTTTGGATACGAATCACAACGTCATTTAGTCTTTTTAGGACTGTATATGGACCGTCCCAATTTGTCTGTAACTTTGGAGAAAGTCCTTTTCGTCGAATCGGGTTCCAAAACCAAACCTTGTCACCTTCGTGAAATTCATGTCCTGTAGCTCTCGTGTCGTACCTGGTCTTCATCTTTTCCGTTGCGATGTCGATCCGATTACGGGCGAACTCGTGCACACTTTCTAAACGTTCCTGTAGTTCATGGACATATTCTTCAGGAGAAGGCACATCAGGAGGGCGCCCAAACAGGAGATCACAGGGCAGACGGAGTTCACGACCGAAGAGCATCTGGGAGGGAGTGAATCCAGTGGTTTCATGGACGGCACTTCGATAGGCAAGCAGGAACATAGGAAGCTTCCGATCCCAGTCTTGTTGATTCATGGAAACGTGGATAGAGAGATGGTTTAAGATCGTTCTATTAAATCTCTCAACCATGCCGTCTGACTGGGGATGTAAGGGGGTAGTTTGTGTCTTATCAATCTGAAGAAGGACACAAAGTGCCTTGAATACAGCAGAAGTGAAATTTCTGCCTTGATCAGAGTGCATCTGAAGGGGCGTCCCATAGCGAGAAATCCAGTTCTGCAGTAATACTTCGGCAACTGTTGTAGCTTCTTGATCAGCGATCGGGTAAGCCTCGGGCCACTTGGTAAAATAATCCTTGACAACTAAGATGTATTTGTAGCCATCATTTGAACGTGGGAGAGGCCCTAAGATGTCCAACGCGATTCTTTCAAATGGTGCCCCTACATTATAGCGCCGTAATTTTCCACGGCATCGTGTTTTGGGTCCTTTTCGGGCCCCACATGCATCGCAGGACTTGCACCATCTTTCTACGTCATCTCTTACTTTGCTCCAGAAAAACCGCTCCCGAACCTTTTGGATGGTCTTCAATATTCCAAAATGACCTCCGGTTGGACTACTGTGTAATTGTTCCAACACTTCCGGTATTCTTGATCGTGGGAGTACTAATTGCCATTTTGATGTTTTGCCATCCTCAGACTCCCATTTTCTGTATAATATACCATTACGAATATGGAGTGAATCCCAGAGAGCCCAATAGCGTTTGCTATCCGGACGATAGCTGGAGATATCTTGCCAACTGGGTCTAGTGCTAGATGATTCAAGAAGTTCCAAGATAGGTTTTATGTCGGGATCCGTAAGTTGAGCTTCTCTGACTTCTTTATCGCTCCAACAGTCTATTTGTGTCGATACCGAATCCTTTATTTGACGAATGACAGGTGTTATCATGTCATATTTCTTCTCGACTGTAGTGCAGTAAGAACAAGCATTCGAGCATGGTCTTCTTGATAAGGCGTCAGCATTACCATGAAGGGACCCCTTGCGATGTTTGATCTCGAAATCGTACTCTTCAAGTTTCTGAATCCATCTAGCTATCTGGCCTTCGGTGTTCTTAAAATTTAAAAGCCATGTCAGGGACGCATGATCCGTTCGGAGCAGAAACTTCCGACCGTAAAGATGACTATGAAAGTTCTCAACAGCTTTTACAATGGCCAGTAATTCTTTTCTGGTGACGCAGTAATTTCTTTCAGGCTTTGAAAGACACTTGCTCCAGTATGCGATGACATGTTCTTGGCCGTTAATTTCTTGGGATAAAACTGCTCCGACACTTTCATGGCTTGCGTCCGTGTCAAGAATGAATTGCTTTTCGGGATCCGGATAAACTAGAATGGGAGACGATGTTAGAGATGCCTTCAAGCTATTAAATGCTTCCTCGCATTCGTCTGTTCACAAGAACTTCTGTTTGTTTTCAGTCAGCCTGTGGAGAGGTCTCGCGATTGAAGAAAATCCTTTAACAAATCTTCTGTAATATGTGCACAGACCGAGAAAACTTCTAAGCTCATGCACATTTTTAGGGCGCCTCCAGTCTTTTACAGCTGACACTTTCTGTGGATTAGTTCTAACACCATCAGCAGAAATTATGTGACCCAGATAATTCACCTCGTGACGGAATAAGTTGCATTTGGAGGGGTTTAGCTTCAATTTGGCCTCTTTCAATTTTTCAAGGTTGCTGAGGTGTTCCTCGAAACTTTTCCCTACAATGATGATGTCGTCTAAATAAACAAGGCAAGCTTCAGAAGTGAGTCCGTTCAACACTGTCTCCATGAGGCGTTCGAAGGTAGCTGGTGCATTACAGAGACCAAACGGCATGACCTTAAACTGCCAAAGTCCTTGTCCTCCTGTCGTGAATGCTGTCTTTTCACGGTCTTCAGGATGTATCTCTATTTGCCAATAACCGCTTTTCAAATCCAAGGTAGAGAACCACTTGTTTCCGCTAAGAATGTCTAACGTGTCATCGATTCGTGGAAGTGGATAACTGTCCTTTTTTGTGACATCATTGAGCCGTCGATAGTCTACACAAAATCTCGTAGATCCATCTTTCTTTCGGGCTAACACGATGGGAGAAGCCCAGGGACTCGACGAAGGCTCGATGACATCTCGTTCCTGCATGTCCCTTAGTAGATCTTTAACTTCTGTTGTCTTAGCAATTGGTAGTCTTCGGGGATTCTGTTTAATAGGAGAGTGATTCCCAGTTTCAATTCGATGTTGAACCAATTTCGTTCTCCCGAGGTCACCAGATGTACAGGAAAACAGTTCCTCGTATTCGTCAATAAGCATCCATGCTACACTTTTCTGTTCCTCATTCAATTCAGTGGGCTTCAACAGATTCAGTTCGAGTTCTTTAGTAGGCTTTTTCGACATGATTTCCGGATGTTTCTGTATACAGGTGACTGGAGCACATGTTGCTAATACGTCGCCTTTCCTGATTGTTTTAGGATTACCAGTTAGATTAACAACTCTGACTGGTACAGTTTCCTTCGAAAGATCTACCAGTGCGGAAGCAACCAATACACCTTTTGGAAAATTTTCAGAGTCCGGAAATTCAGTTAGACCATGTCGAAAGTTTTGACTTTTCTCAGCGGCCCCTCTTACAAGCATCTCAATTCGAGCTGGAATAGTAATATCACTTTTACAAGTTATTCGATGACACGGTTCTCTTTCAACAGCTCCTAACTGGAATAACGCTACATCTTCCGAATTTGAGCGTAGCACATTATTCTCAAAGTCAATTACAAAATTATGTTTTGTTAAGAAGTCCAAACCGAGTATAAAAATGTCGGTGATTTCGGCTACAAACACGGTATGGCCATATAACACATTTCCAAACTTAATTGTTATATGCATCTTGCCAATAATGGGGATTTTATCCCCTTTCACGGTCTGAAGGGTAACGCAGGGCGGTGTCCGAAGAATTTTTACGCCAAGTTGTTGTGCTAAATCTTGGCGCAAAATGGTGACATTGGCCCCTGTGTCAACGACCATTCGACACAGAAATCCATTTACATTCGCTTCAATAAACAGTCCATTCTCGCTGCTTGATGAAATTTGTAACACTTCAAAATGGGGCTTTTCATTCTCTGGCAACCTCCGCCCCGCGAGACCGCCACTACCTAGTTTTCCTGAGTATTATTCCTCGACAGGCTCCTAGGCCGTTGATCTTGGCGAGCCTGGCATTGCCTTTGGAGATGGCCTTCTGCTCCACATTTCCAGCAACGGGCGTTGTTTCTTTTAAATTTGCCTGTCTCCTCTCCAGACCTCTGCTTCATCCCCCGGAACTCCTCTAACAGTTGTGTCATAACTTTAAGTAAAGGATCCTCATCTCGTTTCACCTCCGCCCCTCTGATAAAGTGACGATCCCTTCTCGATGCTTGTTGTGCCGCTTCAAACTTGATCGCGTAGACTAAAGCGGACTTCAGATCCTTAGTTTCCGCCATTCGTAGTGCCTTTTGTATTTCTACGTCTCTGACGCCATCGACGAAATACTGCACAGCTAAAGTCTCTCTTACTTCAGTAGGACAATCGGAGAAGGCGAGGTGGGACAGCTTTTCAATGTCCATTGCGAGCTCTTGAAGGGTTTTGTTGGCGAGTCTTTAACTGAAGTCGGCTATAATCCTTCAGGCATTTCTCGCCAAAACGCAACTCTAGGGCACTTGAAAGAGCATCAAAATTTAACTGTTCATTATCGGGAATGGTCCTCAGTATATTTGCAGCTTCGGCTCGGAGAGAAGAAGCCAATTGGCGAGCTTTGGTAATTGGATCCCAGCCATTAGCTTCTGCGACAATGGCGAACTGCGTCTTATACACCTGCCAAGATGTTTGTCCGTCATACGGCAGTAATTTCATACAGGGTCTGTTGACAACAGGCATATATCGAGCATTTTGAGATTGATTTGCAGTAGCCAATCCAAATTCTTGAGGAGTTTCATAGGACTCTCTTGATTCTTCAGTAACTTGAACTTCCATTTCTTGCTTCAATTTCTCAAATTTCTTTTCCATTTCTTCTAATCTTCCTTCAAATTCCTCTACTTTAGCATTGGCTACCTTCACGGCGTTATTAATTTCCTTCATCTCAGATTTCATTTCTGCTTGTCCTGCTTTCATTTCGACTTGTCCTGCTTTCATTTCAACTTGTCCAGCTTTCATTTCTGTCATGAATGACAAAAGTTGCGTTAATTTGTCTTCCAATGCGGATTCTTCCTTTTGCTTTTCTTCCGCAGCTTTCTTACTCTGCTCATTCGTTTCACCAACGTTGTCGGATATACCACCACAACTTTGCTCTCTTTCAAGAGCTTCTCGAAGACGTTCGATCAAGTCATCTTTCAGTCCTGATGTGGGCAAATTCCTCGCCGACAGTTCGTCTTTCAATGCGGCCACAGTGAGTTTCGACAGAGATTCTCGATGAAGATCAGCCATTTTCCTTTATCTTCACTATTCGATCCCACTTCTGACGCCAATTTGTTACGAATTTCCTGCGATGTGCTTAGAGTAAATTCAATAAGCAGAATCCTTTTAAAAAAATAAATAAAGCTATTTATTTAACGAAGACTACAAGAATAACACTGCGCATTCAATAGCTCAGTCACCAGCCTACAGCTTGCTTGCTGTCTAAGGCTCCAATACAACTCCTAATCTTTCGTGCTTGTTTTTATATGCTCTCTGCCGGAAGTGACGTCACTAACAGGAAGTTATGTCATATTAGAAAAATCCAGAACCTTGGGGAGAATTCAAGAAATCAGGATCCCTCTAGAAAATTCTCTCTGTCGCCAAGGTTTCCAACTTCCGCCGCCAAACTTGGCGAAATGTCGCCAAATTTGGCAACAAAAATTAGTTGCCTAAAACATCGCCAATGAGCCAATATCTCGCCAATTTGGCGACTTGCTATTGAAATACAATGGGATACATATAACATTCATTATCATAAGACAAATTACACCAATTTACAGAATTCGTAACAATATAAATTAACCAACGTTTTTCTTTTTTCCATTTTGAATTACTTTACAACCATTTTAAATATATTATTTTAATACAAGCATTAATAATTGTTTTTAAAAGAGTTAATTAATTATGCTTAAAAGTAAGCTAAAAACAATCGCTCAAACTGAAACGAAGGCAAGAAAAATAAAACTATTGCGGGCAAATTAAAGATGTTTGACTTTCAAACTAAGTTTATTTTTATGTTTTTGTGTCAATGAAAAATTAACTATTTAATTAATTGCTTAAAATTATTCTTTAAAATATTCCTTATGCTTCAGATAAAGGCATTTTTTTTCTAATATCCCGATTCAATTGATATTTCTTTTGATTAAAAAAAACTTCTGATAATAAAAGATTTTGTGTATTATAATATTTTATATCAAAGTAGAATCAAAGAAAAATATTATACACAAAAGGATACTAATTCTGAGTAATACCAGGTATATAACTAGTAAGTGATAAATTTTACAGAATGTATCTTAAACTATTATATATCTTTTTACCAGCAATACTAGGTACATTTATTAAAAAAAATCTTACCCTTTTCTTTTGGGTGATGCGAACTCTTCAGTCCAGTGCCTTCTGTCCTTCATTGGTGTTGTCAAAGAAGAAACTTGAGATCGATCAAAAGACAGAATCAATCTAGGAGAATTAGTATTTGGGGCTCTAGCATAAGGAGGTGGTTCAATATCATACTGAGGTGTGACAGAACTTTCATTATCTCCACTTGTTCTGATTTCGGTGGAAGTGAAGACAATTGTTTGGTTCACTACAGCAGTATTAGCAGTAGTCTTATTTTCTAGCAGCATCAACCTTGAGTCATTCAGATTCTCCTCAGAGTTTGTTAAAGAGTTTCTAGACTCAGGATTTGATTGTATTTGATTTTCTCCACAATAATTAGCAGAATTTACAGAATTTGTCAACTGATGAGAGCTTTCAGTAGATGCTCTCTCTGAAAGTATCTGATGAGAAGGTGAATTAGATGAAGTTTGACAATTTGTGTTGTCAATAACTACCTGAGATGTATTTACAGTTTCTGTTTGCACCAATTTACTGATCATAACAGGTCTTCTTTTTATAGTATCAGAATAACAAAGTCTTTGTGATGAAACACTCGCTGATGGTCTGGATTTCGGAGTATCAAATATGCCTCCTCTATGAACAGATATGGGTTCTTCATTTCCTATAAAGACATTAAAAGTAAAACATATTCAAAATTTCTGATGACTATAAAAGATTAAACTTTTCAACAAAAATCAGAACATTTTGAGCATATATATATATATATATATATATATATATAAACAAATTAACTTAAATAATAAGTATAATACAAAAAATACATAAGTATAATATAAAAAATTATAAATTTAATTATCAGCAGATTTTATGTTTAAAGTGAAAAATCTGCAAAACTATAACTGTCCTCTATGACTTTGATAGTAGAAAATAATTGTTACTGATACTTGTGATAAACTAAGCAAAGCTTCCATACTTGTGAGAGATACTAAATCCTTTTAAGAAATATAAGTTTTTAAAAATTACAGATACAGTAATCTTGTAAACTTACTTTCAGCACCAGTACCAAAATTTAAAGTTGTTACACAAACTCCCTGCAAGCGACTGGGTGTTCTAGATGAATGTTGTCTTGTAGGAGTAGATAGATATGCTTGCATACTTCGTGGAGTTCGATTTCCAACTTGAGCAAAGCGAATTGTGGCTTGTGACTGAGTAGCTTGATGAACTTTAAATCTATTAAATGCTTCAGCATTATTCTGGAAAAAAAAAATTCAAAAAGTGTTTAAAATTGAAACAGAAAGCTCTAGCACAATTTCTGAAGAAAATAATTAAAATGGGAGAAAAAACTGAATTTATTCTGAAAATAACTTCAGAAAGACTAGAACTATTCTATAAAAATACATTTTCACCATCCATCCACATTTATGTTGCTAATGATTCTTAATGTTATATTATATATATATATATATATATATATATATATATATATATATATATATATATATATATATATATATATATATATCATTTGATAACATTCTTACTATTAAAAAAATTGCACAATTTTGATTACTAAACCAAAATATTTCCTCATTTTACTGTAATTTTATTATTTAACCAATCACATGAATTGTGTAAAGGTTTAATTACGAACATTTGAACTCATATTTTTCTAATTCAATTACAATTTTATCATTCAAAAAACATACAGTATGTACTAATTCAAATTGAATAAAGGTATAAATAATGAATATTTGAATTCAAATATATGTTTTAAATTTTTATTCCATATTTTTTTAATCATTTTATTATTCAACAAATTGTCATAATTATTTTTTTAGAATAAAGTCCATAAATTGGTATAATATCAATACATCTCATGAAGTTTCATCGCATTTGAAAATTAATATTTATTTTTGTAAAATTTAAGCATGTGTCATCACATCTAATTTTTTTAAAAAATTCAATTGAAAATTAAAGGATGTTTGTTGTTGGTTTATTTTTTTTAGTAGCCAATTCCATTTACTGGTTTTTGAGTCAGCATTTTTAAAGCTTGAACGAAAATAGGAATTTTAGTTTTTCTAAACAAGTATCTGAAACACTAATCACTTTTGAAGTAATCCATCTGAAGGAGTGAATGTATTGGCAAGAGGTGTTATTCCTGGTGATACAGTGCTTTGACAACTTTTTTTTTTTTTTGGTTTTATTGGGCATGTTTGTGTCAAAGATATTTAGATTGCTGCTCGCCAAATTGGAGAAGATTCCCACCAGCTGACGCTGATAACAGACACCAAATGATGAGCAGTCAGCTAAATGTTGCCTTTGTTTGAAAATCGAGAAATAAAATACGTTCAATCTGATGAACAGAAACAACTTTGAAAACAGAGCTACCTGCAGAGTTGATCAAAGAGATGGGGAAAATTACAGACACTTCTCCAACAGTTACATACCAAAGTAAGACAGTCGCTACTGATCCCACATCTGTTTGGAAAATCTCATCTAACTGATCATAACCATTCCTACCCATGTATTTATGCGAAGCAAATCATCACTCTCCAAAGGAATAAACTGGCTAAGAACCATATCTGTATTGCTTAAATGAATTGTAAGTTAAATGCAATATTGAGTAACCTTTCCTTGCCTTATTGGAACTCCTGCTAGTCTACCAAGAGAAACAAGGCCACGCTAAAGAAACCAACCCACTAGAAGCTACATCCATGCTACTTAACTGAACCAAAACCTGGTGCAATACGATTATTTCTCCCTATCTAATTTGAATTTCCTGCCCATATTACCACGAGGAGCAAATCAGTCCAGTTGTAGCCAGTTGGCCAAGAGATCGCTATAAAATCCCTTTTGACAAACTCATCTGGATGCGAATAAATGTAAATACTCTTCACCTACCCTATTAATTTATTTTAGAAATATCATAATTTGTCACTTTAAATTAATATTACATATAAAGTTTTATTTATTTTCTTTATGTTATATATTTTTTACTTGTTATTTATTGGGATATATACATTAATAGTTTAGAAGAAATGCGGATTTTTTTTTTTTTTTTTTGAACTCATAAAACTTAAGCAGTGCAGTATAAAAACACTCCCTTATTTTGTTGGAATATGAGTGATTGAATAAATTAAGTAATAGTAAACTGGAGTATGTCAGATTAGTATCGCTTTTGTATATCAAAATGAAGTGTCATGTTATTTATGATTATTATTTATTTTGAAAGTTTAATAGCTGTTATGATATGAACAGTGAAATAGTGTTTTATTGAGTATTAATTGTGCATCATATGGTTATTTTATAGGCTGATCCTGTTTCTTGAGAAGTACATATATAAATTTAAAAATGACAATAATACAGAAATATCATCATCAAATATTTATAAAAAAAAAAATTTCTCTACAAAAGAGATAGTAAAATGTTAGCTTTTAAAACTAGTTTTGTCATGATTCTTTACTTCTTCTGATTATACTTTTATTCCTTTCTTCTTTGTTTATTATGTCCTAAATAAATGTTTTGATATTAATTAATTAATTATATGGATATCAGTTTAGATTAAATGGAAGATGAGGTAGGAAGATTTTAATCTTTAATTCCCCTCATTGTTTAGATATATTCTGTAACAATTATAATTAAGGAAATAAAATTGCAATTCCATAAACTGTCATCAATAAAAAGATAATTTAAAATTTTTATTAAGATGCAAATATCCTTTGAAAATGAACATGAAACACAGAAAATTTCTAAAACTTAAATTAATTTAAATTGAAAATTTTTGAAAATATCCTACCGGCTCAGACAAACACAAATTTTTTTGCCACAGATGAAGAATTACTGCATCACTAACAAATTTATAAAATGTTTTACGCATGTTAAATTATTATTAAGTAATAGGTCTAATGATCTCTAAGCTACATTCCCAAAAAGTACTTTAACAGCCTATTTGTTATATATCTATTATATATCAGCCTATCATATTTGTTAACTGTAATGAATAAATTTTCATTATGGTTTAACTTTAAGTTTATCAAACAATTTAAGAACAGAATTTACAGTTATCAATTTCTTTTTTCAGAAACCATTATCAAAATCTTTGAATAGAAATAAAAATAAAGGAAAATTTATACAATTATTATCCTTTTTCATGGTAAGAAAAATTTGTCAACTGGAAAGTATGGGATATTAATAAGTCTTATCCAAATAATAAGAAAGTTTTATAAAAGAGAAATAAAAAGGGAGGAAGCCACAATTTTGGTCTATAAGTAGTAAAAACTAGGGGTGCAGGAGTTCAGAAAATTTCATTACAAATACAGTTAATCTTCATGCAGTTAATATAATAAAAATAAAATTAATTGTATATATTTCAATTATTATTAATGCAAAGCAAATTACATTGTTTAAGAATAAAATAACTATTTTTCTCCACAGAGCATGAACAAAATACGGCTCGTAAGAACTTAAAAATCATAATTAGCTCTCACAGCACTTTTATTATGGTACCAATTCTTTCCACGATTACCACATTTTTTTTAGTTTTTCTATTTAAAGCTAACACACATGATAAATAAAATAAATTTTAGAATTTAAAAAGACCAGCTTAATGCTTCAATATTATATGCAGTAATATAACTTTTTAACAAATACATGAAAACAACATCCCAAATTATTATGAGAAAGTTAAGAACCAAAAACTGGCCCAAAGAACTTTTTTTTGTTTGTGTTTTACTTAAATACACTTACAATCTGAATTTTCAAAAATCATCAGAAAAAATATCAATTTTTCTATGGTTTTATGTTAAGATTTGTGAGAATAAAAAAAAACTCGTATTGCATTAAAAAAAGTAATTACAAAAAAAATAAATAATAATAATAATAATTAATTTTTTTAAAAGCTAACATGTAAAACAATTTAAAATAAAGGCATATTATGACTGCAGACATATTTTGATAATTATATACAATTCAAGAAACATTTCTGCACTCACTTTTTTAGGAGTTTTGAAATTTTCAGTACAGGAAGCACTTGGATTTATATTGCTTGAACTTGGATTTATGTTGCTTGAATTTAGATTAATATTGCTTGAACTTGTATTTATATTATTTGAACTTGAATACAAATGTGAAGTATTTAAATTGGCACTACTTGAATTAGTTTCATTTCTTGTATTCCTTCCTGCAGTATCTAATAATGAAATGAAAATATTTAATAGCAAAAAACATATAAAAGTGCCAATAACTGAAAATTAAAAATATTTTCTACCTTTTACCTTTTAAGAAACGGTATTCATGAAGGATATCCAATAGTGATTTTCCTTCGATATTTGTAGTACACGATCTTCCACTTTGTAACAATCGACAGTGTTCTTGAAGATCGATACTTTCTCCTAAAAAACTTTCCCATGTTTTTAGACAATTTGCTTCTTTTAAATAACCTAAACATAAAAGGATTAAAATAAAAAAAATTAAACAATTCTGATTTTTTAAAAACTGAATATTAATAAGCTTTTTTAATTTGATTTTATAAACAAATTCAATTTCAAAAAACATAATAGTAATCAATAATTTTATGATTTTGTTCGATGCAACAAACATTATAATTGAGAATAATATATAATTGAATCACACAAATCAACTTAGAAGAGCTATATCTACCACATAAAAGATATCACGTTATTTAAAATATACTATGTTTCAAATTATACTTAAGCAAAATGTCAAAGCATTCTAGTGATTAATTATACTTCAAAGTGATAAAATCGATTCATCTCTGAAATGTTCTATTTTACAATATATGTCTAAACGGAAAAGAAAAGTAGTAGAGAAATATAGTTGGAATATCTATGGGTCATGCACATTGATATATAAAAAAAATCCTAAATTAGTACAATGACAGTTTCTGGGGAATTTTGTCAAATTCCTGAAAGAATGTACAGTGAAGAATGGGTTTTCCTGTTTCTCTGGAGATTACAGTGGGGCAAAGGTCAGACCTCATTGATGACATATCTAGCTAGGTTATGAGTAGGGATTGCAATACCGGACCAAAATTTCAATACCGGTATTCGGTATTTTTTAAATCTTAATACCGGGATACAGGTTTTAATACCGGTATTAGAAATTTTAGAAAAAGAAAAAAAACAACACAGGTTTTGTTTTTGTTTTATTTGCCAGTTTTGTTAGAGAGTGTAAATATGACAAAAAAAAAAAATTTGTAACTTATAATTATAACAGTATATAATCACAAAAAAGTAAAGAAACATCTTATTTATTTAAATCCCAAAAAAAGTGTAAATATCACTATTTCGTCTGTGGTACTATTACAAATTTTTGAAATGTGATCTTAAAAACAATGCATCAATTGTACTGTCATTAAGCTTGAAAAGTAATTTTGTGTAAAAATGACCAGCTGTCGAAATCGCTCTTTCGGCATCTACGCTAGTTGGGGGTTCTGTTAGCAATGCGCGATATACTTTTTCCAAGTATTTACCTCTAAATCCCTCATCTTCAAATAAATAGATTTCTCGTCGGATGATTTTGGATATAGCTGATTTCTATATTGTATTTTGGTTTGTTGAAATTTTTTTATTTATCGCTAATTCTAATTTTTATTCAAGAGACAATTCCTTTTCACTATCGACAGTAGTGACATCATAGTCTTCGATAATTGAACCGAATTCTTCTGAATGTGGATAGATTTGTATGTAAAAAATTTTAAGAAAATTTATTCTAAACTTAATCAGATTTGAATTGGTTATTTTCTTTTCTTTTTCATTTTTAAAATCATTATAATTATGTAAATACCATCAAATATTTAGATATTTTCTATTTCGGTATGCCTTAATTCTGTGCGATTTTTCAATGCTATATATAATTCTTCAGATAGTGATGCGTGCTGTTCTTTCAGTGACTGCAACATGAAATTTATTGATGCATTAGCTGTTAATAAAGTAGAACCTCTCCAACATAATGCCTCAATAGTCAGTTTTATTGGAAGTAGATCTGATATAGTTCTGGATATTAAGTCGAATTCACTATCTGAAAAATTAGTTTACAGGTTTAAGTCGATTATTGCTTTTTGGAGTGGATTTCTCAGTTTCAAAAATCGTTCCATCATTAGGAGTAAATTGTCCCAACGTGTTTTAGAATCTAATATTAACATATATTCAGTTTTATTTTCAATTAGTATATATTTTAGTAATATATCCTTTTTATAGGGGAACGTTTAAATATCTTAACAATTTTCCAAACTTTATAAATTATAGGAAGCAATTTTTGATAGGTTAATATTTCATCCTCATTAGCAATATCTTCTTCAACAATTACATTGTCATTATCTTCATTGTCAATATCACTCTCACTCTTTTCAAAGTTGGAATCCGAAGATTTTATATCCACAGTATTTGGATGCTTCTGTTCTTTATTTTTTTGGTATAATACATTTATTACTCCTAATTGAATTCCATGTACATAGCACAACTGCTGATTTGCACCAATCAACTTTCCAACTTTTTTCATAATTGTTGCTCCCTCAGTCGTTATGGATACAATATTTTCTTTCAGGGATAATCCATGTTTCACTAATTTAGATTTAAGCAATTAATTAAGCCATTAATTAGCTTATTAATTTCGTCCGTTTGAGATACATAAAAACAAAAACGTATACTATTTTGCTATGTTCGCGATACCTGATCATATAGTGGAGGCAATTTTAAAAATTTCTAGTAAATACCGAAAAACCGGTATTGAAACTTGTGAATACCGGTATTTCAAAATTGTACAAATGGCTCAAAATACCGGTATTCGGTATCCCGGTATTGCAATCCCTAGTTATGAGCTTTCATATGACACAAAATTTTAATAAACTGGTTGGGGGTGTAAACTCTGGCACAAGATTTTCCCATAGAGAAAACATTATGAATTTTTATTTTTTCGATTCCTTTCCAAATTGGGGGGGGGGGGTAGTAAAAGGTAAATGACCCTTATGATATATTTAAGAACCATAAGCTTTCATGTGAAATAAAATACAGGCAACCACTGATGATATATTGAGAGGTCATAAGCTTTCACAAAAAACAAAAACTGGAGAAATCAGACAGGAGAATGGATTATATATATACATATATATATATATATATATATAGAGAGAGAGAGAGAGAGAAATATCTATAGAAACATTTCTTATAATATATAGATAGATTGCATTGTTTACAACAAAATTTTCTTATTTTATAGTTTTACTGTCTTTTTTTAAAAAGCATCTTCAAGTTCAGTTGCTTATTTCGACTTTTATCATCTATAGTTCAATTCAAAAAGTAAAAAAAAGAGATAATTTTAATGAGTTTCAGTATATCGTATCAGTTTTATTTGAGACGTAATTTCAGTATTAAAAAAAAAAAAAAAAGTTAACAATCAATTATAAAAAATGATTATTTTCTTTCAAATCAATATGAATCTTCAATTTAATGTCCAATGCAGTGACAAGCTGCAAACAGTTAATGATTTTTAATAAGCAACATTAATCTTCTAAGTTTTCAACAAGGAATTCAAATTTTAATACAAGGAATGATAAAACATGGAAATTATAACAATCAAATCATCAATACAAATGTAATTTTGAAATAACATTAAAGAAGTAAAGAGGATTTTTGACATTTCAATTTTCAAAATTTAAATTTAAACATTATATAAAAAGTCTCACCTAATACCAACCGTGCAACTTCTGATGGGTAGTAATCAGCCATGAATTCTTAAACCAACAATTTCATAAAAATATTCAACCTAAAAAAAAAAAAGAAGAAGAGCAATAAAACTGTTATTTAATTTCAAAATGAAAATTTTTTTCATGTTATATTTCTTTAATCTTGTAATTTTATAAGAATTTTGTTTGCAAATTTTCATCATAATGATTATTATTGTACTAATTGAAATAATGAAAATATTAGAAAAATCAATATAACAGTATCACCTAAAATTAGACTGCTTAAAAACTTATTGATAGAAATAAATAAGATATAAAATATAAGCAATTATAATCTTTGCTTCACTTCATATGAATTTTAAATATAAATATTGCTTAGAATACTTTCCCATATTTAACATTAATTATTACAGATTAATTAATAAAAAAATATTAAATAAAATTCTTGGTTGCAATGAAAAATTGCAATGTATAATCTGTCAGATTATATTTTAAAAATCAGAACTTAGTAACCATTATATACTAAACATAATATAAAACTGTATTATCCAAGAACTTGTATACTAATCGCATACCAATGATTATCTGCCAAAAAATTAACACAGATATGTTTATTGCAACTAGGAATAAATCATTTTTAAAAAAAATTACCAAAGATATCATGTTAATCATAGCTAAAATCTGGCTATGTTCAGCAATGATACATAATTAAGACTGAAGTTCAGCATGTAAATTTAATAATGATAGACAGTTATACACAAGTACTGAAAGTTTAAGAATATATATGATAAATTCAATTTACCTCTGCTTTTGAGATAATTAAAAATCAGCTTAGTTTTTAAAAATGAAGAAACTTCAAAAAGAGCATTATTACTTAAAATTAATGAATCTCTTAGGTATCCATTTCTCAAGAATCTCTAAAAAGCTGTTGAATTAACAAAAATGCAGAGATTATCCCATTTCAAACACATGAAAATTGTGAGCACAGTTCCAACTTCCTTTTATAATTTTTTGTTTAATTTTAATTTCAAAAACTTTTGACAAGATACTTCATCTTAATATGTTTCGCCAACTGTGAAATGTTTTTAATGAAATGACCATTCAAAATATCTTTTAATGTGTGTGTATCATTATGTGACAAGTTCAATAAAAAAATTTTGTGTACTTCTTATTATAGTAGCTCCAGATATTCAATTGCAAAGCAACTGAAATAAATCTCCCAAATGGTGATAAAATCTCACCAGGTGTTATTGTTATTATTTATTAGCCAGCAAAATTTACAAATCATTGTTGTAATCTTGGCATAATCCTAAGGTTGCAAAGTAAGCAAGAATAAAAGGAAATACCAAATTTTGCATAATTACAACTATACTCATTTCAAAATATCTGTGTTCCTAGCTTATTTCATTGCATAAGTATAAAAATAAGTTGTATAGCTTAAATCTACACAACAAAAATGTTATCAAAGTAATTTACAGACTAAAGAATACTATTTCGCTCTCTTAAATAAGTATGACAAAAACAAATATATATGTTTTTTCATTTGTTAAGTTTGGTATATTCTATACTAGAGATAATTTATGTCCTTGAATGAAAACAATGAACTTGTCTAATTTTCCTTTAGAATCTATTCTTTTTCTGCAGCTTTCAAAAGGAGAAAAAAAATAACAACTCAGTATGAGAAAATGTGCAATTAATGTTGACAGCATCCACAATTACGTGTATCATGAGAATAAGACTCCATATAGTTTAAGGGAAAAGAAGGAACCATCTCTCAACATCTATCATATATGTGATTTTTGATAACTAGCACTAATTTGAAAAAAATAATTCTAATACATATGAGATAAAAATAACTATAAACTTATAATTGTGCTAAGGATTTTTTAATATTATTTGCATATTAACTGCAGAAAATGTCATGTTAGTCTATTGACTATGTCCGCCAATGACATGCAATTAAACTTAACTCTTTAATTACTGACCTGGACCAACCAGCCATATATCCTGACAAGCTGGTTTATGTTTCATATGGTGGGTGCAGAATGTGAAATGAATTATCACAAAGAGCGTTATATATTGTGCGCTCTTTGTTTGAAATGGAAGCCGACCAGCCAGCATAGAATTTGCCAGGTCAGTGGCGAAAATGTTAAAGTTTGCCACTGGCAAGTTGTTAAAACATAAATTGTCAAATATTTAACAGCTACTTTTTCACCTGAATATGATAAATTTTCAGAAACAATGGTGACTTGACATGAACTGAATTTGTGATTTTGTAGATATAAATTCTAAGCTCATTTTATATGTTAAGTCAAGTGAAATTTACAAATTATTTTTTCCTTTTGAATTCTGGGTGAATAATCTAGTATGAATATTTTACAAGATGTAAAAACTTGCTTATTAGTTTAAATAGGTGCAAGGAAAATATTTGCACAGTGTAAGCCAATAACTAAAATTACTCTTAAAATGATGGCAAGAACATTTTATGGATTACAAATAACAGCAAATGCCTGTTCTTCTTACCAGAATATTGCAAAAGCAAAAATATAAAAACATTCATAAACAAGAAATATATGTAGGTTAAAATATTTAAGTCCTTTCTTATACTTTCTCAGCGATGAGAGAAGTATAAAAATTATTAAATATAAAAATACGAGCGAAGTATTTAGTAGAGTGATTAAAACGCAAAACAGCAAAAGATGTATGGCTTGAATGATCAGAGAGAATGCACGGCAAATATTAGACTCAGTATTATAATAACAAAACCATCATTTTTAGAGAAAGTATTTTAAATGCAAACACTTATATATGTAACCTTCATTCTCTTTTAATTATTTTAGTTATAAAAAATATGTTAGTAGTAAGATAAAAATACAATTCAAAATCTTTCAAAAAGCTCTTGAATTACTATTAAAATTATTTTATTATTACATCTTACAAACCAAAACAAGTGTTAATCCTACATGTGACATACACACTCTCGTTTCAACAAAAAAGCCATCAAATAATGCAAATGATAACAAACTTACATGAAACTTCATATGATAACAATTATTAAAAGTTGTACATAATAACAAATTTAATTCCAAGTCCGATTTCTAAAAAAATTATAATTTGGCGCCAAAAACAAATGATAACTCTAATATAAATATGGAACACGCATGGTTAGTAGAACAAAAAAAACATGTGTAGGGGTAATAGTAGTTTTATCACAATTATTATTTTTTCTCTCTAATTTTTTCTTTGCCATTATAAGTAAAGGCAGATTACAAGAATCTATTTGCTTTTTTTTAAAGATTAAATATTTGAGAAAAACTTAACAATTACGTTATCTATTTCGAATATAATTTCATTTTATGCCAGTTCAGTGAAGCTTTACTGATAAGATTATTTATTAACTTTAACTGTAATGCTATTAGCATGCTCCCATCGGAATGATTTCAAAATTCAAATAGAAGCTTTTTTGGGATGACATCCTTTATTGCTAACAATCCCAATCAGTCAAAAATATGAACATTTAAATCAATCAAATTTATTAAAGGAAGTGATCTAATATGTGTCTGATTTTATGTACGTTGAAAAGTAGCAAGAATTTATGAATGGTGTAGTGAATTTAGAACTAAATTACTTGTAACTTCAGAATGATTTGAAATATTGTTAAATTCTTGCTTTGAATTGATAAATATTGATTATTTAATTTTTCTATGATGAATTCTTCTGTTTTTTCAAGCTCTGATCACTATTTCGACAAGAAATTCACTTTTCTGCGTCAAAGTAATTGGATTTTACCGTCTGAGCATGAGATTTTTAAAGACTCACTGTGGAAGCTTGATGATTTATATCAAATGAAAAAGGAACTAAATGCCACAAAGTCTTTGCTAAATGATAAAGGGGAAAAATGGCAGGAACATACAACACGTATAAACAAAGCTAACAAGGTAATAAGTTTAATAAAACAGAAAATCCAGCCTGATATTTTAACACAAGCATGGTGTAAGTTTTATGAGATTTTATCGAATTATCCATTAATTCCTCCTGGAAATGAAACCTTTAATTCATTGCATCTCTGTGAAGCACCTGGAGCCTTTATAAGTGCATTGAATTGCTATTTATGCTGTTATCATCCTTCAGTTTGTGTAAGCTTGAGAATCTTTAGTTTCCTTTATGTTGTCATGTTTATTTGTTTTTTCATAAGTTTGTAAATTTAAATAATTATTATCAGATCATGCATAAGAAGAAAATGCACTATTTTTGTTTTATTTTACTCTGAATTATGTATCAACATTTAAATGTCCTGTGCTTTAAATGAAATAAACTGCTGAGATTGGTTTTATATTCTTATTCTGAAGTTTTCAAACATTGCATAAAAATCAGAGAAAATTTCAAGGCAATATATACTTAGTTGGTGGCAATCAGAATTGATGGAAAGAATTTTCTTATTTAAAATTATATGTTACACTATAATAGTGTTATATGATTCAGTGCTGTAATAGTAAAAATTGATTCTATCATGTGGAATTAAGAAGTAATGTTCAGATATTTTTTTTTAACTAATTTCAGACAAGAGCAAATGCAGTTATCTTCTATATATCAGTATTATTTATTCTGATTATAAATTAATAAATAAGGTAATGATTTTAATCTTCAGTAGGTATATTACATATTTAGATTATGAAAGTCAGAATGCAGATAAGGGATGCAATCAAAATATATTTGAATTTTAAATAATAAAAGAATGAGATCTCCTTCTTGGGCACACATTTGCTGCATTTAAAATAATTCATAAGTTAATGAATTTACAGGAAATTTTTTATATCTTTATTATCTAGATCCCCAACAAGATTCAGATCTGGTAACAAAACTGACCATTTCATATGCTGAATTGTTTACTACTAAAGAAAATTGCCAATGTTACCAAGCCTAGTGTCATCTGGAATCATCATTTTGTAGTCTGAAATAATCACTTCCTGTATCAGAATTAAGGACAAATATATGTTATTACTGTAGATTTGGGCTGCCAATATTCCTCTTTTTGTATGAATATTTTTAACAGTTGTCTCATGAATGATAATGAGATTTTAGATTCTCTTCAAATCATCAATATCTTCTATTACTTTACAAAATTAATATCATTTCATGTTAATTTATAGCCCAGTGGACATGTTAATGTAGTTACCTCAAAGATGGTGAGGGACAAATTAATGATTGGTTACCTTGTATATATTAGATATTGTCACTATCTTTCCAATAGTAGTAATTTCAGGAAAACTAGAGCTAAATTATTTCAGAGTGATAATTTTTTATATGTAAAATTACTAATATTAGCCTTTATTATTAAAGATATCTCATTGCTATATTACAGCTGGAGATGCATTAAATATTTGATTTATTTCTGATTTTAAACTGTATCTAATGCCTAAATAGTCTATCATTGCAATTCTTTTGTTAAATGATGCCCTAAGCCATGGGTGGAATTATTTTTTTCTAATTTATTATTGTGTTGTTGTTGTTAGATTTTCAGTTTTGTCTTTGTTTGTAAAATTTTAAACATATAAATGCTTAAACAAATTTTTCATGCATTTTGTTTGAAAGACTTTCTAGATCATTAATTCAGTCATTAAAAAGTTTTGCAAAGAATATCTAAATTGATTCATTTTTAAAGTGTTTAATTCATTGAATAATTTTCAGCTTTAAACAAAATTCTGAATTTCATAATATGATTACTTTTTTATTTACATTTTAACATTTACTCATATAAGTTTTTTTCCCCCCAATTTTGTTTAGTGGGAATGGTTAGCAAATACATTAAATCCTTATTATGAAGATCTAAATATCAAGAATGTAGTCTGTGATGACCGTCTGTTGTTTCCAACTTTGAGGCACTGGTTCTTCGGAAAGGATAATACTGGTGATATCACTAATCCAAGTTATGCCAAGGAGTTGCAAGAATATATTTCTGGAAAAGATCTGTTTAACTTGGTTAGTATGTATTTCAATGTTAATATTTTTTTTTTTATAATTCATAAGAATTTGGAAGTATAAATATATTTGTTTTATTATTTAATTCATATGTTCAATATCTTCATTAATTAGGTATTTTTTTAAAATATTACTGTAGTTTTTATAAGACAAATAAAAAAAATTATTTGCTTCATTCTTGATTTTATTATATGTTTAGCAGTTCAAATGATGTATGCTTTTACAATCTTACTATAAAAGTAACTTTGGATACAACAAGGACTCACTGATGCTGGAAAAGATATTTTTCCAGATAATTGAATGGTTGTTTCTAAAGCTTATTTGTTAATATTTTGTGATGCCATTTTATTTGTCTGTAGAGATTACAGTATGTGAAACCTGTCATTAAAATTATGTAAATAATATCAAAAAAATTTATTATTTAAAGTTAAAATATATTGACAAGATTTTATATTTCAAAATAATTAACAGCATTTTAAAATTATATATTATGGTATTAAAATTACATATTTCTTAGTGTGATCATATTTAATTTTTTTAATGTTTGTCTTTTTACAAGATTGTCACAGGGCCATGGAATAAGGCTTGTTTTTAGATTGTTGACTTATTACATTTTTTTAATCTAATAAATATTGGATTCAAATTTAAACTTTCAAAAGTGGTATTATTTTCATATAGCTTGTTGTAAAAAGATATTTCTATATTATTATACTGAATTTTGCTTTATAACTTCAGAACATCAATATACAAATTTTAATTGTGGTTCTTTGTAGCTATATATATATATATATATATATATATATATATATATATATATATATATATATATATATATATATATATATATATATATATATATATGAGTGATTAGGATACCATTTGGTATTGTAAAAGATTTATCTATTATGAAAATCTTGTTTGGAATGCTTTAAAACAGGGGCTGTACAATTTAGTTTCTCTATTGATTTTAATTTATCTCAGTGGCAATTCAGAATGTAATATGTTAATAAAAAGCAATTCATATGATTTCCATAAATTTGAATTAACAAATAAATAATCAAATTAGTTGTATATGATTCTTGTTTGTATATTCTACTTTTTACGTGCGAATTGCAAAAATAATCTATGTGTATATTTGTGGAGAAATTAAATAAAATGATGTTGGTGCAATTTTTTTATTTTTTATTTATTTATTTTAGGTTACTGCAGATGGCAGTGTTGATTGTACTGAAGATCCTGCTGAGCAGGAAACAGTTGTTGCCGAGTTGCATTTTGCTGAAATGCTTGTTGCTTTGCACAGTT
This sequence comes from Argiope bruennichi, assembly GCF_947563725.1. Taxonomy (NCBI): domain Eukaryota; kingdom Metazoa; phylum Arthropoda; class Arachnida; order Araneae; family Araneidae; genus Argiope; species Argiope bruennichi. The sequence continues at coordinate 30,009,064 of NC_079159.1, read as the reverse complement.
TAGCCCCTGGTGCTACTTTTGTTTTGAAAAAATTTACCTTCTTTGAATGTATCACAATCTGTAAAATGTATTTCCTCAATTGTATTTTCAAAGAGGTATGTATGTATACAGTAAACAAAATATTATATTTTTATCATTTTCATATAAGAATTTTAAATTTTTGCATTTTGTTAGCTCATTGGAAAACAACTTTGCTTGTTTTATTTTGAAATTTTCATTGAAAGTCATACATTTATTCCTTAATTTTATATCCTTTATTCATTTTTTCCCACTTATTACTTGCAGTGATTTATTTTAATTTCTTGGAAATTAGGTTTTTCTTTTTCTATGGAATTGAATTTAAAAAAGGAGCAAATTTATTGTTTCATCAAGTCATTTAATCACCCCCCCCCCTTTTTATTATTATTATTATTAAAAAATGTTATCTTTGGACTTTAACTCTGAAACAAGTTTTTTTTTAACTTTTATTTTTATAAACTAATGTAATTCATTGCATACTAATTTAACTAATTGCATGATGCAATGTAGCCTTTATTATTAACATACAGTAATATCCATTTTAGACTAGTATATTTCTTTTGTTGTTCATGTGAAATGGCAAAGTTTCATACTTTTAATTTTCCTACTCTCCCCTGTAGATTTATCTTCATGTTTTTAAAATTTGCCTTTCATTTTCAGCTCATTAAATTATCAATTATTTTATCTTTTAATTCAAATTCATTTCATTTGATAAGCTTTGTTACTTTTTCTTAAATTACTGCACTATTTCCTTCATTGATTTAAGATTCCTACATCTTTTAAAACATAGTTATGTGTATTTGCTCTTTGATTTTACTTCCTAAATTTTTAATTTCATTTAATTTGATGGCATTTATAATTTATGCTTATTATTTTTATTATATTATAAAACTAATATATGTTAGGTTATTTTTATTGTTTTGTCACAAGTTGAATTATGTGTTTATCTCCTACTTTCAGAAACTGAGGAATGAAATTTGTATTATTTTTTAAAGAAATTTCTGTAGCTTTGAAATAATTTTTCATCAAAATGTTTTTTCAAAAGTAGCGAATCCAATACATAAAAATCTCATGTCACGGTGTTTGTGTTCGTACTCCTCCGAAATGTCTAGACCGATTATTATGAAATTTTTTTATGTGTATTTGGTAGGTATGAGAATAGATCATAAAGTATATTTCATAACACTAGGTTATTAGGGTGTGGCTATCCACGTTCAATGTACGCTGATGAGATCAACGCTTGCTTGAAATCATCGCCACTGTGGCGTAATGTTGAAAAAGTCCAGCTAAAAATAAACATGCCCATCCAAATGCTACAAGATCCATCTGCTGACACATTCTTGGACCAATTGTTAGATATCAGCGATGGAAAAGTTGCTGTCTAATAAAATACTGAATGCATAAAATTGCCCACTAATTTCTGCACTGTCGTTGATTTGCAAAATGCTCTCATTGACCGCATATTTACCGATGTACACACACAATGCATAAATCGTGTGGCTGGCAGAAAGAACCATTTTGGCAGCAAAAAATGTGGACGTCAACGATTTAAACTTCAAGATACAGCAGTCGTTGCCAGGTGACTTGGTATAATACAAATTGATCGATACAGTTTGCGAGGCTAACGAAGCTGTAAATTATCCAGCAGAGTTTTTGAACTCACTAGATTTGCCAGGCATGTCACCACACCTTCTATGGCTGAAAGTTGGATCTTCGGGTATTTTACTTTGGAATTTGAACTCATCATGGCTGTGCAATGACACGCGATTGGTCATTAAAAAATTGAAGAAAAACGTTATCGAAGCCACCATTTTGAATGGTTAATTCCGAGCCGAAAATGTTTTGCTGCCACGAATTCCAATGATTCTCACAGACGTGTCGGTCGAATTCAAACGCGTTCAATTTCCTATTAGATTTGCATTAGCAGTGACAATCAATAAGTTGCAAGGCCAAACAATGTCCATTTGCGGCATAGATTTGGGCACGCCATGTTTTTTACACAGACAATTAAACGTGGCATGTTCTTGCATGGGCAAACCATCGAGCTTATTTGTGTTGGCTAAAGACGGACTGAGAAAAAATATCGTACCCTCAATTGCTCTTCGAAGTGAATATTGATTTTCTTAATATCATTTTTATATTTTAGGGCAAAGAATATATTACTTTCTTCACTTTACGTTTAACTTTTCAGAGATCAAACAATGTTTATGTTCGTTACATTAATGAAATACATTGTATTAGGAAAATTAATGTTTTTTTTTTTTTTTAAATTGGCAATCATTGTTTAAAGCGCTCCATTCCTCTTTCTGTCATAGATCCCATCCCCACAAACTTACAATACATTCGTTATTTTTTAATTAACAACCAAAATATTAAATAGAAATAATTTAGAAGGCAGAACAGCGTTTACCAGGTCAGCTAGTAATAAGATAAATTTTACTTCTATTTCTGAACATCTGGAGTTTTTTTTTTTTTCTGTTATTTTAATATTCAACAAATTTTCATCATTGTTTCAGTTTCTATTGTTTTTGTTTGTTTCTTTCATTGTAATGTTTAAATCTTTTATTATATGCATAAGCAAAATGCTTTTGAGTCTAGTTGAAATATAAAATAAGCTTCATTTGTATTAGTTTTATTGTATTCTTAGCTGTCACACATTTTTACTAATTGCATATTACTTTATTTATGCTTTTACATTAAAGTTGGCATTTTATAATATTTGACTTTTACTTATGCTAATACATGAGTATAAGAACAGGCAAAATCATCTTAAATAGTACAAATTTTTATCACAATCTGAAGTTTTAAATACTTTGCTTAAGAAAAATTAAAGTACATGAACAACACAGGATATTTAATTCATACAAAAAATGAACCAATGTTCTTTTTTGGTCAACAAAGACAGTTTGTATATTAAAAAAAAAAAAAAAGGTTGATGAGAAATATACTATATTAATTTTATATGTCTGAATTAAATATACAATATTTATAAAATCAATTTTGAAAATTGTTGAAATTGTTTGATATTTTGCTATTCTATTATTTTTAAGTTAAATAATTTTACTCATTTTATATTGAAGAAATTTGTTCACAACTTATATCTTCTCATGCATAGATACAGGGATTATAAAAATTCTTTTCTCATTTCAGGTTCATGTTTTCAAACCTTTTACAAGTAAACATGGAAATTCAGAAGTTTATGCTGTATGCATAGGTTACATTGGAGTAGAAAAATTAAAGACTTATTTAAACCAGCTGAATCAAAATTATGGTACTTATAGTATGATTGGTCTTTTCACCAATTTTAATAAATTTGGTTTCTGTATTTTACTAGCTTCATCCTATTATGACGTTTTTCCCCTGAAATTTTCTGTGTTACACAAGGTGATTCCGAATTCATTATATGGACATTTAGAAAAAGTAGGAAAAACAAAAATAAAATAGAATCTTATATGAATATATGACTAGAAACATCAACCTGAGTAGCTGGAGAATATACATAAATACCAGTGCTTTATTAGGGATATTTTACATTAGAACAGTAGGTATGTGTACTTAAGTTTTGCAATTCAAAATTCTTCTCATTCACAGCCATGCATGCTTCACAATAGCAATACATTAAATGCCAATCCCTTTCAAAAATATCTTGCATTTTGCTGATAAGCTGGGACAAAGTTTAAGTCAGCAGTGACTTCATAGACTATGGCTTTCAGGGAACCCCATAAAAAAAAAATCCATGTTATATAAATACACAGTTATAATAGCCATGGGATGGTTTCATCACATCCAATCTGTTGAGATAGATGTTCTTCTCATCTTTGTCAAAGGAAAAAGCAGCTTGAGCTCTGTAATATTGGGACCACATTATATGTCAAACAAATATAGTCTAATAATTCCTCCAGAAAAATTCAAAATTTTCAACCATCCATGTGGGATAGTAAGAGGTATGGCCTGATTAAGTAATAACCAGTAATGCTTACTCATAGATTCACTGAGAACTGCTGTTGTATTGTTTAAAAATCCTTTCATCAAAGAAACTGGCTGTATCCATTAACAGAATGAAAGTTGAGAATGGCAGTTCATGTTGTATTTGTACTAGTACCAATGTGTCCTAAGGAGCTGTGGGGCACCTCGTAATTGAGGATGAGAAGCTACCAGCATCGTGGTTGGTTCTCACCAACCTGGTGGGTACATAAAAAGGTAGGGGGTCTGGCTCCTCCCATTGACGGTGGGACGTACTTCCTAAGGGAAGGATTGTACCATAGCTTGTGATGGCCTTAGGACTTAATCACAGTTCCCTCCAGTGCTGCTGTTGTGGCAGTTTGTCATTCAGATTTTTCTATGTGCCTTCTGGTGGATCGGAGTAACCAGTTTGTAGCTACTAGTATCAATGTGCATATTTCTCATGTTGAGAATCATCCTGAAATTACAATGACAGAACCCATTTTAAGCATTAAGGATGTAAATGCTTTCTGTGTAATACTATACATGAATGCACCATACACAAAGTATTTATTCCACATTTCAAGCATTCCTAGGGAATGAAAAAATGAAGCATAATATGTACATCTACTATGTTAGTACAAAGTGTAGCTAATTAAAAAGTTTTTCATCCATTATTAATTAGTCATTTCTGCATTTTCATTTATCCTCCAGCTGGTCAGATTGGGGTTAGACTCACATTCTAATGTGATTCTGTTTTGCTTTTGTATTTTTTTTTTTTTTTTTTTTTTTTTTTTTTTTTTTTTTGTTGAGTTTTAAGCATTTTTTTTATTTTTATTTTTTTTATTTCCTTTATATTTGAGATTGCGTAACAGAATGATGACATGTACTTAAAATTAATATAGTCCAAATAAAAATTATTTTATATTATTAAGTAATGTTTTATGTTAAAATCATTATGGATAACATCATCTGAATTTTATAGTTAAAATATGAAACATATTTCATTATTATGATAAAAAAAAATCTAAGTTTATTTTAAATTTTATTTCATTTAAAATAATAGCAAATGGATACATGAAGAAAATGTTTTAATGTATTTCAAATTGTTGTTTTTTTCAAGCAATTGCATAGCATTTGCTCTTGCATTTGATATCTCATCTTTTATTATAATAATGACTTGTTTCTGTATGCCTTATCTGCTTTTCTCATTGTAAATTATCCTTTGAGATATCTTGCATCTTTAAAAGTTTCTTTCAATAGATTTTATATACTATATATATTTAAATATTAAAATACATTAATTTTTTTAATGTAAAGCAAAAAAAAAAAAAAAAAAAATTAAATTTTGATCCTTTTTCTTCTGTTTATTTGACTGTTAATTTTCTTCTATTTGTATTGTAGGATCAATAACTGATAAATCCATGTTTCCTCTAACAAGCATTCCATCATCTTTCATATCACAGTTGATAGAATGTTCCAAATTTTTTTTTGAGCTTCAAACACAATCTATTCAAGATAACCTCAAATTATACTCTATTCCTTTTTCTGAATATGATTCTGAGATAAGAGAGCTACAGAAGACATGTGCAGAAGAATACATTCGAAGATGTAATATACATCCAAACATATTTATTGAAAGGTTATTTCCATTTAAAAAGCAGGTTTGTATTATCTCCAGATAAATAAAATTTATTTTTATTGTAAAGAAATTTCTTGTTATTGAGATATTTTTGTTTCTTAAGATTATTATTTTGTGTTTCTTTTAGAAGCATTTTTTAATAAATATTTTTTGTTATTAAAATAATTATTTGGCAAATAGAATATAATTTGTTAAGGATTACAGAAATCTTATAAAACTGATATTATCAAAATTAAGTACAGTTTTATCTAAAATGTCACATTGCATTTTGTTTGATATTTACTATAAAAGTTTTGATAACATTTACCATTATTTGAAATTTATATGTTCTAATTTTTAAAAAAGAAAACGAAAAATATATCTGAGACTTGATAGATTTTTTGATTGATAGTTAAAAATACTTTTGTAAATATCATTGAAATAAAAAAAAAATTATTAAGTTATATTTGGTTAAGCATAAATTATTTTACAAGCCATTGAATTGTATTTTGAATTAAATTATTAACAGTAATAAATAAATTCTAATTTCTAAAGTTATTTCAGAATATGATAACATTTTAATATCGAAAATAAAATGTCAGTCTTTTTATATTTATTTATTCAATATAAATATGATTATAAAGTGGAAGCTCTAGATATTATTTAAAAGAGGCTGTCTGTATTGTCCATGAAATTAAAAGTTTCATTGAAAAACATACTTAGTGAGAATTGCAGATGCTTAAATCATTCTGAAAATGTGTTAGCTGAAATATAAAACTTACCAATTATTATCATGTAAAAAAAATTAATTATTGATTTTATTTTAAATTCAGGCTATGTTATATAATTATTTTTTATTATAGATTATTACAAATTTTTATAATAAGCATGGAAGAAATATAAGAGCATTGAGATTTCAAGCAATGGGTGAAATATTTGAAAATATGTCTAAGTCGAAATCAATGCTTTGGCCAGATGTCATCTTGGATGTTGAAAAAAGATTGATTGCATGTTTTCCTTTGGAGGAAAAAAGACACCTTGATGATAATGAATGGTATTTTGTTTCAAAGGTAATTTAGAATTTTATAAAACTTCAGAATTAGGAATGAAAATTCAGACATATTTTATATTTGTATTTTAATTTTCAGGGAATAAAAAGTAGGATGAAAAGCAAGAGTTACAATAATTGGCTTTTGATGGGCAAGAAAATTTCACTCATTCAGAATTCAAAATTTTGCAATCCAATACTTCTGCACTTTTGGAATAGAGTTTCATTTAATCGTGAGGTAAGAACTGTTTTATATTTAAAATGTAAAGAATTTGCATTATTTAGAAGGAAAAAAAAAAGTAAAGAATCATTTTCCCAGCCTATTTCAAATGCTTTGGAACCACATAAACTTTTTTTTTTTTTTTGTAAAAGATTTTGAATTTTCTAATATTTTGCATATTATATTAATTTCTTTCCTTTAAAATGTTTCACTAATTTTTTAAAATATACTTTATTTAGATTAACATTCAAAACCATCAACCAACAACCATCAGTTATTGGAATATTGATAATATATCATCTCTATTATTAGAAAGCAGTGAAGCGGAAAAAATCTGTCTTGTGTCAATGGCAAAATTAAAAGATGAAGATCCGAGTAAAGATCCAGGATTGGTTAAACTAAAAGAAACATTTAATAAGTCATTTGTAAGTTTGTAATACATTTTTTAATTTGAGCAGTCTTGCATTTTTTTACACGATTATATAAATTTTCTATTGTTTACATAATAGTAATAATCCAAAAATAGTCTTGAATATTTTAAATAATTATTTTTTATGGAATTTTATACTTAGAATGAAAGGGAATGAATGAAAATTATTTCTTTTTTGTAAATTTTACCTTTAAATCACTTTTTAATTATTCTAATTTATTAATTTTTATATCTTTTATTTATCAAAAAATTATTAAATATTTTTGTTTGTCACATTATTGAAAATTGTCTAAAGCGGAATTATTTATATTTTTGAGAGAGAAAATAAATTCAACATCATTCTTCTGTGATTGTTAAGATATTTTTTTCTTAATCTTAGAACATATTTTTTGATATTCTATCAAAATATAACATTTTTTTTTATTCCTCAAAATTAATTATTTTCAGTGTTAATTATTCTTTTTGTTTACATATATAAAAATAAATAACTTGGATTGAACATGACATATGAATATTTATAGTAAAATAATTTGAAAATATGTATTTAATACATTATAGTGACAGTTTATAATGTGGTAGCTTGCATATTGTGTGGCAATTAATATTTTAATAATTGGTTAGAATCATTAAAAACACAAAAGTAGATTATTGCTTTGATTGTAAATTTTATGTTTTTTAATTGAATTGTGCCCTTCTTAAATTTTATCAAACTGAAACTGTTTAAAGATATGAGTGATTTTTTTTATGTAATTATGATTTATTGTTAAAAACATTCAATTTGCATAAAAATTTCTTTTGTAGAGTTGCAACTTTTTAAAATTAGAAGACCAAGAATCACATTTTCTGAAAGAAAGCAAGATAATCTACATTAATAGCACTTTATGGATTGATTCATTACACCAAGAAATCCATATTAAACAGATACTTCTAGATATCTTGTGCAATGTTATAAAGGTATTTTCAGTTTTGCTGATATTTAGTATTACTGTAAACTGTTTTAAAATTGATTGCAGTAAACAATTAATCCTTTCTGTATGCCTATGGTTGTTACTTCTAACAACTGAATCTACTATACTTATCAAAATAGTTCTTTTTATATTTAAATAACTGTTTCAAAAATTCTGTAGTGATAATGAATGCAGATAGATGAAATTAAACCTTAGAAAAGCTACAAAAGAAGAAAAAAATATGTGTATGTAAAAACGTTTTTGGTACAAATTTCTTCAGTTTATCATTCTCAATATTCTGTTAATATACTAAGAGAAATGAATGCTATATTGATTTGATGGTACATAATTAATTATTGTATATCACCAAATAATTTAAATCATGGTCTTTAGGATTTTGGAAGATTTATCAAATAGCAGTAGGTTGGTATGCATATGTATTTTCTATTTTCTTCCTCTTGTTCAACTATTCACTATTAGGATATATATGCAATCATTTAAATTTAAGATATCTTTTTTTAAAAAAATTAGAACTATAAAAATTGTAGTATATTTTATAGTTTTAATTGTTAATTAGAATTGAAAAATGTAGTCTATTTAATTATTTATTGTTTATTTCATTATTTACTTTTAAATATTTTAGAGAGCATAAGATATTTTTTAACATTTCCATGCTTTCAAAAAATAAAAAGACATGGTTGAAATTTCAGACTGTGTAGCAAAGTAATAGAATATATTTAAAAGAACTATTAAATTTAATTAATAATAAATTTATAATTTAAAAATTAAGTAGATTAATCTTTAAAAAAACATGATAGAGAAAGATTGTCGAATCTTCCATTAAATATGTGTTCCATTTTTTCTCAGCTTATTTTTGAAACTTTTAATGAGCATAAAAGTGCTCTGTTAGATTTTACCAATTATTCAAGAAAAAATATCATTTGGTTGAAAATTATATAAATAGGGGGGTGGGGTGGAACCTTCATTGTTTTAAAAAAATATTTAACCCATGTCGAATTTGACTTAACATTTGCCATGATACAGATTTAAATATTTATAAGAAATTAATTTCAGCATGAACAAAATTGTTGCAGCTGAAAGCTGGCCATCAAGAATTATCTGCCACCAAAATGCATTGATTGTATGTAAAATTTTCTGTTCATTGAGCAATGATACATTTATTTTGTATATTTTAATTTAGTTTCATATTTGCTAACTTTTATTATATTATGTTTTAATTACAGGTCATGAAATCAGGTGATTCCTTAATTATTTGCATCCAAACCCTCTTAACAAGATATACCACTGGCATTATTTTTATGATGCTTTCTCTTTTTGAAAAGGTACTTTTTTTTTTTTTTTTTTTTTTGCTGTTTTTTCAAATAAGTGAATTATCAAGAAAATTTAATATTGTGTTTCTCATAAAATATCTTTATTTTGTTATTCAAATTTACTCTTAATTAAGCATTATCATATCAATACTTTGTTATTATAATGTTTAAAGGCTTGCCTACTACATGTGAACTGCACAGTGCATCATATATGATAAAAAAATCATTTAAGATGTATCTTTTGACCTAAAACCATAAAATTTGGTTCATAGTTGCTTCTAAATAGTGGCTACTTATACACATTTTAAAAGTATTAGTATAATTTTTATGTGCATGTTATTTCTGTAGTATAATTTGGAGTAAATTTTTAAAATAAAATAAAGATAGATGAATCAGTTCTAAAACATTAAGAAAAGGTTATTCAAAATTTTAATTAGATTTTTAATTAAAATCATCAAACTTTAGCATTTTTTCATAATAACTTCACTGCTTATCATATTAAAGTCATTGTAATATCATTTTAAAATTGAAAAGAGAAAAAGATTTTCTATGATATCAGTTTTATTTCTGTACAAAGTTTTCCTCTAAATTTAATAATTTTTACAGCGATACGTTTCATTGTTTTAATCATTGTATACTCATGTATGCTGCAATAATTTTTAATTTATGTTTTACTTCCATATTATCTCTTTATTATAATTAAGAGTACATATTATAAACAAAGTAAAGATAGATGAATCAATAAAGTTACCCCAGTCCTTAAAAGCTTGTTGAATTTTATTTTGCTGCATTCAGGACTGCATTTTTTTTTTTTTTTTTTTTTTTTTTTTTTACCTTTGAAAAATAAGCAGAATTTACATCTTTTTGTTTCTCTTCATGGGCCCTTTTGAAAAAAGTTCTAAAATTTTATCTTCACCACATTTTTCTGACATTCGGACATTATTGTACCACTTCAACCTGCAGAACAACACTTTTTTAATAGTTTTTTTTTTCCCCTTCCAATTTGCAAATTCAGATAAATAGAGAATTTCTTATAGTCAGTTTTCAACAATTCTGTTATTTTTTTTTTTCAACTAAGCTAATTTTTGTAAAAAAATTATTTAATTAACTAGTTTTTATTTAAAAAATAATACAGATATCAATCTAAAATTTTTAGTATTCTTTCTTAAGCACACAGGCATTTTTTATGGGCATTTAACATATCTTTAAATATAATTATAAGAATTTCTTTGGAATTGCTTTAAAAGAATTAAATATTTTTTCAAATGTAAGCTTTTTTAAAATTTATTCCTGATAATTTGGCTATTTTTAATATTCGACAGCACATTATGTATATTTTCTTAGTTTTCATTCCATCAACATCCTATTTTAATGCAACACGGGGGGGGGGGGGGTGAGCCTTGAAATTTTGAACTGCAATCAGATGACAAGAGCAGCACCTGAACCTACATCTCCCTCTTCAAACTTTTGCACCGCATCAGCAGGAGAGCATTTGGCCCTGACAGAATTAACCTGCAATAAGACATTTTCAATATCTATAACTTTCCAATTTGATTTTTTTCTTCTTTTTCTTTCTAATAAGTAACCTTTTAAAATATGAAACATCAGTGTTCTGTCTTTCCCACACCCACCTCTTCACTTTTATGCTGGCAACATATTCTGGTGCAAAGAGGCCTCAATTTCAAAAGCGAACTCAATAACTTTAAGCAATAAAATGGCTGTTAGGTTTCCCACATTTTGGCATTTTTCATAATAATTTGACTTCAGTATTATTTTTTGTCTTGAGAATTTCTTCAACAGAAAAGCAGGTATTGATAAAGGAAATTGCAATCTCTGGTGTTTTCCGTTTGTGTAGTTTGAAAGAAGGTGGGAGGGGCAGTGTAAACAAGATAGCAGCCCAACAAAAGAATCTTCAGCAGTCCTAGCAGTTGGAAATAATAATATAACACCATTCATTGTGTCTTCACAATGTTTAGATGTGAATTGTCAGTACCAGGAAAGTTATCAGTCATTTAGCTCTTATACCAATGCATTTGTACTTTATTCCATGCATTCAGTGTGTTATATTTAAGATTATGTTGATCTTAATATATATAGCTTAATATTCAATAAACATTCAATCGACTTTTGAAACAAAGGAAGCAAATTTTTACTTTCTGTTTTGGTATGAAAAAAACAACAACAAGGGAATTGAAACCAAATATGTGGCTTCTGCTTTGTATTTAACTTTATTATTATAACCTTTTTAAGTAATTTCTGTTTTGTTTGATGGCATCACTATTACTATTTTTTCCCTTTCATGTTTTAAATGCTTCAGAAGCAGTTTTTGTTTATTTGTTTAGCTATCTTTTTTGTGTGTCTTTTCTTGTGTTTAAACCCAATAACTGTTTATAATCTTAATAGGCTATGGGCTGAGATATGAGTGGACCATATCTTATTAAGATTATCAACTCAATTATTTAACTTATCCTAAAACATAAAAAATTTCTTTTAAGTATTGGAAAAGTTAGAAGGGGCTTTAAACTGGTCAAGGTGGAAGTATCAAATAAAGTTGCACTTTGAATAATACCATTTGACATCTATTGATGGAACCAGATCCTGTCCAGTCTCTGAGTGAGTTTGCTAAAAAGTGAGCAAACTCCAAGTGAGTTTGCTAAAAAGGCATGTGAATGGTAGCCACATTCATTGCAGTTATGTTGAGCTCATCTGTTACTGATTTAGTGATGACATACTCAAGTGCAAAGGACATTTGGGACAAATTAATTAGTGTTTTTGAACAAAGTACTATTCGAAGATTTAATCTATTGATGATTCAATTTTTTCCAAATCTGCAAAGATTCTAACGATAATATTTCTACACATACAGCGAAAATTGAAAGAATTTACATGAATATAAATAATGATATTTGGGTAAACAAGATTGTGCACAAAGATGGCTAGTTTGAATTTTTTTAATTGTTTTTGTTTAGAAAATAACATTTTAATGGCACTCCTAACATATTTCTTCTAGATTATAAAATGAATGTATTGTTTACTACAAGAATACATTATTAATTAAGAAATTATTACATATATCATATGAAATAATTATGAGTCCAAAAGAAAAGCTAATATCTTCTGCATAAATTTATATACTTCTAATTATTAAATATAAAATTTATTTTTGAATGAATCTAAATAATCATTTAAAAAAGCATTTATATAATAATTTTTAAAAAAATCCTTTTTTTTTTTTTTTTTTTCTAAATATTAGCTCACATCAAAAGATACTCAAACCATACTAATATGGCTATACTGACCTGTTTCGAAGCTAGTTTTGTTTCTACTAAAGATCTATTATGTGTAATTACCTGGTGCACATGAAATTTAATGTCAAGAGTCAAAGGTCCTCTCACTAATGTGGCATGAATTTAGTTGGTGAGGTGTTATCATAGCCATGTGATCACAATTCAGAAATATAATGTACAAGTATTGATTAAAAAAGTGTGACATTAATAACACTAAAGTGAGCTAAACCTAAAAAGATACTGGAATTTTTATAACTCATACTATAGATATAAGGCTTAGTCTTTCAGCTTTAATTAATCTGCTATCATATTTTTTATCCATTAAATATTATTGAATTTTATGAATTACCTAAATAAAATGACAGTTCATTACCATTAAATATGTGGAAGCAATATCTTATAATTTATCTTCTTGTGTAAGAGCTCAAGAAAATTCAGATTCATTAAAAGCTATTCAATGAAATGAATAGCTTTTAATGTGTGTTTTCATGCAGGAATACTTTTATTCATATTTCTTACTTAGATTTCTTTTCTCTCTTATTGAAATTTTTTTGAATATTCAAATTTGTCTTTCTTTTATATAACAAATTAATCGCCCCC